>NC_092820.1:110869952-111222452 GCF_023375885.2 Dermacentor andersoni | reverse complement strand
CCTTAATTTGTTTTGCAAAGGCTGTAATTTACCCATACCCACTTACATTCGCAGGCCAATCCGTGCCCCCCCCCCCCCCCCCCCCCGTCCCCCCCGGCGGTTCCTCTTTCTACTGCTCCTAGCACGGCGGGATGAATCCTACGACTTTGGTAGAACACGCAACGCTCTGCAGTGCTGACCTAAACAATTTACTGCAACGCCTGTGATAAGCACACACATCTTAAATTTCCCGCGCTCCTCACCCATGGCTCGGCTCCAATTTCCACAAAATATAAACAACGTGCATTTATTCAGTTCTTTAAAAACCCCGGGCTTACCTACTCCCTACCACGCAGAACGCATGCAGAAAACGACTATTGCAGATAACGAGCACATACAACACTTTCGAGATTTTATGTAACCTTTCTTCAGACGCTATCACGTTTCTTCAAGATCACGGGATCACGTTTTCTCAAAATTGGCAGGGTAATAAACGCACACAAGTAATCGTATAGGTGCCTGAAGATTTCTAAGGACCTCTGTTATCGTCAACTGCAACTGTCGCTTCGACGATCTGAAGCCATGCTTTTTCAGACTACGAGGAAGCTGTCGTCGCAGGTGTAGACGTGAAAGCGCATGAACCCTGCGCATTCGGGTTAGACATTCGACGGTAGTGCACACTCCACATATTTATATACTAACCCACATGCAGTCGAGTGTTTCTAGCTTGTATGTATGCGTATCACTCTGCGGAAGTATGGGTAGCGTCACTCTAGTATGGGCTCCACGAGACGTTCATTTGAGGGAATGCCAGCCGTTTGTGCGCCCGTGCGAGTAAGAGCGGGTGTGGGAGAGCAAATCTGAGGGAATTTGCTCCTTGAATATATGGCCCTGCCTAGGCACTACGGAGGAGGTTTCTGAGCGCGTGTTGTATGCGGTTGTGCCCTAGACATGCCGGCATTGCGGAGTGGGACTGAGTTTGTTTACGCTCGGACACTGGCTCCCGGCGTGCTGAAATAGGTGAAGCAGCGGGCACTGACGCCCCCTTTGGCGACCGCTGTCTGGAGGTACGTCAGACAGACTTTCTCACGCCTGCGGCGCTGGTGCTGAGTCAATACCCACGAAACACGCAAGCAGCTATTTGATGTCTGAAAGATGTGTTGAACGGCGAATTCAAAAGTCTAGTAGCTGTCTTGATCAAGACATTTTGTAGCCACGGACGTAAAGAAGTACTGCAGTAAGCCCTGCTAACGTCACGCTAAATGTTGGCTAATGGACAGCTTCACAAGAACTGAAGACTCCTCGTAGACATACCCTCAAAATTTTGCGGCAGCTGTTACAGTAACACGAGGTCAGCCTACACTTGCAATTTATTTTAAATTAGGCACGGACATCAGAAAAAGAAAAGTTTATATTGTCGGATAGAGTGATGCACAGGTAGTTTTTCCAGATGTGAACCATGGGAATAGTGTAGTACAACCTCATTGGTCAGTCAGTGCTTTTTAATTAGACCAATCAATTGAATGCTGCCTGTCAGAATTAGTTTGCACATAAAACAACCTCTGTATTGTATGCTGATATCATGCCAATGTTCGCCCATTGACCTAAACAAGAACATCTCTGCATGAAACACGTCATTATTGACAGAACTTCACCCTGCTGGGTCTCCACCAAATTGAAATAGTTTCCAGCAGGGAAACATTTCGTCAGTGATGCTGCAGTTCAGACAAAAATTACATCCTGGTTTCAGTTACAGCGGGCACAACAGCGTGGCACCAGTATAGGAAACACAACGCTGTGCAGCAATGAATTGTTAAGAAATCAAGGATAGTACACACCTGGAAAAACTCTACGAACCACTATAACTGGCAATATAAAAATATTTTTTCTGATGTACATGCTTCATTTAAAAGTAAATTGTAACTTACTAATTGGCTTTGTGGGTGCCCCTTGTGAGGTGACGCCACATGCTTGCACAGCATCACGCAGAAATAATGGCCACTTCTTTGGCATACCATCCATTAGTGAATTACTTGCACGTTGCATGTTACCGGAACTGAAAGATGAATCATAATACGCTGTTGTTTTTTTCATACGCTGTGCGATGAGTTTTTCATGCATAAAAGATGATTGCAAGCGAAAATGCATCAATACATCTACTTCACGCCATGTCACATAGTCATACTTTATTACCTAATAAATTAGAAAAGGTGCAGAAAGTGTAATTAACAAGAGTGACAAATAGCAGCAAAGGTGATCATGGATAAATCTTGAAGATGATTGCCACCGCTGCCAGGGCAGGCCAGCCTTCGTAGGAGATCATTGGCTGCCCACAAAAGCTTGCTGTCGAGGTCACGCGTGAAGGTTCTTGCAGACATAGGCAAGCAATACCTGCACTGAAGAGGGAAAAAAGGCGAGGGAGGAAATGCGAATGTTGAAATTGGAACTTTAATTAGCAATATGTGCTAAGTAAGAAGTTTGCCTCACATTAGAAATAAATTTAAGCACTCTTTTCTCCTAAATTACGCGTATATTAAGGCATATATATGACAATGATAAATATACTAGTATATTTCCTGTCATATAGTTATTAAATGGCAGAGCAGAGTCCCACAAAGTCAGCCTTGAAATCAATTTATGGTGTTTTGTGGCTAAAAATCCACTTATCAACTTGTCAAACAAAGTCTGAGAAGCTTCCTGCAAAATATAATCAGCTTAAAACAGTAATCTACTCTGCAGGTAAATGATGTACTAAGTTAATTAAAAAGTTAAATAGCGTTTTATATTGTTGAACTAAAAGCAAGTTTGTCATTTTGCACTGGCTAGCTGTTGCCTTTTTTTCAAATTTAAACATGACACTACAAGTAAGCAGGTAGCATGCAAAGGAGGACTGGCTATAAAATAGTGTTCCAAAGCAACACTCCTAGCTGGATCAATTACTTTTGTTGATATATTTTCATGTGACCCTAATTGGCTTAGGGCAATGCCTCACACAAATGATGCATTACCTTGGATGATGCGTCATACAAAATTGAAAGTATCTCATGATGTGATCAAACTATAACATTGCCCACTGTCTTGGAAGTGTTAACATGCTGTTTCCGCAAGAAAGTGCAAAGTGATTCTTATAGGTAGCAAATTAATCAGTGCATCTATAGCCTCAGGTAATTCTGAGCATCTACATTGACTCACATGCAGAAGCCACTGCACACAAAGATGTATTCAAGTAATGGTCCATGTTGAATAATTGCCCACCTAGTGAAAGGTCAAATCTGGCAGCCTAATCTGCCGGGGCAAATGAATTGTGAAATTGTAATAACACCTTCAATGATATTATTGAAATAGATGACAGAAAACAGCACAGGTAAAGTTATAGTAATGGCAAAATTTTAAAAGCACCTCTGCAAACTGCTGGAACCCTCAGCATCATGCCTGTTCTACATGCACATATGTTGCAGCACAACATCTATCTCAGACACAGGCGCCTCCACACGTCGCTGTGTGATCTCCTCACAATAAGGTTAAAAAAGAGTCTGGCACAAGCTTCCTGATGCGATTCATTTTGCAAGCTGGAGCCGAGTGCTGACGGTGGTAGAGAAAAATTGAAGTTCGTCACTGTATGGAAGCCTTGGCCCATGTTTTCTCAATTCTATTGGCAAAGCACGCCTTTTACAGCACACATAAATGTTAAATTAGACTGCTTGCTGATGCTGTACAGTAAATTCCTGTAAAGAAACTAAATCACATAGAAAACATTTAGAATGCAGAACCAATCACATACAGGCTTGAATAAATGAATGCATTAGGCAAGCAAGGTGTAATGTACACTGTTGTAGCAAATTTTTACTCATGCATGGAATACTTGTATGACACAGAGTTAATTTGTGAGTTCTTACATAGCAGTGACTACCTACAGGTAAACATTGTAAGGCTTAGGGAAACTAATTATTAGTAGAACTGTGTATGTACACTGGCACTAAGAAATTGGTTATAATAGTGGCAGCTTATAAGGGACCAGTGCAAGAAAATGGCCGTTTGCGGGACACCAACTAGTTATTTTACCACGAAGTGCTCCCAGGCCTTAGCCCATATACAAAGCACTGGGAGTACCAGAGAGGGTACAGTACATTGGCTTACACTGATCATGATGAGGTCCCATCATCCAGCTAGCGCCAAGGTACAAGAAGGATGTCAAGACGTCTATGGAGTGAAAGGAACAAAATAAGAGAACATCAAGTCAGTTGAAAGACAGATTTGCAATTACAAATTAGGTGACGCAGTCACCGTCATTCATTAATAAATGCCAAGCAGTCGTGATTGCACTCCTAGATGAAGCACATACTAGGCTAAAGGTTTTGCTGCTTATTTAGAACAAAACACAAGTGAAATTTGTATATAAGCAGACAATTGCATTTGCAATTGTATAGATGATGTAAACATTGCAGTTATATTTTTGTTTTGATATAAAGTGGGAACGCTACAAGCTGCATAGTCACTGACACACGCGCGCGCGCACGCAACGCTGTAACCCATGCAAGAACAAAAGGACACAAGATAGGGCGAGTTCAGTCTGGTTCAGGATTAAAACCAGCGTGTCGTCTTTGAATGCACTCCCTTCGGTTGGTTCGTGCTACGTTAACCACAAAGACTAACAAGCAGGGCAAAGTTATGACTGGTGTTGCGGAAGTTGTGGAGCGCGATAGTGCTGAACTGCTGAACACAAGCAGAACCCTCGTATAAAAGCAAAGATGACAAAAACCCGTAGAGCAGAAGAGCCCATCCATCAAGAATTGTCGCGGGTAACACCTAAAAATAATCACATTGTTGACGAAAAACGAAGTGCAATGTATTCCACTTACCGGAAAAGGTGTTATCCGAACGTGCGACATCGTACAAAGATGCACCGAGACACGAAGTCGGCGAACGCAGATCGCGCCATTGTTGTAGTAAGCCGTCGGCGAAAACACGCAATACAGCCGATGTCACGAAGCACTGATTTAAAACACACGGCAATTAGCATCACCACAGCCAAATGACTTCAGTTAATATCCAGTATAAATGTACAGAACGGCTTAGAATGATGTACAATTGGCATAACGAACCCACGACCGAGACATTGCGGACGGCAGTGGCCGTTTTTTCAAACTTCCTGCCTCCCAGTGTTTCCAGCATGGAATGAGATGTCTGACAAATTTGGAGCCTGCCTATACTTGATTGCCGCCGAATAAACCGCCAAAGTGATCGCAGCGCCAGGGCTGTGTGACACCGCTGTGCAACATCGGCGTTTCGCTCCTGCTGCTGTTAGTACCTGCTGCGCGAGCGTAGAAGAATAGTTTCCAGGCGTCGTGTGCGCCCCGTATGGAAAACAATAACACTCCCTTGATTGTTGAAGTTCTGGTGTAAAATTATTGAACATTAAAGCCAACTTATTATGTTGCTTCCAACGAGTACGATTTGTCTGTGGCGTCGTTTATTCGCTAACGCCGACGGTCGACGGTAACCGCACTTTTAACACGTCGTTTGGCGTTTTATGCACTTCTAGATAAAAAGATCTAATAAAGTTCTTCAGTTAGATGTTCTGAATGTGTTTACTACAATAGGCTCTATTGACACCAGTAGTGGGTTTTGCCGCAGATAGAATGTATACTAGCATATTCCAAGTGCTGAGATTATGTTTACAAGAAATTATATTTTCAGTCTTATCATAGACCAAGACGTCTGTAGCCGGTAGCCGTTTGAAGAGGTTTTTAAGAGGTTCTGTGTTTCATCGGTAATGCTGGATTGAACTTTTCTTGTCCCTTGCGGCGCTTTACCTTCAAAAAACATCACTAATTTTTCCGGGGGAGAAGTAGGGGCCGTAGTAGAGGTCCAGCCACCTTTTCTGGTGCAGTATCTTCGCTTTTGGCATGCTTTCGTATGCTGCTGCCCGCGATTTTTCAGGAGCATTTCTTAGTGGTCCCGTTTGAGCGAAATAAACGCAGAACGCCTTAGCAACCCCGGTTGAACGCCACTGCCTGATGTCACGCTATGAGGATTATTGGCTGTGCATCTTGCCCATGTTAGGCAAAATTAGCTTTGGTTTAAGTTACCTTAGGTTACGTTTACGCAAAGGGAGTTAGGGCGGCGCGGCGTATTTTCATAGCGGTTACGCCGTGCGCATTTTTGTCTTTGCGCCTCGGCCATGTTCGTTACGCTTAGGTTATATTAGCGTAAAAGGTGCGACGTATTCTCATAGCGGTTACAGGGGTTGTCGAGCGTCACCGGCGGCGTTTCAGCCCCTTGCGTTCAAACGCCGTTGCTAAGGCGCTCTGACTGGTAGATTTTCAATATATGCCACCCCACCTCTACTACGGTCCCTACTGCTCCCACGGAAACATCTGTGATGTTATTTCCAAGGTACATCGCCGCAAGGCGCGAGAAAGCAATGGTCCGGCACGACAGACTTAGCACGAGCGCCGCAGGTTCGAGACAGTCTGTCCGACATAGAGGTCGCCAAATGGGCGTCAGTGCCCGCTGCTTCACCTGTTTCACCGCGCCGGCAGCCAGCGTCCGAGCGTAAACAAACTCGACCTTACAACGTACGCCTAGGGAGAAACGCATACAATGCACGTTAGGAAACCTCCTCCGTTGTGCCTAGGCAGACTTAAATATTCAAGGAGCAAAAGCCCCTAGATTTTCTCTCTCGCCACCGCTCTTACTCGCGCCGGCGCACAAACGTCGGGCGATCCCTCATGGACGTCAGACTCTGGAGTTTTGCAAGACACGTAGCGCCACCTGCCGTTGCGAAGAGGCAGTAATTGAGTAGTGCGAAGCCCGACTCCCTTGCTAAGTTGCCTATGCAGATAGCAACTGCGAAACAACGATTTAACTAGATTTTGGTCCATATTGCGAGTGTTTTGCGCATTTAACACCCAGACAGAGAGCTATGAATTTCTACGCTAGACGGACGCGCCGCCGAAGTGCCATAAAGCGCTTGCTGGCTAACTCTTCAGACTGATGGCGGAAGCGATGGCAACCACGATAGCTCCGCGCGCTACGAAGAAACGCCGCAATCGACGCTACTGTTGTGTTGTAAATCGCCATGAACGTGAAAGGCAGGATAACAACGTTCAGTTTTACCGATTTCCATTGCGATCGTATGAAGGGGAAAGGCGAGAGCGCTGGATACGGGCCGTTCAACCTATTGGTTAATCGGATTACTTGCATTCCCCACAACACAGCGGCTCGCATGAGAAAGTGCGACAATTTTGTTATTCTGTAATTGTGTTGCGTGGCCCTGACGGAGGACCGTGGTAACCATGCGAAAACTCAAGCATCTGCAGCCGCCACTTCGTTAGTAACAGAAAAAACAACGTTGCGAACCATCCTGCTTATGTACCATCGACATCTCCACCTTTTAACAGACGTCCGCGTCCGCTTGACTCAACAAGTGGAACGGGGAGATTTGGCAGGTCAGCTTAACCAAACATTTTGGTTCGTTTATGAATTCAAAATCCTGTTCTAGAGCATCGTCGTATCGCGAGCACATTTCTACTTTCGGTATTTTGCATGTCCTGCGCCGATACAGCAAGCACGCTTCGCAATGTACTGAGCCTGCTCGACTGCGTTTTTCAACTGTGAGCAATAAAGTTGCTGTATAGGAGCACTGGATGAGTAATTGCGAGGTAACGCATGTGTGTAAAGAAAAAAAAATGTCGCGTTTATTTACATTTATTTGTGCGCGCTTGTTGCTCGAAGCGTCTGCGAGAAGTTCAAATTAAGGTACTGAGCGATGCTGTAGCTCCTGCGAGAAAGAAAGATGCAGCGCGTAGGCACTGTAGGAAGCTTACTTTCGTTATGATAGCTGTTTGCTGCCTTGGAAACCGTTTTCTGTCTGCTGCCTTGGAAAAGGCTATTAAAAGATTTGCTCTCTGTAAATAATTGCGAGACAAAACATTACGATAAAATGCATAAAAATATAGGAGATACTTAAGTCTTGTGTTCAGGACATATTCAATATGAACCAATTTGAAATGCTTAGATTTTTATGCTGATATGCCTATAGACAAACCTGATGCTCTCCGTACTTGCGAGTTGCAGCACGCCGAAATAACACTTGAGACTTTATTTTATATTGTACGCGTATTCGCCCTGCTGAGCTTCCTTTTCGAAGCGTGGATAGGCGGAAGAAGTTTTCCAGGTCCTTGATTTTTAGGAAACCGTGCCTCAACACAAACGAAAGGGAAGGGCCCATTGTGGTCTATGCACCTTCGCTTGCGGACAGCTCTTCTTGCACTACCCAGTTAGCGCCAAGGCTGCGATGGGGGGCGCTGGTGACGGGTTTTTCCGCAGCGCCGCCTGGGCAGAGTCTGAGGTCTATGGGGAACCAGCGCTGGATAGGCGGCGCGTCGAAAAGAGTGCGTTGCACGCCGCCCTGGCGACGAAACGCGGCATACTTCAGCCACACAACCAGACGACACACACATACGCAGCCGTATTATAGTTCGTATGTTTCCGTTCTCGCGCCGCTTCAAGTGGAGTTTTTGTAAAGAAGCTAGCGCCATCAAGTGAAGAAATGACGAAAGAAGCTTTTTAAGCTTTATACGTTTTTCACAGTGCGTCGCGGCGAGCACGTGTGTTTCTTTAACGGTTGCGTGGTTGCGTCGTGTATCGATGCCATGCTTGCGTGGCTGCCTGCCTCGCAAATCTAGCAGTTATGGCTCCGGTCGTGCTGCGCTATGGTTTCGTAAGTATTAGTTCGCCTGAAGATATTCCATATTTCTCTGGCTAGACATAAAAAATTCTGATGTTACTTCGCCACAGCAGTCAATGGAGAAGAAAGCTTTATCGCATCAGCTGACTCGCGCAAGCAAAGGTTTGAGTGCTCGGCTGCTTGATCTGTAACAATCCTGGCTACATTTAGCACTAATTACATTAATTTGCCGAGTCCTCATCCGCATGCGCATTTTTATAAACACATAGGTGGCTTAGTCGCGCGTGCGCCGGCACTATGCGCATACAACTCGTATTACAAGGCAGCTTCCCTCCTACATAATTCTTGGCAATGAATGGATAATTTTTACCTTTCGTATCGTTCACTTGGTGCGGTGGCGTTGGAAGGGGCTGCTATTGCTCATTTTGTTTCCGACGAAATACCGACAGCAGAATCTGCTGTTTGGTACTGTCTGCCATGGCTGACCGTCTTCACTATCGAATAAACCAAGGATACACGCGAAATTTGATTTAGAAACCAGCCCGACACCGCTTGACAGGGCGACAAGACGGGAGCTTACTCCGCTCGCCTGACTGCTTGGATCCAACGCCGCCTCCGTTCTTGTTCGTAGGGTTTAGATGGAAAGACGCAGAACGATACATCCTCCCTCATCCCGACTTAGTTGTGGCACTTGTATACGCAACAGTATCGTCGGCGCCCTTTTGTTTTCCTTCGACTTTAAGGGCACGCAACGCAATTTTCGTCCGCGGGGGAGGCTGCATTGTGCACGTTCTGACCGCCAGGGCGGCGCTGCAGGCGCCGTGAAAACTCCAGCGCTGGTTCCCCATATGAACGTGTCGTTTGGCTCCCGGCATAGAGTTTCCTACAAAATTACTAGAGGGAACTCTGGCGCTGCAGTCGTTGTCCTACCATGGGAATGATGGGAAGGACATGGATTTGTCTGATTTCGTGCTTGTAGATTCAGACGTTCTTGGGGCTTTGTGTATTACGCTATATAAATATTATTGTCGTATATTTCGGCGCAATCTATATTCTTCGAAGTGCAGAAGGCGCCGGGAACGCGTACAGTTTCTATTAATTGCAACGATTGAGCTTGTCCAGGTGGCCAAATCAAAACGCGCCAAGCGTCTCAAGGCACTGGCATGCCCGCGATAAATTCATGAGGGCGTTTCATTCGCTTGTCGATACGTGCGTCCGTGGCTTAATGGTTTCAATATCAGGCTTCTGTGCTAGAGTCCCTGTGTTCGAATTCTGCCGTCGGGCAATTTTAATGATGTTTATTTAATTATTTATTCCGCAATATGCTGTTGAAAATGACGAGTTAACAAAGTCACAATGCCGTTTGAAGCTGAAAGGACGAAGTTTAGGCAAATCCATGTACTTCCCATAATTCCCATGCTGGGACAACCGCTCCCATTGCAGCTCCCGTAGACACTAGCGCCAGAGTTCCCTCTAGTAATTCTTGTAGGAAACTCTATGGCTCCCGGTAAACTCGGTCGGCAGAGCGACGCTTCCACCGACATCTCTTGACGCTTTGTCTGACAACTTGAAACGTTTTCGGGTTATGTGGGTGTTGTTGTCGAAGCAACGTAAAAGAACTGGGACTACATATTGCAGAGTGCGTCACCGCCGACGCTTTATACGAGCATATAAGTAAAATATCATTTGTTGTTATAATAATACCTCCGTATCTTCGCTGGCTGAACTTTGCTACACAAGATGGCGCCACCAAGCCGGTTGCTCACGCTTATGTCAACGAACGGTCAGGCAGTCGCATCACCCAATCAACCAGAAGCGCGGAGTCGAAATAAGCGCGTGGCAACATTTCGCTGGGAAGTTCAATTTCTGATCCGTCAGGCTGGTCTGCGCTTTACAAGCCAATAGTGGCGCCTTGCTTCAGATCAATGTGCAGGTTTGTAGAGGAAGGTACGCGAGTCTGAACGGTTAGTTGCTACGGCTCTGTAAGTTTACTTTACCACGAGAAGCCCATAATGAAAGGTACGTCGCGCTCATAAGGGAGCCGTCCGGCGCCAATTTAAAAACGTGGCCAGTTTCAAGAAGTGCGTGTCGTTTTTACCTTATCCATATTTAGCGTTCCGTGCGGGAGGCAAGCAGCGAGGAAATTAATATGCTGCTGTCAAGCTTATTCATTGAGTTCTTCCCGGCGACCGGCCTATCTAAATGTTGCGCTGCACTGTGGCACCATCTTACGGAGGTCGCGGGAAACGAACTGACGAGAAGAAAGCTGCTGCGATGGCAGCTACGCAGGCTGCGTAAAACAGGCCGCCAACTCTTCGCGTATTTTTCAAAGGTTTTCATTTTGCATCAAAGTAGTTTCCAAAGCATGATTTCGTTCCTCCTTGCCTACTACAGCACTGGTTCGGCAACGTAGCTAAATTGCTTTCAGTAAAGCGAGAGTTGAAAAGCGAGCACGCTAAGAAGCGTGAATCAGAAGTCCAAGGAAATTTACTTGCGGATGGCTAATTCATTACGTCTACAGAATTATCCGCAGTTATTACCGCCAATTGACTAATGTCGCCCTCTTTGTGGTTGTGGCATTGACGAACTGTTTTAGATGTCTGTATTTTGCTTTTTTTTTGCCCTTCCGCGTTAATAAACCTTCCTGACATCCTGAAGGATTGTAATGCAAAGCAACTCATTCGACCCTACTACTCAATGTATTTCTTAGAACAGGGACGTATTCTAGAGACGACAAAGGCTCATTATCATGGGTAAATTGAATCAGTTTAGGGATATCTAGGTTAATTGGTTAATTGCCGTGGATGAGTTCGCAAAAAGAAAACCCTGTTGTGTCGCGGGCTTTTCCACAATCTGTCACTCGTTCAAAAACGATTATGGTAATCAAACGGCGCTGGTAAACAACTTCAGCATCTCTGCACAGTTGTGACAAAAAAAAAAAAAAGAATGTGCTTGTATGTTTCCTCTGACTTTACCATACGTTGGACCTTACGGCTCACGCCTAACGCCTGCGAACCAGCCTACCTTTAAGCTAGTCTGGAAACTATTTGCTCCGCTGGTGTGTGCTTCTGCAGTGATTTACCTTGGAGTGATACCCCAATCCAACGGGTATAATTAGTCTTACTTTTGCCTCAGTAATTGAGGAAAGAAATTTTGGCCTATATAAAGCAATTCATCGCAACAGCATTACATAAAGCAAACGTCACTAGCCAAGACAAGACAGTATTGCATGCAAAGCAAGCAGAGCAAGAATGGTGGTGTGCAGGGGTGTCAGAATATTCGGAACATTTGAGTAACGAATCGAATAGGACGCTATTCCACTCCGTCTTCGAACGGAATAGTCATA
This sequence comes from Dermacentor andersoni, assembly GCF_023375885.2. Taxonomy (NCBI): domain Eukaryota; kingdom Metazoa; phylum Arthropoda; class Arachnida; order Ixodida; family Ixodidae; genus Dermacentor; species Dermacentor andersoni. The sequence goes on along the minus strand of NC_092820.1, from coordinate 111,210,435 downwards.
ATTTGTAAATGCCGTTATTTTTCGAATACTTTTTCAATATCTCGAAACGTCAACTGCGCCCAAGTAAGCGTAGAACTGGAGCAAAAGTACGGCAAATTTTAACCGCCATGGACATAGTATAGCAATAAAGCAGGAGAACTTATTGAGTAGTGGACTAGGCTACGTCCCTTAGTCAGTCATACTTTCTAGGCTGTAGAGCGATCGTTGGCACTCTATGAAGAGCGCTGGGCACGTGAAGGAGCTACTTGTTTGCTCCTAATGCACAATTTGTGCTTTTAATAAACAACGCTTCATAACGTACTATATGTAATGACAGAGGCGTGCTAACTGGATACTGCGTTGTGAGCATCGTTTCGTAATAACTCTGATAAGGGCTATTCGTTATTCTAAAACTGTTCGAAAAATGTTCGATTCGATTCGCTTCCGGCACTATTCGATTCATATTCGATTCGGTTTCAAAAGTCGCTATTCGCACACCGCTAGAGGTGTGCAATCGCATTTGTCAGGGAGAAGCTTAGAACATTCGAACTAAAAAGAAAACTGTCTTAAAATAGCTCCGGCTCGGCAGTGACAATTTTATTTGTTTCTGAAGCACTGCTACCGAGGCTACACACGTCGACGCAGTGAAGCGAGGTCGACGAAAGCACTCGCTGCTAGCTCCGTTCTACAGCGAGTTCCACTAAAATTTGCAGTGTGACAACCTGCGAATGAGACACGGTAAGTGCACTTGCTCCAAGTAATATTAAATCTGCCCTTGTGGCCTAAATATCGCTTACCGCGTACAGCAAACATTTCAGTCAGGCAAGGCGGTCTGTTACTTTGTCCAAATACGTTCGTCCAGAAAATTCCACATGTCTGGATGTCTAGTAAAAACGCTCGGTGGCCTGAATGCCTCTTTCCTGCATCCACCTTCGCAGGGTGCCTACCGTCAGGTGAGTGAATTGATCTTGGCCCATTCGCGTGTAGCCTTAGGGATAATTCAAAGCGGGAGCGGTGTCGTGCTGTTATATGCATCACTTTCGTGCGCTACAGCGAAGTAAGCGAGTTGGCTCGAAGGAAACGGGGCTGTTTCGAAAGAAAAAGTGTTGACGTCGTTCACGCAGGTACTCTGCAGAATATGCAAGAAGGACGGGCGAAAGTTGAATATGATGCAAAAGTTGCATAGTTTAGCACTAAATGATTTTATTTTTTTAGAACAATATATCGGGTGATATCCTCATACTAACTTAGATTTGCATGTGGCAACAGCTCTTTTTGCCGCATTGGTGACACCAGACCACGCAGCAGCGCTTCCGGAAGAGCGCAATCCGTCGGCCCAACGTCCATTTCCGAACACAAGTGGGGCTTCTCTCGTCGACATTGTTTGGAGATCGCCGCCCGTCATAGCTACTCCTTCAAGCCTCAATTGATGCAATCTATATAAAATGTATTGTGACTGAAATGTTTATTTATTTATGGACGTATTTTACAACGCAGAGCAGAAAAACTCCAGAAACCTTGTGCGTTCGACATATGCTCAATCTATGATTGTGCAGTTCATACTGCAAACGTAAAAAAAGAACAGTTGAAATAAGTGACTGAAACGATGTTTAAGATGCAGACTTTAGGCACTCGCGGGCTGCAAAACCCTAACAACAGCTGTAGCGACAAAGAAAGGAGGGTTCTGCTGGAATTACTCCCTGTTGGTCCCTTATTTTATTAACATGTGCGTGCTTGGAACTCCATCAAAATTGATGAGTACAGTAGTAATACGCGGAAGCAGAAGCGGCAGATTGTTTGCGAAAAACTCGGAATCTTTCCGACCTGTCATCCACGGTATGAATACTATCGCCAGTTTCATAAATATTCAAATATTGCACTTTCTCTTTCTTTCTTGTTGTAATTGGACCTTTGGAGCTGTCCACATGTCGCGTGGTCCACTCTAGAATTTACGTGCTGGGTAGGTTCTGCGACACATCATGCCTATCGTACGAACCCGCGCGCAACCACAGACGGGCGCGATGCAAAGAAAAAGGTTATGTGAAAAGTAAACTGCCATGCATCCTGGTAAAGACATACCTCACTGTACGCTCATCAACTGTGCCCACGTCAAAACCAATGACAAGGGACGAGGCGAGCGGTTACAAATGACGTGATCGCTTGGTAACGAGGTGTCTGTGGTGTGTCCAATTCAAGCGCACCCAGTGCATCACAGCCGCAGAGGCAAAGCGGGGTGAACTTTTAACGGCACATGTTACGTTGAAAGATAGCATTGTTGCACAGTGTTTACCTGAGCTATATAGAAAAAAAAGAAAACAATTTGAATTTCCCAGCGAAAGGCGAGTTGCACTGTGAGAGGACTTAACCACACAGAAGCCACTTTGTAGTGCCCGTAGTAAAATAGGATCGTTCTACAGCATGGGCGGCTCAAACCAGGAGAGCCGCGCAGCTGAGGGTTCGGCACAGGAATTTAAACTTATCCTGCCGGTGCTTCAACGTCAACGTAACGACAAGGGAATACTCTGCGGTTTGAAGAGAGTGCAATTTCGGCATGCATCCAAGCAATTCTCACCCCGAGGAACCGAAGACAGCGTAAATGGAGATCTCGTAGCTTTCGTCCGCGTTTCGTATGACGGGCACTTGGGCGCTGCAGCTTTGCGTCCCTGAAATAGACGATAAAGAGGAGTGACTGTTAGTCCATACAGCAGAAGCAGAGCCGGGTTAACCTATAGGCTAATGGGTTACAGCTCCGAGCAGCGGGTTGCCAGAGGGTCCCATGGAAAATGTTTTCCGGACGGGCCCCTCAACAATGGTAACGGCCCCCGTCAGAAGCTTTAGTATAACATTATAACTTATGACAAGCTGCCCAGGGAAGCGTTCTACCACAAGTATTCTTTAAAAGGCTTATTAGTGTCCGCTCTCAGGTCGTAAAAGTCGCTTACCATGTCGCAAGTGGTGGTCGAAATTTTACAGGATATGAGCTTTTAATTTCGCTTTAAAGTAAAAGGTAGAGTCGCACATGCGCTTACTGGTATTCGTGTAGATCGTGTGCCACATGTTCATAATTTAGAGCGTCAGGGTATAACTCAAATGTTTCTTGCTTTTCAACACGCGGTCTCCTTTTTCCTGAGGGATGGCGATGGACCAGTTCGCGGATGTGTGACCAACTTTACTGGTAAATGATAGCAATGTGCCTGCTTGATATTTTTTGTTATATCAAAACCTCAGGGGAGGAAATGAATACGTGCTCTTTTTCATTACACAAATGTTGCAAACGCTATGCCAACCATCAATATGTCCTTGTATGTATGTTCGTATGTAGGCACGTAAGTTAACCTTTCATGTGGGAGTAAACTTTAACACAGCAGGCGAAACTCGTTCGTATCAATATTCGACATATTAACCGATCGCGGTGAACGTCGTCGTGATCATCATCAGAGTTGTCACTCGTAAATCATATTCATGGTCACTGGGGTCCCAAGGCAAATTTAACCCTGGGTCCTAGCGTTTGTAAATCCAGCACTGAGTAGAAGTACCTGTATAGGTCCCACCAAAAAAAGTGAAAAAAGAACGGTGAAAAAGCTACTACACTTAGCGGTAGTGTGAAACCGTTTGAGGGCCCTTGCACTAACAATAGCCTGGTCAGCAACAACTCTCAACTAGACACCGAAATGTGAAATAATAATCACTCCAAACTACAAACACACTTAGTTTGTGCTTCTAGGGGCAAAAGAGAACGCACGGGTATCTGTCCACATACTGCGAGCAGAATAGCGACTAAAAAAATCGAAAGAACAAACAACCATGCGCACAGAAATGCCCCTGCCGGGTTGACTACCATTTGAAGGGACACCACCAGCAACCCAAACTACAATTGCCCAGCTATACAACGACTAGCAGCACCACCTAACAGCACCGGACAGTTCCAGTGTTCGCAAGCGGATTCCCGATGTTCGGCGCAGAATGTCGAACCCAAGCATTTTGCGTTCCAGATTTTGTTCCGTTTTCGCGAAAACGGTTCAATTCCTGTTCAACAAAAAGCATCAACTGAAACCTTTTTGAACCTGTTCAAGTTCATTTGCATAAACAAAGAATAATTACACGTAAAGACCGCACATTTATTTAGTAAAATATCTCGGCGATGATGCTAAGCTGCACAGAAGGAGCACGCGTGTTGTTCAGGCCGCACGTAGTTGGTAGGCAAAAAGAATTTAGCAGATACCAAAGCAAAGCTGTAATCTATGTGAAACGAATCTTTAGTTAGAGAGAGAGAGAGAGAGAGGAATTTATTGAGGGAACGCAGAGAGGTTCCGGATACCTTTCTCAATAGAAGGAAAGTAAGGAAATAGGGGCCCTGCGCTCATGTTCACAAAATGCTTTGCCCTAGAATTGTTCGTAAAAGAAAATATCAGCCAGTGCTGATAGTATACGCATTAGCAAAGACAGCCAGCCAACGTCAAAGAGCGCTCACGGATCGCTATTTGAGGTGCCACATCGGATAGCGAGCTGGCGATTTTCACATCGTTTAGGAATGCACGGCCTTTGCCCCTCCGCCAGTGCAGGGTAGCCAACCGGGCACGTGTTTGGTTAACCTCCCTACCCTTCCTCTTCGTCTCTATCTCTCTCTTCGCCCAGGACCTAAGAATTATTATAAGCAGCCTACCCGCAGCTCTCCATCACGCAAGTATTCAGCAATGGATGAGGTCAATAGGGGAGCCAAAGCACGGAAAGGGGATCCTGGACTGTCGTAGAACCTCATTGCGAGGAGTCTTTATCCACGAAATTTTAGCTTGCCCTATGCTGGTTCCCCTACTCTCTGCCACTTCTCACCAGGGTGCCACCCACCAAGAGATGAAGATGAAGATGAAAACAGACTGGAAGGAGAAGCGGCAATAAATTACATCCGAAAAATAACAGCCGAATCTTTCCAAGGCAATGACGAGGTTGCATTTGAAGAAAAAAAAGTGCATGAAAGAGACCCACGTCGAAAAGGAGCTGGTGCTGACAAATTTCAACTGGAAGAAAGCAGACGAGAAAATTCCTAAGCGCAGAGCCACAAGGCTAGACGAGGTTCCCGTTGGGCTGATTAAGGAACTGGGACGAAAAAGTAAGGAAGTTCTGATGAAAGCAGCGGAAGAAACTTTAAAAGATAGACGAATACCAGACAGTTGGCGACAAAGTAGAATGAATTTAATTTATAAAGGTAAGGGGGAGAAATATAGAATTCACTCGTATAGACAGTTGACTGCGATTGGTAATACGATCGGTAATATACAGGCTAGCAATGCAGGCAATCAAATTAAAGATGCAAGCATTGGCAGAGAATAATGGCGATTCGGGAGAACTACAGAATGGATGCACAATAGGTAGGCGGTTAGAATATAACTTATTTGTTCTTACTCAGTACATTGAAATATCAAAAGTAGAAAGCAGACCGTTATCTGGGGGATCTTTAGACATTACAGGAGCCTATGGCAACGTAGACCGCAAGATTTTGTGGGATATTCTGGAAGGGGAAGGCTTAGGTGACGATTGTCTACAGCTTTTGAGAGAGATTTTCCTAGAAAATACCGTTTGCGTTGAACGGGAAGGGATGAGGAGTGAGGAGAAAGTTGATATCAAGAAGGGACTGAGGTAGGGGTGCCCTTTATCCCCACTGCTGTTTATGATGTACATGGTGAGGATGGAGAGGGCGCTAGAAGGAAGTAATATCGGGTTTAATCTCTCTTACAAACAGGGGTGTACAGTAGTAGAGCAGCAGCTTCCAGGTTTATTTTATGCGGACGACATTGTGTTGCTAGCTAACAAGCAAAGTGATTTGCAACGTCTGGCTAATATCTGTGGACAGGAAGGCAACAATTTAGGCTTGAAATTCAGTGTTAGAAAATCCGGTGTTATGGTATTCAATGAAAATAGTGAACAGACAGTGGTGATACCAGGGCGAGGAAATACTTCGGTTAACAGAATATAAATACCTTGGTATATGAATAAACGAAAGCAAGAGATATATAGAAACACAGGAAAAAACAATAACAGTGAAGGGGATAATAATGAAGCACGTAGCGCTATGGGGATGCAATAGGTAGGAGGTCCTCCGAGGTATGTGAAAAAGTGTAATGGTTCCAAGACTTACTTATGGAATAGCGGTTGTTTGCTTTAACTCAGGGGTACAATCAGGCCTCGATGGGAACCAAAGGTCAGTGGGTCGCCTCGCATTGGGCGCTCACGGGAAGACTACAAATGAAGCTGTGCAGGGTGATATGGGCTGGACGAGTCTTGAAGTGAGGGAAGCTCGCAGTAAAATTGAGTATGAAAAACGACTGAGGAATATGGAAGAACGTAAACGGGCTGGGAGAGCGTTGAGGTATCTGTACAGGAAAAACATTAAATCACAATGGAGGAAAATAACTAGGAAGCCTATCAGCAAGTATGCGGCTTGTATGGAGGGCAACGCAGCAACAAGGAACGTCAAGTGGAAAGTCAGAGAGGCTGAAATAATCACATGGGTGGTGGCAATGCAAAAGAAACCGGCCATGAGTAACTACTTAAGAGGAAAAAACGAAATCAAGAAAGAAACAATCTATGATAACTCAAAGGGAAGCTCATTAGTTTTCGAAGCGAGATCGGGATGCCTTAGAACACGCACCTATAAAGCGAGATATAAGAAGGAAAAAGGAGCATGTGCTTGCTGCGGTAAAGCTAGGCAAACTATGGAGCATGTCTTATTAGAATGTGAAGACGTCTACCCAACGGTCGATTTAGGCACCACTGGCCTCCTTGAAGCCCTTGGATTCAGCGAGAGCAGCATAAAAGTAAACATGTCCGCAATAGGGATTAGTAAGAGGCGATTGGAGGATTGGTGGAAGAAAAGTAGGGAAACGACAAAAAACGGAGACGTTCAAAAGCACAGTTCGCAATGGGGGATCAGAAAATGTTTTTGTGGGAGTTCATCGTGTTTTTTTTTATTGTTTAACCTAAGTAGGACATTAGACAGTATAATAGCAAGAGCTTGGTGGCGCAACCCACCGCCCCGTTCCAAAGGGGGCGCTCATAACATCCATCCATCCATCCAGGTCATACCAGTTTATTACAAATAAATAATTTCCTAAAACGTGGGATAGTAGGCAAAGATATCGTTGTTTTGAAAATCATGTTGCGGAAGCACATGTAAAAAGCGATATGTTATTTATATTGCATCTAGTTCAACTTGTGCGCTTAAATGCCACCCCCCAAGCTAAGAAGCGCTTCCTTATTGAAACAGTAAATTCTCGCGCCTTACGTGCCAAAACTGGGATACCATTATGAGACACACTGTGGTAGAATGACTCCTCATTAAATTGGATCACGTGGAGTTCTTTAATGTGCACCGGCTCGCATCGAGATGCCGCCGCCACGGTCGGGATTTCAGTGGCCATATAAAGGTCTCCTGCTAAAGGAAAACTATTTAGGAGTCACGAATTTCATACGCCTACGAGTGCGTTACTAACATATCTGCCCCCCGTTGCGATACCTTGAAAACCATAACTATGGTTTCCAAAAGCATACTTGCAAAAGCATAGGAAGATGGCCTTTATTTAGAATGAAGTAGCCTAGTTGAGCCAGAAGCCCACGCAATGCGGGGATGAATTGCTGCAGAAACGTAGGTCAGCCTGAACGGAAAATCGTTGTTTTTTGCTTTAGGTACCGGTACGGAGTGAAAGAAATCGTCACCTTCCGGTTCAATTTTGGTTCGAGCGAAAACGAACGCTTTTCAGGTTTTAGGCTTTCGGTTCAGTTCCGGTTCGACACCCGGGTTCGGCGCAACAGTGACAAGCGAGGGACTATTTCAAGCGCCACTTTGTGATTCGGCATGACGGACGCGCGCGCGACGCAACGCGACGGCCCGAATTCGCGCCGCGCACGCGACGCGAGCGCTGATCACGAGGGACAGGTGGCGCGCGAGGTCAACCTCGAGGTCAACCTCGATCGCGAGGTCTCGGGCAGATCTTTACGCGACGCGAGACGGGCGCCCGCTAGACTTTCCCTTTTCGTAAGACGCCTTCGCTCCGACCTGCCGGCGGTCTCGACCTGTTACGTGAACGGCGAGGCATCGTGGCCGTCGCACGCACGTCAGCCGTCACGATCGGGTCGTTACGCTTTCCGCTTCGCCGCTTCCAAGAGCGGGTGAGCAAAAAACACGCTGAAGCAGGCGAATACCAGAAGCAAGAATTGGAGAAGGAAGCAGCTGAAGTGGCCGATGGGCGTGACGAAAGAAAGTGTGCGGAGGGCGGAAAACACTCGTTTAGCGGCCCGGCGAGGCGGCGGGTGTACGCAGTCACCAGGGGAGGCGGTATACGCGCAAGAGACATTAGGGTCAGTCCCTGTAATAGCACTGTGTGGCCGACGTGCGTGCGTGTGTGCACCGCATTTGCTGTTACACGCGATTACACGATGGCACGAGGTGCTTTGTGAGGCGTAGGGCGGCGCACTCTATAGGTGTGTGCCAGCGCGACGCGCTTCCTTCCGCCGAGGGTACAACCCGACCCGCTCTCGAGGAAGCGTCGTTGGTGAAGCGGTCACAAGGGCAGGCGTTGGCGCATGATGTTTCCGTGGTGCAAACGTGTATGTAACCTTTGCGCAGGCTAGAGTAGAACAAGGCTGTCGTTAATCATACTATAGTAGTTCTTTTGTATACATTTCTCCGAAATCGCGTCCACACAAGTTTGATAACCGTGGAAGTTCAGAAGGAAAACGCGCACTGCCAGTGTTCTTGTTCTGTAGCGAGTTTAACGAGACGAAAACTGGATCGTTCGTGAGATGTACGCAGATTAATTGCAGGAGAGCGCGTCGAGCTGATAAATAAGTTGTTCTGTTTTTCGAATTAAAAGGCGCACAACAATGTGGTGCCGATCCTCCTTGTCTTATTGTCTGGCAGAAGCTGTTTTTGAACGATAACGAGGGAGTGGTGTTGAGAGGATATATTGTGCGAATGGTAGAAAAATGACATCGGATAGTCGGAGGCAGTCGATCACCAACCACTCGTACTCGGCCTCATTTCTTTTCTTCTATGCTCCTCCAGCGCCGCGTTACAACATGATACTTTTGAGTACAGGTGATGTTATTTTCATCGAGCGGATACCCTCTGTAAAAGGGTAGAACCACCTACTGCTAAATGGCCTGTCCCTGTGCCACTAATGTACTCTTAGTCCCGAATTCACCTTATGGACATTATCGCTTTTCAGGTAACCTCTTACGTGCGATAGGGATGTTGTAAAGGCAAAAAAAAAAAATCATTTATTTTTGTTCAAGTACCCATGTAGCACAAAAGAGATACGTAACGTTTTCGTAGCGTTTATCCAAGACGATAAAAACGGGTTAAAGAAGACACGAATGAGATAACTTCGGCGGGAAAACGTCGGATATCTCTGCTAATGTCCGGCTTAATTACTTTCCTGAGACGATCTAGAACAGGTCTGCAAGGCGTATTCGAAAAGCTGGTCTAGAAATAGGATTGGGAAAGACACAAGTAATCCCTTTGCCAAAACTATTTGTAACCAATTTCTAAACGTTTTTAGGACGTTATCAAAAAGCTGGTCTAGAAGCGGTCTTGAAAGGTTTACGATCATCTGAAGCTAATTTTCGCGGGTGACGGGCGCGATCAGACATCGTTGTTCAAAACACGCGTTTAGTTTCGCCTCACGCGACTGGCCTATGCCGCGCAGACGTCGTCAGCCGCACCCGTTGGCACGGCCTAGGCCAATCGCGTGAGGTGAAACTGATCGGGCGTTTCGAACAACGATCTTTAATCGCGCCCCCGATGAGTAGAAGCGTCGGTGTTGACTGTAAGAGCCATGGCGCAATGCCAAGCACTGTTCCCCGCATGGTCGGCGCATCCTCTACCAAGTCGCACGAAAATGAGCCTGTTGGGAATAATAAATCCTTAATACCGCCTTTAGTAAGCTACGATGCTTACAACCACAATGGGAATGACATCCCGCAAAGAACAAATGGCCACGTCTTGGCAGGTGGCCAGACCAAGCCCTTCATGCCAAGGGTGCATGAAATGAGAACATTGTGACAAAGCAAAAACACTTTATTAAAATGTATAGCTTATGCAAGGTTCGAACAAACTGTGTGAGAAATGCAAATAGAAGTAAAAGTACATCAGCAATGACAAATGTCGCAGAAAGGATTCGTAATGAACTCGAAAGTGAACATTCACTAGCACATAAAAAAAATTCCAAGTACACATACAAAAATGAACAGAAAAACCTGGAGTGTACTAAAGTGTCTAATTTATCATAGTAAAGTGCACGTGCTATTAGATGGACTAGAGTTATGCAGAAGTGACATCGGAGCGAATGGAAGAAGTAGACTGAAAAATGCAAGAGTATGAATCGGATGGTAACTGCCTCCAAGCAATGTTACCAATCAGTTAGAAGCTTGAAAAGAGCACAAAAAGAAATACCACCGCATACCATCATAAAAAAATCCTGTGACAGAAATAAAAAAAAAATGCGAACAATGCAAAATTGGAAATATTGCCTTTAGGATATATCAAAGAAGGTAATGGCGAGAAAAAAATAACCATACAACAAAAAAGCAATGAAGTGAAATTAGTACAGAATACTTAAACGGGGGATTCAGTGTAACAAGTGAACACTACTGTAGTACAGCGAACGATGAGACAGTAATGCTGCATCTTGCCACTCCAGAACGTGAGAAATGAATATGCAAGCCTCATATTAGAAACTTACATCAACATGGAAATAAACTGGAATGCACTGGAAGCTGCATTTGTGTAACAAAGGAAGCAATGGTCATAATAAATAGTAAGCGTTTTATCTAAAAAGCCCTTTACAAGAGGCAAAGTTGTACCTCTCTGGCAAAAACGAAGTTGCGACGAATAATTTGCAAACCAGCAAATACATTAATTAGCACACTGACATGCCACAGTTTGCGTACATCTCCAGTCTCCTAAAGTAAAAAAAAGCACTCTGAATAAAAAAAAACATTTAACACATGTAGCCCAGAGCAAGTTCTTTGCCAGTTCACTCACACTTTCACATCCAAAAACATTTGGCACCCAGTCCAAGCAGAGCTTCATAGATAAACAGCTTGAGCATCCTACTGATTATTGTGTAGTCCCGCTGCTGGAAATAGAACTGCCGCACATGTTGGTAGTGGTTTCAATGTAGACACACTTGCTGCCCTGGACAGGTATGCTCAGATATCTGCACTGGTGCTCCATTTTGTCGAAGTAGACACGTTGATGCACTACGCTGGTAATTGAAATGTTTTGAATGCAGAAGTATTGGCTTCACCAGAAAGACTTGCCCACATACCACCACTGGCATATATATGTACTTGCTCTTCACTCAGTAGCATTGAACTTAAAGTGTTCCCTATGTGGGAGCCATGTGTAAAACCGGTGTCACACGACCACTCTCGATCGCGATCAAGCCCGATCCGGATCGAAATTATCGATGCGACTGGCTCACTCTCGTAGCTTGCGCAGAGGAGCCAATCACGACCGAGAAATTCGATTTGTAACGGACTGGATAGCGGCTAAAAGAGCCCCGTGTGAAACCGGTATCAAATAATGCACAGACGTACGCTAGGAAAATGTGTTGCACAAGGACAAAGAACTGCGACATGCCCTGTTGTGCGAAGCGCGCGAACAGAACACATGTATATATATTTATATATATATATATATATATATATATATATATATATATATATATATATATATATATATATATATAAACTGCGACAGCGCTTCGCGAACTCCATGCGCACACATGGCACCCGCACGAACTCGGCAGGCCGCCGTAAAGCACGAAGGGCGCGCAGCGTACATTCCGACACATGTCCCAAACTGCAAACAATCGTACTACCTAAAGCATACAAGTTGTTTTATACCAAGAGCATACTCGACTCACTTATGCAGTATCCACAAGCGAGTTATGCAGCGTACGTGCTGTATCCATTCGCCAAATAGTAAAATTGATAACAAGCACACAGCTACAAGGGACTCAATACATTAGTATCATTTGAGGCGTCAAATAAAATCGAATTTGGCCGTTTCATATATTGGACACAATATATGGACACATGTGGTACCCGGTAATACCATGATATACCCATCACGTGGGTAAAGGGGGCGAAAACACAATCGCGAACCTGAAGCGCAAACGATAAAAGCATGGTATGGTGCACGCAAAATTCTGTCAGTGCGCTGTAGCGCGAGGGAAGAAAATAGGGCGAGCACTTGACCTCACCTTTTGGAATACCGCACTAGTACTGAATCATTAAGAAAAAGCCTGTTTGAACCAGTTCCCTTGTCTGCAACACTCTTGCTAAACGGGAGACTAAAATACCACGATGACGGCTCTATTGCGGAGATCGGCAAGGTGCGCACAGACAGAAATTTTGCCGCCTTTCTTCGCATTCTGCAAAATGCTTTCTTGTTAGGATCACGCATAGCGGCCGATCTCGACGCTAGGGACACACAGGCACGATTTCGTCCCTCTAACTTTCGTCCTTATACTGCCCTTAACGTCTTAATTACAGCGTCAGTGAAAAGGCGCCTCACATAACATGACAATGAACTTGAAGAGCTGATTAGTGCCCTCCACTCCGCGCCCTCCAATTGAAAACACTACTGATTTCCAAATTAAACTACACAAACAGATCGCACAACCCAAACTAATCACAGAACGTCGTTTTCTTGACGGCAAAACCCTGCAACACTTACATGACAAAGGGCAGCGGCAGCACATTCAGAACAGCCGCTATCATACCACAGCGCAATGCAAGTGCGATAACGCTATTATGCCCGGCTCAAACAGATCGCACAACCCAAACTAATCACAGAATGTCGTTTTCTTGACAGCAAAGCACTGCAACACTTACGTGACAAAGGGCAGCGGCAGCACATTCAGAACAGTCGCAAACAGACCATAGTGCCATGCGAGTGCGATAACGTAACTATGCCCGGCTTCACGAATAACGTGGCCGCCTTGGTCACATAACAATTGAAAACACTACTGATTTCCAAATTAAAACCACACAAACATATCGCACAACGCAAACTGATCACAGAATATCTTTTTCTTGACGGCAAAACCCTGCAACACTTACATGACAAAGGGCAGCGGCAGCACATTCAGAACAGCCGCTATCATACCACAGCGCAATGCAAGTGCGATAACGCTATTATGCCCGGCTCAAACAGATCGCACAACCCAAACTAATCACAGAATGTCGTTTTCTTGACAGCAAAGCACTGCAACACTTACAAAGGGCAGCGGCAGCACATTCAGAACAGTCGCAAACAGACCATAGTGCCATGCGAGTGCGATAACGTAACTATGCCCGGCTTCACGAATAACGTGGCCGCCTTGGTCACATAACAATTGAAAACACTACTGATTTCCAAATTAAAACCACACAAACATATCGCACAACCCAAACTGATCACAGAATATCGTTTTCTTGAGAGCAAAACACTGCAACACTTACATAGCAAAGGGCAGCGGCAGCACATTCAGAACAGCCGCAAACACACCACAGCGCAATGCGAGTGCGGTGACGCGACGACGCCATGACGGCGCGACTATGCCCGGCTCGCCCGGCTGCCCGGCATCACGAATCACGTGGCCACCTTGGTCACATGATTTGACGACAGTATCGCCACCTTGCGCAAGGTTGGATCGTGTTGATGTGTTGTTGAATATTGTAGAAGCCGCTAAAGAGGCTGACGCGCCGTGGCGTGGCGGTGGCGCCTTGAGTCGTTTTCAAAACGTATTCACCCCTCGTTTTTAAGCTGCCTGGCTTCCAACGTTATCAAAACGTATTCACCCCTCGTTTTTAAGCTATCTTGTTTGGAACGTCTTTGATGCGTCGATTTTGGTCAAGAATCCGTTTCAGACGCTGAATCCCTTAATACGACGTTTTCAAGACTTTGTGTGCTACCTGGGTGTGTATGATCACAAAAAAAAAAAAAAAAAAGAATAATGATCATTTCTGATTTTACGCCTTTTCGCCATTAGCCTTGTGCTATTGATCGAATGATCTCGCGCTGCTCCGACTTCGCCTGTCTGTCACGCGACGTCACAAAATCAAAGATGCATTAATAGGCCGAACAAAATTGATTTTTTTTTACTAAATAGCCGGAGACTGCCCCGTCCTGAAAAGAATAGAAGATGCCTGCCGATGGCTTAGATAGTGGTCACTCGCAGCCGCCGGAGAGCGTGGATTTGTTTGCGTATAATAAAATATTTTGCCTTCCATTATAATATTATCCAGACCTTTCGGCACGTATATGGCACCGCTCTGCAAACTCTACTTTGCTGAGGATTCGTTTTAGGCTCATTTTTGGTCTTCCTTTGCATGTCGCCGCGATTTTCGACCAGGCATCGAAAGCTAAGCAAGGGGAAGCTGACAAATCGGAGGCGCCGGCACCACCTTCTTCATCCGGTTATCTATATTCAGTGTGCTAACTCGGTCCCATCGAAACCCTCTCCACTTGACCATGCTCCTCGCCACCTGGCAGCCAACTATACTAGAAGACATACGCATTGTAGGTGATGCTATTGGCTTTGAAAGCAAAAGAAAGTGACATTCTATAAACGAGAAGCGCGTTTGACTGGCTTTTCAAACAACACCACCAGTTGCATGCGTCGGTAGTTGCGTAAGTTTGACGTCAATAGATTGGAATAAATATAGATTGGAATAGCTTTACTTTATCGGGCCCCAGCTTGAAGACGTGGTCGGTTCGCCCATATCTACACTTTGGTTCGCTTGAATTTTGCGGCCACGACGCCGGATAGCAGAATTTTCAACCTATGAGCCATCTGAGGCTTTCGCAAGAATTTATGCGCTAGGGAACTCGAGACATGTGAATATCCAGTATCAACTCTTGACTCCAAAAAGTGAGATACTTCACATAACGATTTCGTTTCCTGAGCGGCAATGGAGAATTTTAGTTACTGAATCGGCGCTTCAGCTCCTGCAGAAGGGCTGCGGAGTTATAGGCTCACAAGAAGTTTTCAGGCAATTGCTACAGTACGCGGACGCTGTCTGTCACCTTAATACAGGTTTAAATGTTCCACAATGCGTAAAAAGTAAAGCGCGTAAGTTTATTCATGTCGAATACAGTAGGCGTTTCTCAATTGGGTATCATAAAATTACGGTCTCAGCTCGAGACAGCAGAAGTTCAATATAGATAACGGTACTCAAAGGTGTTATTTGCCGTCGCTATGGACTACACTAGAATGAGATTTGACATTTACGTGTAAATAATTATAGTGCGACAGACAAGAGGTATTCAGAAGAAAACAAAAATTAAGCCACAGACAACAATAAAGGCATCGGTGTATTGGCCTTTCCTAAAAGAATAAACGAATGGAGCACCCTCCCACGGAACGTTCTCAAGTCGTCGTCGTCCACCGTTACTAGATTACTTCTTTCAGTTTGCAAACTCCGCCGGGATGCGGCGGCAAATGTGGCCCCCTTCGGTTCCCGCTCGCGAGATGGCGCTTCTGACACCGTTGGCCCGGTCGCATCATCGTTACGGAGCCTGCGCGCTGCGTTCATCGCAATTTACGCAGTTAGTTATGTGTAATGGGAGTTATTTTCGAGATAGTGAGCAAACGTTATTTCCACTTCGCTACTAGAATATCGTTTGAGCCATTATAGCGATGCCACCCGGCAGAGGTGCTACTGAGATGCGTGAACCTAGCTACTGCTGCGCGGGACTCCTATCTATTGAGCTGTGAGGATTCATCAGTTTCCTGTTCTTTTTAATTCAGTTTTGCATAAAATCAGATGTTAGCGGTGAGCCACGTAAAATAGGTATCTGATGCCGCCGAAAATACTGAAACCTAAAGCTTAGAACCACCCTTTTGTTGCAGAACACTTAATGCTAGGATACGCGTTTATTAAATGCAAGATACTCAACTACTTCAGTGAAAGCTCGCCGTTCTTAAGGCTATAAAACGCGAAAGATGACGGGAACAAAAGCCAAATTGAAAACAATTTATTGAATCAATGCAATAAAAATCAACTGGGAACCATTTTCCAAGAGCCAGAGTTACAAGAGACGCGCTTTTTTGTTTGCTATAGCCACATTTTCCTCGCCTTGTAACCGATGGTTAAAATCTCTGGAGAAAAAGTGCATCCTTGTCACAATGACAAAGTTCAATATCTGGCATGTGAATGCTGGCATGTGATATGCACAGCCCAAGCGAGCAAGGCTGCACTTATCGAGCTGTTCTAGTACCTTCCAGAAAATGTTTTCGCAGGCACCAGCCTCATCTAATGTGACAGAAACTACATCATTGACAAGTTTCGTCACACTCAACAACTTAGCTGTAGGATGTTTCATGCAGCCTTCCTTGAAACTTCTATAAGCCGTCAGATATGCATCACGGCAAACAACAGGCACTGGACTGCTTATGTCTTCTAAGCACACATGGCATGACGTGTGCTTTTCAAATTTGTGCACAACATATCCACTCAAGTAGTAGACAATAGCATCGTCCACTTCCCCTTTGAAGTAGGAGTGATCGTCGTCCTGCTCTCCAGGGTTCCTGGCTGTTTCTGACGTCATCTCCAGTAGCTTTTCTTCTATGCGTTCACGCAAGAACGCATGTTTGGCGCGGTAAAACTCTCTCGTCCTGTACGCTGTACGTGTGTCCTGTACGCTGACAAGCAAATTTCCTGGCACACCTTGCACACTCCCACGCAAAGCAGTTTTCATCGGTGTGTACAAACTCAGAAGGCGGAATATTTGGGTGAAATTGACCACAGTAGGGTGAGATTCATCCCCTCCGAAGGAACGGACAAGTCCGAAGTGGCGCTGGAAAAGATACATGGTTTGTTAGGCCACAAGCAACTTCATCACTTCAACACTCTAAAACAGCACCGATCACATTATCACCTCTAGGGGGTCCTGGTTCAACTTTGCCGTCAAAAGATGGTGTGCACCCTGATCCAGTAAGAACTCGATGATGTCAAGCGTTGACAACAAAGTAACACGCAAGGACTCCGTGGTCAGTTGAGACGCAAGGAGATTGAGACCTTTCTCCACGGCGTTCTTTTCTTTGATATTCAACATTTCCAAGAAGTCTTTGATGACCTGAATGAATGAGGTAAAATGTCAGTAAATAAGCAACAACATGCATGAAAAGGTACTTTGGATTGCCTGTATTTCCTTTGAGTGCCTTTTAATGCCTCTTTCAGGTAGCTTTATGTTCAAAGCATCAAACAGGTCATTAAGCAATTTGGTGAATGCTTCTGTTCCCCCCGAACAGGCCTTCAGCACCGGCTTCTCTGTATATGCGGATGCCAATAGCTGTTCCACGGCTGAATAGCTGAAAAAAAGTTCATTTATAAATTAGTTAAAAAATAACCAAAAATACTAAGCGTTGCATTTCACGGTACCCGTGTAGCAAGTCGAACGCTCATCTTCTGGAGGTTGTCCGGGGCAACATGTGCTCTAGTCAGTTTTGGCACAACTCTCGTATGTTTGCTCTTTTCGGATTCATACAGCGCAAAATAATGTGCAAAGTTGATCTGATGATCTCCAGCCTGAAAGACCCAAACAGTTTTCTGAGCTCCATTGCAAATAAGTGCACATATTTCTTCTTACCATTCCATAGGTGTGCTTTTTCAAATGATTTCTGATGCATTTGTCTACGTGTGGAACGTCACAGATAAGGAAGATCTTCTGTGAAGGCTCCCAGGGGTGCTCGATGCTGTTGCATGGCGATATCATGTTTCTCGATATTCCCAGGTTCGTCCACATTGAGTGGTTATTACCTGCTCCATCACTTACGACAACAAGCACTGAAGCATTATGCTTGTGAAGCTGCAGCACAGCACTTAACAGGAGCTGTGCAAGGATCCGTCCAGATGCCGCACCTCTTGTGGCAAAAGATGCTATGGGTTGTACCCAGTTCTCAAAAAACGGAACAAACATCGACACCAGTGCGTGGTCAGCAAGTTGGTCGGTGGTGGCATTTGTCACATCGCCGTAATCAACAAAGCCATCCATCTTGTATGAGGTTTTGCTGAAAGCAACAGATTGCTTGAGCTTTACCTCATCGAGCAATAGAACACCGCACCTTCTCAGGCGGCTCTTCTCATGAAAATGCTCTCGGATACTCTTTAGCGATACCTGATTGAAACCGTACCTGCAGGGAATGCCACTAATAATCTGACGAAGGCGTGCTCTTGTAGGAAGTGGCAGAAGCTGCAAACCAGATAACAGTTTGTAAGCTTTTGGGCTTGAAATCTGCAGCAGAAGGCATGTCATTAACCACTCTTCTGTGTACCGCCTCCCATTTTTCGATTTTGCTTTTGCTGCCTGAAAAGCAGTCCTGAAACCGAGCTGCTGTTTATCTGGAAGAATGTCAAGTGCACGTTCCACTCTCTCTTCTGTAACATTCTGAAGTTTTTTTTTTCATGGTGGTTACTTCTTTCTTCATCTGTTCTCTCTGCATAGTTGCTCTTAATGCCTTTCGACGCAGGGACTTCGCTTTAGTGCTCCTATATTTCAACCTGTTGCTTGTCTTGCGACGCCGTGAAAAGAGCTTGTGCAAACTCCGGCATTCGTGGCATGTTGCAGTTAGAGACAGAATTGTGCATGATTTGCGATGCCTTGTTTCACCATTTTTAATGGCCACAGCTGATGACAAGA
Organism: Dermacentor andersoni; assembly: GCF_023375885.2. Classification (NCBI taxonomy): domain Eukaryota; kingdom Metazoa; phylum Arthropoda; class Arachnida; order Ixodida; family Ixodidae; genus Dermacentor; species Dermacentor andersoni. The sequence goes on along the minus strand of NC_092820.1, from coordinate 111,191,768 downwards.
CACAGGGGTAATTATCAGCCGGGCAACCTTCAGAAAAATTCAGCCTTTCAATACATGAAAGTAACAACTTTAGGTCGTCACATAATTTCAGTTCAATGCTCGCATCAGAAGCATACCCAGCCGATTGCACACGTTGCCCCTTGGCACTGACAGAGGCGGTCATGTCTCTCGACACTAACACAGCCCTGTCGATTGCTGGAAGGTCTGCTCTCATTACCAGCTTGTACACCACGGTTGTAGTGCCAACTACCTCAAGTAACCAACCCTGCAACCGTTGGCCTGCGGCTGCCATGCCACACAACTCATTGAAAAGCTGTATGTTGTTCTCCTGCACAACATTGCTGACAATGTCACCACTGCTTTCCCTAGAAACGCAGAAGTTCGACGTAGCAGCCTCTTTGTCGTTCTTTTTTTGCCCTTTCTGACGCTTAGGCCGAGGCGGTGCACGCACGGTTGGAGCCTTGCGTTTTCGCGCTGGCTTCGACAAGTATTTAGGGCAATTGGGAAAAATGTGCGGCACGGCATCTTCCTTAAGAGCCCACTTGTCACGCGGTATGACAACTACGTCACCATGAACTTTGTGAATGAAGTGCTTCGCAATATCTTCCTCGTGAAAGTGGAGGTCGCAAACGGCGCATGAGCTGGATAGCTCCTTATCCGATCTGGGTATAGCCCGTCGCCACTGTTGAAGGTGGACCTCGTCAGCGGGTGGCTTAAAAAATGTCTTTTTTCAGCCGTGGGTTTCGTCGAATCGTAGCCACTTCGGCAACTAGTCACAAAGCAACGAGGCATGTTTTCTCAGATTCAGGACACGTCACAGCCAGACACGATATAGATGCAATTGCGATAATCAACGGTGGTCAACCGTAGTCGCACATTACGTTGAGAAGCTGTTCTTGTCTTGACTTGAAGTGAGCAAGTCAAACTACGTCGCACGATCCGCAAGACGCACAGCTCGGGCGCAAGGACGCCGCACGTGGTCGCAAATGTGACAACTTGCAGCGGGAGCACACGCCTCACGAGCTGCGTCGATAGATCTCGTTGGCACTCACAGGGATAGTGATCACTACACAACACAGTTGAAGGTAACGAAGAAACACTCGGCACGGGGCCAAGCCTGCGTTGACTTCGCCAGAGAAGCTGCGAAAAGACAGACGAACCGCCGACACTCGCCGAAACAGCCGTCGCCGCCGTCAAACCCAACGAGACCGGTCAAACAGAGACGAGCGCGCCCTCGCTCGGCGGAACATCGAAGGGTGCCACCTGCGGCGCCGGAGTTTGCAACCTGAAAGAGGTAATCTAGTAACGTTGGTCGTCGTCGTCGTCGTCATCATCAGCAGCAGCAGCAGCAGCAGCAGCAGCAGCAGCAGCAGCAGCAGCAGCCTGGTTACGCCCACTGCAGGGCAAAGGCCTCTCGAATACTTCTCAAGTCAACCATTCTTGAATGCGGTTTATCTCTATTGCTGCCAGACTTGCATTGTCATTAGTTGGTGTTGTATTTCTTTTTATGTTCAGAGGTTATATATAGACCATTATTCTTGATAGAAAATGCAGCCGTATAAACGCAATTCTATTAACTGCTGTAAAGAATATGGGTGCTGGAAAATGTTTTCTTTGTTTATAAATTTTTATCACAATACTTAAGGCTGGCACATCATGAGGGGAGGGAGGGGGGGATTCTGGCCCTCCCTGAGAATGCCCGCTTTTCAGTGCTCACAGTACTAAGCGTGCACAAAATCCCCTGCTTTCTTTACTGCATATATTAGAACTCCTGCCTGGGTTTACAAAAGGCAGCTGGCAGTAGTGTTGAATAAGAAAAGAACAGCAAGTAAGCGTTGCGAAGCAATATAGAAAGGAAATTTGAATAAGAGTTGAAACAGACACAGACATAGAACTACATTCTGAAGTGATAATCCCAAGGCTCTGATCTTATTGCGACTTAGGATATTGCTGCGCTTGTTGGCTATTTGCAAACAACGGAGGCAGAGAAAAACATGATGAGTAATGCTTTCTGCTTGCGTACTGCGCTGCTGTGCCGCTTGCGGAAAGTCGCTTACGAAAAGTACATTTGCACCGAAAGAAAGAGCAGATGGGAACTTGCAGAAAGCAGCATTCTGTTGGGCGCCCTCGCATAGTGGGCTACTCGGCGGCAGTGGGAGGTAAGAGCACAGTGCATGTGTTGACGGCCGCAACGAAAATTTCATGCTTACGTCTTTGTGTCTGGCTCATTCAAAGAAAACATAACATATCGTGTGTACTCGCGTAATGCACGAGTATTGCGAGCCGAAATAAAGCACGTTTTTGAGTTGCGGTATTTCACCTGCGTTGAAGAAAATACTTTACAGACGAAAGCAGTCGAATTTATGCAATGAGGGCAAAGAAGTCGTCTTAGCCTTGCCGAGAATTAGCTGTGTATGCTGAACATTAGTTATTGAATAAATCTTATCATTGATCTGCTTATATTCAAGTGCGACCAGAAAGCAACTGAGCAAGACGCCTTTTTTGGCGTATATACATCCAAGATTGATGTGTAATCGCCAAAGAGCTTGTTTCTAAAGACATGATTGTCCCGAATGTGTGTTTAGGACTAATAATGAGGCCACTACTACTAATGTGAGGGAACCTGGAAACATAACGAGGCATATGAGCAGTTTTCTACTTACTCGCGGTTTATATTTATGCTGATCATACTTCGGTGCATTTTCCTCTTTCTAGTGTCACCCGTCTGGAGCTGCTTAACTTAACACAAGGTATTTCTTTATAGAGAGCTCTTTCCGAAATTGGACCTAAATTTGGTAAACTAATTTACGGTACATATTACGAAAGATGCTGCCGCAAATTACTGGAACAAGAACGTGGGGCTATTGCACAAGTGGTTGCTATAATATGTACCATGTAGTACGTTCGAAACGTTGCTCTTAGTTGCAGATTGCCTGATGCCAGTGAGTATTTTTCTTCATATGGAAAAATTCAGGCTCGCCTTTCAGCCCCTAGAAATTTATCGGTCAGTGTGGTGTCGGGCTCATTTTTTGTCAATGCGCTTCGAGTGAACTTAGGTGCCGTTGCCAAAAATATGCGCTCAAATAACACATTTACGAAGTTCTGCCTCGCTGTATTTCTCACATGCACGTTTCGCGATGAACCGCGCCAGTTATACAAGAAACGTCTTCATGGAAACTACGAATGCATAATACCGGTAGGAATAGTCTCACTTATGTTAGAGGCACACCAAAGGCAAATAATAGGTCGACGTGGACTGTTTAAGCACCATTCGAGAAACGTCGCAGCGAATGTTTCTTTCCAAGAAAGGACTTTGTTTACGAGCAAATTCTATATGAAAGGTCCAAATACATTTTTCGAAATTTAAATCTCCCACCACCCACCAGGGGGAGTGGTGAGGTTGTATACGCCATCACCACCATTTGATTCCGACAGTTAAACCATGGCGCTCAGTCACCAGCAGCTGCGCAGTACATGACCAAGGCGGCGGTCAGATATAGTAGCGCTTGCAGAGGGGGCTAAGAATCTGGATCCGGACAAGCCGCCAATGGAAACTGACCCTGCCAGCCCTTAACGCATGAACTCTGCTGAGTGAGGCTCGCTTAGCAGGACACTTCGAGGAAACATCAGATATTGTTTGGGATATCACTGGCCTTAGCGAGATCAGAAGAACTGGTGAGGCTTATACAGTGCTGACTAACGGCTATGTCCTCTGCTATAGAGGTCTCACAGACAAGAAGGAATGAGGGGTAGGATTCCTAATCCATAAGGACATTGCGGGCAAGATTGATGAATTCTACAGCATTAATAGGAGGGTAGAGGTAGTCGTAATCAATCTTAATAAGAGGTACAGATTATAGGTAGTACAAGACTACGCTCCAACAACTACACATGATGATGATGAAGTAGATAAGTTTTATGAAGATGTTGAATTACCGATGAGAATAGTGCAAACTCAGTAAACTGTAGTAATGGGTGACTGCAGTGCAAAAGTGGGGAAAAAGAAGGCTGGTGAACAAGCAATTGGCCAGTACGGCGTCAATTCTAGGAATGATAGAGGAGATATTTTGATAGAATTCGCAGAAAGAAATAAGGTTTAATAATGAATACCTTTTTCAAGAAGCCTAGCAACCGAAAGTGGACCTGGAAAAGCTCTAATGGCGAAACAAGAAAAGAAATCGATTTCATACTTTCTGCCAATCCCAGCTTAGTGCAGTGTGTAGAAGTGATAGGTACGGTAAAGTGCAGTGATCATAGATTAGTGAGGGCTAGGAGTCACCTCAATATGAAGAGAGAAAGAGAAAAAATTGGTTAAGAAGAAACTGGTCAACCTAGACGCAGTAAGGTTAAATGCAGACGAATTCAGGCCTTGCCAACAAATATGCATCCTTAGAACAGAGAGATGATGTTGACATAGAGCTAATGAATGAAACCGTAACTAGGCTGGCTTCAGGGGCAGGAATTCAAGTGGGTGCCAAGGCAGCCAGTAGGCAAGCTCTCCCAAGTAACAAAGGATCTAATAAAGAAACGACAAAGAATGAAAATGTCCAACTCGCGCGATAAAGTAGAATTCGCTGAACTGTCAAAACTGATCAACAATGCGAAAATGAGTGATATTCGAAACTATAACGTGAGAAAGACTGAAGAAGCCGTAAAATATGGACGCAGCCTGAAATCAGTGAGAAAGAAACTTGGCGTAGGACAAAGTAATATCATCAGCAATCTCGAAGTCATAGTAAAAGCAGCGGAATAATTCTATACTGACCTGTACAGTACCCATATGAGCCACGATTCGTCCATTTGAAGCAGTAATGAACAGGTTGCAGATGCTCCTCCTATAACTAGCGATGAGGTCAGAAGGACCTTAGAAAACATGAAACGGGGAAAATCGGCTGGAGAAGTTGGAATAACAGTAGATTTAATCAGTGATGCAGGAGACATAATGTTTGCAAAACTGGCAGCTTTCTATACGAACCCGCCGTGGTTGCTCAGTGGCTATGGTGTTGGGCTGCTGAGCACGAGGTCGCGGGATCGAATACCGGCCACGGCGGCCGGATTTCGATGGGGGCGAAATGCGAAAACGCCCGTGTCCTTAGATTTAAGCGCACGTTAAAGATCCCCAGGTGGTCGAAATTTCCGGAGTCCTCCACTACGGCCTGCCTCATAATCAGACATTGGTTTTGGCACGTTAAACCCCATAATTTAATTTTTTTCTCTATACGAAGTGTCTATCGACTGCAATGGTCCCAGAAAACAGGAAACTGGAACAATTTACTAATCCACGAAAAGGGAGACGTTAAGGAATTGAAAATCTTTAGGTTCATTAGCTTACTCCGAGTATTATATAAAATATTTGCCAAAATAATCCCCAATAGAATAAGGGCAACACTGCACTTTAGTCAACCAAGGGAACAGGCTGGCATAAGGAAGGGATACTCTACAATGGATCACATCCATGTCATTAATCAGGCAATCGAGAAATCCGCAGAATATAACAAGCCTCTCTATATAGCTTTCATAGAACACGAAAAGGCATTTGAGTCAGCAGGGATACCAGCAGTCATAGAGGCATTACGTAATCAAGGAGTACAAACCTCTTACATAAATACCTTGGAAAATCTCTACGGAGATTCCACAGCCACATTAATTCTACACAAGTAGGGAGATACCTATAAAGAAAGGGGTCGGACACGGAGACACAATCCCTCCAATGATATTCACTGCGTGCCTGGAATAAGTATTCAAGCTAATAAACTGGGAAGGCTTAGGAGTAAATATCGAGGGCGAATAACTTAGCAACCGTTGATTCGCCGATGACATTGTTCTATTCGGCAACACTGCAGACGAGTTGATACAGAGGATAGAATACCTTAGCAGAGACAGCGTAACAGTGGGGTTGAAGATTAATATGCAGAATACAAAGATAATGCTGAATAGCCGGGCAAGAGAACAAGAATTCAGGATCACCAGTCAGCCTCTAGAGTCAGTGAAGGAGTGCGTTCACCTAGGTCAATTAATCACAGGGAACCATGATCACGAGAAGTAAATTCATTGAAGCATAAAGATGGGTTGGATCGCATACGGCAGACATTGTTAGCTCCTGACTAGAAGCTTGCCATTATCATTGAAAAGGAAGGTATACAATCAGTGCCTTTTATACGTTCTGACACATGGGGCAGAAAGTTGTAGACAGACAAAGAAGCCTGAGAAGTTAAGGACCGCGCAAAAAGTGATGGAACGAAGAATGATAGACATAGCGTTAAGAGACAGAAAGAGAGCGGTTTGGATCAGAGAGAAGACGGGTATAGACGATATTCTAATTGACATCAAGAAAAAAAAAATGGAGCTGAGCAGGTAATGTGCAGGCTACACAAACGTTGGACAATTAGGGTTACAGAATAGATACCAGGAGAAGGGAAGCGCAGTCGTGGACAGCAGAAGACTTGGTGGAGCGATGAAATTAGGAACTTCGCGGGCGCTTCTTCGAATCGGTTGGAGCAAAGGAGAGCTAACTGTAGATCTCAGGGAAAGGCCTTCGTTCTGCAGTGGACATAAAATAGGCTGATGATGATGATGAAGACTCTTTGCTGCCGTCGGTGAGTAAAACGACGCCCGACAGACGGCGGCACTGAGCCAAGACTGAGCGGTGGATTCGCCGCTGCAGCTGCTATTTGGTCAAGTGGCGTAGACCGTTCACGCATCCCGGAGACATCACAGGGAAGAGAAATTCTCTGCTACTTGCAGTTTGTGCGAGTTTGGCGAGCCAGCAAAACGAGCGCAGCACTACGCGATAACGAAACTGCTGAAACCCGAGAAACTGGGTGGCGCAGAGTCGAGCGAAAACCTTTCGACCACCGCCCGCGTCGTTTTCAAGGGTAATTTTCATGAGTGATTTTCAAAAAAATAAAATACAACTTAATAGGTAGCATTTTCTTTCATCCTATTATAGGCTACACCGACGTTTTTTACAATCAGTGGTTGTGTACTAGTGACAGAATTTGGCTAACGAGTTCCTTCGTCATAGGGCAAGTGCTTGAATGTATTGGGGGAGTCTCTAATCATGTCCTGCATTTACCTCAGTTTCTCAATTATAAAGACCCTGTTCGCGATAATATTGACGCCTTAGAGGTTTCAAAGCTTGAGCTTAAGCTTAAGCTTGACTTAATATTTGCCTTTAGTGTCCCTTTCATAATCCTATCTTGCCGCAAGGGCTGACTCTGGTTATGTTATCAACTGCAGCTATGCAGCTGTATCCGGCCGCAACTTCCTAAACATCCGCAGGATGTACTTCCGTTTAACCTGTCGGCGTTGATATCACCGTTGCCATTCTCACTGTTGTCTCGAACTAATGGGCACTCGCGTTGAGGGCTGTTTATTCGGCGGACGCTGCTGTGTCTTTTGAGCGCGAGCGAGAAGAATCCGCCCAACAAGAAAACCCTGCGACGTCCTCGAAGATTTCACTCGTAATATGTGATTGGGAGCTCGACCTGTTAAAACGAACGAAGTGCCACGTCTGTGTGCTTCTGAAGCCATCGAATAGCTCAGTTCCTTTATGTCGATGTGTATTTTCTGCGCTTTTCGGGAAATGTAAAAGAAGAGTTCCTTCGTCGCGACCGTGACCCTAAAGACTTCGGCAAGGGACCTTAGTGCCGCAACACGAGGGCTTAATCAAAAGGACCAGGCGAAATCAGTAAATGGATCAGGTTTATTTTTGTACAAGTGTCGAGAACCGGGCAGGTTTATTTTGGTAAGGTGGTGGTGCCAATACTGGTGGTGTTTTCCACGGAACATAATCGACGTTTACAACTGGTGCTCTGTTGGGCGCTGTGCTGGAGTTAGCTGTGCCGAGGCCATGTCCACCTACTATGCCGAGAACAAGCGGTGAGCGCTATTCATTATCATGTAAAGCATATCTTGCGAAGAGTTAAAGGGAAAGTGTTACGGAAATGTATCCGGGGTCCACAACAGATTCATGCCATGAGCGCAAGCTCTTCTTCGTGTTTATATTGGCATTCGCAATATATATAGCAGATGGCTTTAGTCGCAAGGGAGATAACACCACATGCCCTGCCCTAACCCGCTGTTCGTGCTCGGGGTCTAAATACGGTCCCTACGTCAGATGTAACGCCAGATTCGTACGTAACGAATTAAATGCCGACATGCAAAAGCTACAGGGAGTCTACATACACAAGCTCTCCTTGGAGAACTTCAATATCACGCAGTTGGAAGCCTCGTGGTTTGCCAACCGCACAATTTTATCGGTACGCATAATTAAATGCAGTCTACGCGACATCGGGGAAGCAGCGGCACGTGCTATGACGACCTTGTCATCTATATGGCTGATTAAAAATGAACTGCAAAGTGTTCCCCTTGGTTTGACCGCTACAAAGCGTCTTCAAAGGCTCACCATACAGAGGAACCCCATCAAGCATCTTGAAGGAATGCTTACTTTTTCAAAACTGTGGTTACTGGATTTCAGGTTCAACGAAATAGAGACAATCGACGAGGAATATCTGTATGGCTTACCCGAACTCCGCTGTGTGGCGTTGTCGCACAACAATATACACAAGTTACCGCCAAACCTTTTCATAAAAACAAGATTCCTGAAGGAAGCGGAACTTCAAGTTAACCGCATTTCTTCTATGGAAGGAGTGTTCAATGACCTGCCCCAATTAGAGGTGAGCCGCTAGTCTGATATAGGCTTTTGTACTTCATAAATGATTCGCGCACTAGAAAGAGGCAGGTTTTAAACTATTATTGTAGCTGAAAAATAAGGAAGCCCTGTACAGTGGACAAAAGAGCTTAATATATATCGAGCCTCACAATCCCGCACCCTATTCACACTTCCAGACTCTACTAGTAAATGCGTTTCTGTGAGATTCCATTAAATCCTGCTCCGAAATTCAACCTTGTATGGAATCCCGTGGTCCGTAAGCTTTTGTTGTTGACCACGTCAATCACTTGTACATAAGTGCGGGTACACGCACGACGTTATAGACGACTTTCAAAGTTATTTCTTCATAACTTAGGCCTTACTGTGTATACGACAAAATGTTGTAGGAATATTGCTGTGGGACACACCCTAGTCCACACCGCGTGTCCATTAACGTACTTTATGCATGAAACATAAAATGATAAGGCGAAAACGGTTACAAAACTTGTGTCTGCACAAAACTAATAGTATTAGCTAATTAATGCCAAGAATATATATTAGTGGCCTATAATTTTAAGGTGAACGAAGAAAGTGTTCAAGTGCAGAAAATCATGGGCGGAATCGAAAAATATTACGGCAGAATCGATCTCATGATGACTCTCGATGGTAATGCAAATAGCATTCAAGCTATGTAGTCATGCGCAATGCTGCCGAAGCAACATTTATTTAATATCTGTAATGTCTATTCTGAGACTTTCCTTGCTTGGGATATACACAGTCACATTACTATATATATGACTAAAGCTATTAAGTTTCGACACCTTCACTGAGAGTGCGTCTTCTTCATCGTAGGCCTCACCTTCTGCAGAAGCGGCAAAGCCACTACACAGCCAAGTGTTACGCTCGAGTCATTACCCACCTTCGAGAAAGCATCGTCTCGATGATTCAAGTGCGAAACAGAGGGAAAAAAACATAGCACTTACACGGCAACACTGAATAAGTTTGTGAAGAGGAAACTGTCCCACAAGCGGGATGAAAGCGAGTGGAAGTGAGAATGGCCTCGTCAACGTGAGTGATACGGTTTCATCATGGAAACATCGACAACATCCATAGGCTGCACGCGACGGGATCGCCAACTCGTGTCTTTAGAAAGAACTGGGTAGTTCATCTCACTGAAGCGACGGAAGATACTGTAAGAGCCGAAGTAGTGGCGCAGTAACATTTCCGACGGGCCTGGTTAGCGAATCAGGGTCCATATTGAAATTTGTTCACCGGGTTCGTAGAGTACCTCGCGACGGCGAGCGTTATACCTCTGGGAGTCTATGGATCGCCGATTCTGGATTCACTCGCGTGCAAGCTTGCTGCGAGCCGGGTAAATTCCTCCGCGTCAATGGCAATGTCGTAATGTTCGCGGAAGAGCATTACGTCCACCATGATGGTTGACTCACGGCCGTGGAGCAAACGGGAAGGAGTGAACCGAGTAGTTTCTTGAGCAGCAGTGTTGTATGCGAGTGTAACGCAAGGCAATACATCGTCCCAGTTCTTGTATTCTTTGTCGACATACATGGAAACATGTCAGCTATAGTCTTAGTTAAGGTCTCTGTATGACCGTTCGTCGCGGGAGTGTACACAGTGGCGCGGCGATGAGCTGTACCACTAAGCAGCATGACATATTGCATCATCTGAGTAGTGAAAGCTGTAATACGATTTGTAATGACTACTTCTGGAGCACCATACAAGAGGACTATGTTGTAGATGGAAAAGGGCGCAGCGTCACTCGTAGTGGCTCGCTGGAAGGCTTCAGTTTTTCAGTATCGCGTCAGGTAATCAGTCGCAACCACGATACGGTGGTTTGCAGCAAAAGACAGGGAATGACCCAAGCAAGACCATGCCGATTTGTTGAAATGGTTGTGTTGGTGGCGAAACAGGCTTTAGGAAACCTGCTGGGCACTGAAGTCGAGTCTTTCGGCGCGGGCAGTCGCGGCAAAGTTTCACGTAATGCTTGACTTCCTCAGGAAGCTTAGGCCAGTAGTAGCATTGTCGAATTCGGGCCAAAGTACGCGCGAATCCGAAATTGCCTGAAGAGGGCTCATCGTAGCAGGCGGAGAGAATATCGGCAACCAGCGTGGATGGAACGACAAAGAGATGTCTAATTCTTTTTATACGAGACATTCTTGCGGCGACAGAAGGCAGATGGTGAACACGTGAATGTCAATAGTGGATACGAACTTTGGCCTTCAAGATAGTCGATAAGTTGCCCGAGTTCTAAATCGTCCTGCTCTTGCAGAGCCAAGTGAGATATATTACCAGCGCAAAGGAAACGACCATCATCATCAGCGTCACTTGACACCGTTGCAAGTGGAGCGCGTGAAAGACAGTCAGCGTCAGTGTGCCTTGGGCCAGACTTGTAGACGATTGTTACATCGAATTCTTGAGGACGAAGGCTCCACCTCGCAATACGTCCTGAAGGGTTTTGAAATTCGCTAGCCAACAAAGCGCATGATGGTCGGTAACCACTCTGAACGGACGAGCGTACAAATATGGCTGAAACTTAGCTATCGCCCAAACGACAGCTAAGCATTCCTTTTCAGTCGTAGAGTAGTTCTTTTCTGCATAGGTGAAAGTGCGGCTAGCGTAAGTGGTAGCACGTTCAACGCCATCTTACCACCGCATGAAGACTGCACCGAGGCCGATGTTGCTAGCATCAGTGTTCAGTGTCGGCATCTGTATCAAAGTGTGCAAGTAAGGGCACTGTCTGGAGGCACCGCTGAAGCACGGAGAAGGCCGCTCTCTGCTCCGGACTCCAAACAAACGGGATTTCCTCCATCGCAAAAAGTGTGAGGGGTTCTGCAATCTTGCGAATATTCTCCACAAAGCGTCTGTAGTAGGAGGAGCGGCCCAAGGAGCGACGCGCGTCACTTTTTTCTGCTGGTGGTCTAAACGCGGCAACATAGATGCTCTTTTCTGGGTCTGGCCAAACACCTTCATTACTAACAACGTGGCCGAGGACCTTCAGTTCTGGATAACCGAAATCTGATTTCTGAGGTTTTAATGACAGGCCTGCAGATCGAATTGCAAGGAACACGGACTGAATTCGCTGTAAGTGTTGTTCAAACTTCCGAGAAAAAACAACGATGTCGTCAGAATACGCGAAATGATTCCCACTTAAGACCTGAAGGCACGATGTCCATGATCTTTAGAAAGATCGCGCGGGAGCTAATCACAATCCGTAGGGCCGCACCTTAAATTCGTACAGGCCATCAGGAGTTACGAAAGCAGTGTTTTCGCGATCTCGTTCATCAACTTCTTTATGCCAGTATCCGCTGCGTAAAATTGAGGAGAAGAGTCGGGCATGTCGAAGACGTTCTGGAGAGTCATCTATGCGGGGAAGAGGGTATACATTATTCTTTCGTCACCCTGTTCAGTTCGCGATCACCCACACAAAACCGAAGAGTGCCGTCCTTCTTCTTGAGAAGTACAACGAGGCACACCCATGGGCTGGTTAAGGGCTGAATTACGTCGTCGTCTACCATTTGCTTCACTTGACAACCAATCACCTCTTTCTCCTTTTGTGACTCGACGTAGGCGTGCTTACGCACGGGATATTCGGTCTGGTCTGTTTTAGTACGGTGCTTTGCGATGGGAGTCTGTGTAACTTTTGACGTGGATGCGAAAATATCGCTGAACATGCATAAAATACTTCGTATTCGCTCTTTCTGTGTGACTGAGAGCTCAGGATTCACATTGACTGCACTGACAACCACGGTGTCACTCTTGACGGTTGCGGAAAGCTCGGCAAGTGTAAGACCTATTGCATCCCTAATATCTTCAAAGTGAGCAATGGCCGTTTGCTTTCCCAGGTGTTGGTACTCGCCGCTGAAGTTCATAACTTAAAGCTCAGTCATCCGGCGGTCCTGTTGAATAATGCCGCGGGCGACACACACTTGCCGAGCCAAGAGCACCGACAGGTCTGCTTCAGCTATGCTGTTGTTATGACCGCAGTCGCTTGCAACAATTACGAACATACTAGCTCGCGGCGGGAGTGTGTCAGCGCTACCAACAAGAAGCAGTGCTGTCTTGCGCGTGGTACTATCTTGCAGTACCGGGGCCTAGTTGTCAGTAAACGTTACAATCAGCTCCAGAAGATCGATAACAACAGCGCGCTCGCGAAAAAAATACATCCCAAGAATCACTTTGAGCGAGCACTTGCGCAACACTATAAACTAAGCAACCTACGGTTGACGGACGGATTTGGAACCTGTCGGTGCATCTCCCAATCGGCGTCATGAGATGACCAGCTGCTGTCCGATGGCTTGGTCCGTGCCATGGCATCGTGACCTTTCTCAGTTCAGCAGCTAGTTCGGCAATCAAAACCGAATAATCGGCGTCGGTGTCCACGAGAGCAGGGATCGCGTAGTTGCAGACTCGAATGGAGATGTCTGCGGAAACACTATTGTAGTCGACGGCATGCGGCGGTAAAAGAGAATTCTTGGCGGTCGGCTCACTTATCAAGGGAGGAGGGTGTTTTATAGATCCGTGAGCAGCGGCCTCACCCCCGGAAATTGCGTCTCCTAGTTTCCCCGGCGTGAGCTTGGGGACCTAATGAATCTGCCCCCAGTGCCATGAGCATCGGCAAATGTTGGCCAGGTAACGTAGAACGTCTAGGAGATGGAGAGCGGGAGTGGCGTCGCGGAAGAGATGGGGACTGGTGGCTCGCCAAGTATTCTACAATAGCTCGGGGACGCTCACCATCACGGTGTCGACATGCGTCTAGGCGAAACCCAGGAATGACCACCTGGCGGTATGTGCTCTCGCGGTACAGGTGACTTGCTTCACCACATTGGTAGAGGATTGGCCGATTGCCTTGAGTGTGCCAAACACTACATTTCCAAACATTTACACTTGAGGCTTGCGGAAGGCGTAGGGCTGGAAAAGTATCGAGGGCTAGAGAAGGATTGTGCCGTCGGTTGCGTGGGTATGCGAGCCGGATAGCCGACTGCTGACATAGGAGATCTTAAGTCTTCGGCGTACGTCAGGAGAGCGGCTGCGACTGGCGGCGTGACCAGCGGTTTCACAAGCTACCTAACCTCTTGCGAACCACATCACTTAATGTTGTCACGTGGGATTGAGGACACATTGCATAAACTTGTTGCAGCTCCTCGCATACAATACTGCGCACGAGCTCCCTTAGGGTCGTCAAATCAGGGGTGGCCATGCACGACGACAGAGAGATGTGTAGTTGCTTGGGTGCTTGGCGTGCGACAACTGCTGCGGTAGCATACGCTCAATCGCTGTTGAGTCGTTGACGAATTCAGCTACGATACCTGGTGGCTTGCGAGTTAGACCTGCGAACATCTAATGTTTCATGCGCCGCATCATAAGAGTACTTTCTTCTGCCATGCCTGCTTCAGCGCTCCGGAACAGCTGCGACATGTCCTCAACGAACATGGCGACACTCTCATTCGGTTTTTGATTCCTGGAATTGAGAGCACGGTCTGCTTGCTCCTTCCGGTGTCAACTTCCGTAGGTATTGCGCAGCTGGATACGAAATTCTTGCCAAGTTGCCAAATTAGCTTCATGGTTTTCGAACCAGACGCGCACGACCTCCTCGAGGGCGAAGTAGACATACCGGAGTTTCTGGTGGTCGTCCCAGTTATCGACGCTGGCAACCCGATTGTAGTGGTCCAGCCAGTCCTCAACATCGTCGAACGCGTTATCGTAAAAATCCACGGAGCAGGCGGAGTGGTGGTCTCTCCAATATGGCTGCTCATTGAACTGGCTTTACTCAGAGTGAGTCAAGTTCTTGTGGTAATCCTAGCTTTCGCCGTCTGTGCCGAAGCTTAGCGTCGAAGGTGTTGCGATCTCAGTTGGGAGCTTCCTGTCGGTCACAGTGCATGGAAAAGTTTACCCAGCATCTCCACCAGTCACGTTACCATATATACGACAAAAAAAACTATCAAGTTTGTTGTAATGGAAGCAGGCATTTCCTGTTCCGGCACCTTCGCCGAGAGTGTGCCTTCGTGGTTGACGGCCTTAGCTTCTGCAGAAGCGGCAAACCAACTACACAACCATCTATTATGCTCGTGGCAACATGATATACTTTGTCTTCGGTATCAGCGCACCTTGCTGTAGTACTCGCTTGTCAAAGTCGCCAATGGGCATGACGGCGTGAGGATACCATTCGGATGATACCACGCCAACGAGGAAGAGATGAAGACGGCTTAGTGACGATGGCGAAGCGGCCATTGTGTAACAAGGACAGAATGACGACGCTCGGGTGAATACAATGGGATGATGACATTTGTATGGCGACATTGTCGTGACGGCGACGGCATGACGACAAACGGATCACAAAACTGGAATGAAGGTAATGGCACAAACACGACGGAGTGACGGCAATGGTACGGCAATCGGTGCATAAGGCCGATTGTCTTATGACGGCGTAATGACTACGATGGCGTGACAACAGCGGCACATTGAGGAATAAAGCACGACAACGTGATTATTAAGGTAGCACGTAGACGGAATGTTGACAATGGCATTACTATAATGACGACGGCATGCCGGCAGCAGGCTTACGTTTATAAATTGATGCGGTTCGTGAAACGAAAGTGTGACGACGACCGCACGATGACAACGGTATGACGACGACTGTGTGACAAAGAGGGGGTTATGACTACGGCATGCCGAGAATCGGATCAGGAAGTCAGGATGAGGACGATGGAACGACCGCGACTGCATGACGACGGTGACTGCCAATCGTGACGATAAGTGTTTGACGACGACACAGTGAGGTTGTTTGCTCGAGAAATACATAACGAGAATGGCATAACGACGCCCGCATAACGAAGCTCGTGTGTAACGATGGCGTGATGACGAAGGCCTAACGAGGGGTTATTGGTGAAGCTGGAAGGATGAGGATGGTACGACCACGACGCCATGACGGTGACGCTTTAATAACGGATGCACAATAGCACCTGTCTGACGAAGACACATTGTCCACGATGGCATGACGATGGCGGTAAATTCAGATCCAATTACGACAGGTTGATTACGATACAATGATGAAAAAAGAGTGTTGTCGATTGAAGATCGAAGGCGGTGTGACGACGACGGCATGATGATATGCTATCACGACGGCAGTGAGAGAACGATTGCGTGGCAAAGAGGAAATTACAAAAGGCGAACGGTGCTATCAAAATGACGGTGACGGAACGACTGCGACAGCATCACGACGAATGGGTGACAACAAATGCAAGACGACTGCATGCCGTGATGGTTGCGTGACAAGAATGAGTTCACAAAGCTGCATTGACGACGATGCAACCCCCACGATAGCATCACGCCCGTGAGAACCTAACTAGTGGGCCGGGCTAACACACAGATTGGACCACATAATTCGGCGTAAGAGCGCGCAACGACGACGGCGCGATGACAGTCAGATCACGAAGCTACAGTGATCATTAAATGTTAATGTGCACTAAAATATTGTCTATCGCCATTTGCTGTCTAATCCACACCGCTGTCTGCCTGTGTCTGAACGTTACGCCTAAGATATTTAGTTCCACTGTCGTTTCGCGGTTTTTACCTTCTTGTGAGGCGTCTTTGCTAACCTCGAAGTCTCGGCACCGTATGTTTGTACGATAGAATGCATTTACTGCAAAAGATTCTTATATTGCCTGTTGCGTTGGGCTTGTTAGTATTACACTTACCTTGAAAGCTAAAACTGAGATAAAAGACAGGGCGATGACGAGAGTATACTAACCAGGTGCTGACTAACCAATTTTTGTTGCGTATCAATGTCAACGTATAGTAAAAGTACAATGAGTACAAGGAGACAGCTCACGGAAACTCCTATGGGAGTTGCCTAAATATGCGTCAGGATTGTTTTACTTGCTTACATCCACGCAACCCGGTGTCATTATTATTGTTACGAAAATTGATCCGACTAATACAAACGACAGCGCTGCGGCGACATCAAGGGCTGCCGACGGCGGCGCAAGATGATTTGATGACTCAAGGAAAGTACTCCAGGTGGCGGCGCCAGGCGCGCTCATGAAGTTCCGATCATTATAAGGCGTTATCACTCTTTAGCGCCTTATCCATCCGCGTTGAACCATTATGAACAGTGATCAACCGTACTCAGGAGGCGGCTGCGTCTGGCGCCGCTGCGAGGGCCGTATGTTGAGAGAGGTCTGTGCTGGCGACAGACCACGCCGACTTCTGATAGCCTCGTGTGCGATGTGTTCCCGCCATTGATTCTGCGTTGAAGGGAGTCGTGCGGGCGCCAATGTTGAAAGCGATCTGTGAGGGGGGCTCAATGCGGCGAGTGCTGACAGCTTCGTACGCTCTGTGTTCTCGCTGCGTAGCTTGCGTTGAAGCTAGAGGCAGCGCGAAGTGGAATCCATTCGGTGCTTTGGGCGCTATCTTGAAATCAATTGTCTTAGGGGACGGACGGATGGTTTCTTTTTCGTCGGGTAAGCATTTAAAACCAACAAACAAGTGCATAGCATGCTACCGTCACCAGTGCTATGCCACGCTCTATAGATGTTGCGGTGTAGCGATTGCGAAGGCACGCTCGCACAAATTTCGTCACATTTATGGACGCCGAAGGCTTCAAAAGTTTTGCGCCGTGGTGTTTGCCTCATGGTACTTGCTAAAACTGCGAACTAAAAAAAATACATCCATTTACAGTTATATTTCTTGCTGAATGAACCGTATGTTACATGTAGGTTTACTCACTGTCCCAGGTAATAAAAACGTCACCCTAACGCATCCCTCTGCCCGGGTGAGCACTGTGCCGGAACGTGCCCGAACGCTGTGTAGGCCTTGTGCCAATCACCATACATTGAGAAATTCATTTTTTTTCTCGAACAATTCGTGAAGGGAATAAGATTTCCCCTAATATGGCCCTTAGCACTGACAGTTGATGTTCTGAGACTGCTATTTATTGTGGTTATCCGTCAAGACACTCCACCTGACCAAATTTACCAATTTCGGTGAGCACCCATCATGTAATCCCGCGATTCTGGGCAGTTTTGATGTAGTATGAATAAATCATTTTAGAATCGTTTTCAGCTTCGAACATCTCCGTCACATAAAGCCTAGCGATCCAACCCGAAAGTAACCACCAACGACGGCAGTCGGGCGTGCATCTGGGATTCCGCGCAAAGCATTCACGAAGGAATGTATGACCGTGAATTAAGCAAAAACGCAAAACAGTATACATGACTATATTTTGTAACAATATTTGGTTCCTGTGGCTGCACCTAGAATCACCGGCTTGGGTTAGTGGAATGCTTATCCGGCTCTTCATGATCTGATAAATCAGAATGTCTGCCTCGGCACAAATATGATCTAGACCTGCTTATATACATATTGTGAGGGACGGAAAGGCAAGTAAACATTTAAATGCTGTTGCTGGTCGGGACATATGAGTTCGCTAAGCGCGCGAGCGCGCACACACACACACACACACACACACACACACACACACACACACACACACACACACACACACACACACACACACACACACACACACACACACACACACACACACACTTTTTCAAAGACTGCGCAGCGCGGTGAATTTCCCAGTTTAATCGCGATCAGCATTGTTTGCCGGGTTCAGATGTTCTGAATCTATCTATCTATCTATCTATCTATCTATCTATCTATCTATCTATCTATCTATCTATCTATCTATCTATCTATCTATCTATCTATCTATCTATCTATCTATCTATCTATCTATCTATCTATCTATCTATCTATCCTCATAAACCTACCCAGTAACCCAAGTGGTCTACCAGCTTGCACCATTAGTTATGTCCACGTGGACGTGAGGCTGTCGTGGTCGTTCCATCTTCGTCATTCTTGCTTTGTATCCTCTCTCTCGTCACTATGTTGTCGTCACGCCTTCTACGACGACCTAGTGACCCAAGTTTTGCAATAGCTTGGGCGACTAGGCATGTGGTCAGGGTCCTGATGCCATCGTGGTCGCGAATTGTCGCCATTACAGCTTTTTCACCCGAATCTTTACGTCCCCGTCGTTGCAACAATTTTGGACACCAGGCATTCGTTGCCATACCGTCGTCGTGATACTGTAGTTCACTGATCACTGCAGTTTGGTCATACGAATCTCTTGAAGCGATTGTCGTAATGGTCTTCATGATACAATAGTTCAAAACGCCATCGTGCTCGTACGTTCGTTGTCATCCCATTATCCGCAAATCTTTACCATTTCATCCTCATGTTTGTGTCGCCATCATACAGCCATCGTCCTTTATTCGTTGTTATGTTGTTGTCATGACATGGTCTTGGTCGCTCCATGTTCGTCGTGCTAGCGTCTTCATATGACTCTCTTCACGTCATCGTCATCACATCATCACACGGTCGTCGTCATACAATAGTTGCCATGCTTTCCTTGTCAAACTGTGTTTTTACTATTACCATTAGTTCACAAATGTAATTTCATTGTCATCAAGCCGTCGTCATTATAACGCCTTCGTCGTCTTCTCGACGTCATTCTAGCGTATTCATGCTGTCGTCATTCAATCGTTTTTATGCCGCCGTTGTCATGCCGACGTCTTTCTACATCGTAGTCATGCAATTGTCTTCATGGCTGTCATCGCCACGCTGTCGTTTCGTCATCGTCATCACTGGGGAAACGTCATTCTCTTGTAGTCAAGGCGTCGTCCTCACACGGCCTTCGTCGTCGCATCGTCGTCATTCTTGTCGTTCTGCATAACACGAGGTGGAGGGACGGAATCCCGGCCACGGCGGCCGCATTTCAGTGCGGGTGAAATGCGGAAACACCCGTGTTAAGGTGCACGTTAGATAAAACCAGGTGGGGTCCAAATTTCCGGAGTCCCCTACTACGGCGTACCTCACAATCAGATTGTGGTTTCGGAACGTGAAACCCCATAGTTAAATTTAACTTTCATTCTTAGTATTCTCGCGTAATTATGCTATCGTCATTCAGTTGGGGTGGTGCCTTGGTTGTAATGCCGTGGTCGTCATTTCGTCGTCGTAAGACAGTAGCTGTCACGCATTCGTCGTCATGCCATTGCCGTCGTGGCCTCGCCATCACTGGCATTGCAACTTCGTCAGCGGGTTGCCCTCATACTCTTGTCACCACCACGTTAACCTCATGTCGTTGTTGTCGTGCTGTCGCCGTTACAACATAGTCATCATTTCGGAATCGTTATGTTATTGTCATCATGCTGCCATCATCATGCTGCTATTTCTTTTTCGATCGACTTTATTACTTTTTCGTTATTCATAGCTGTCACTGCGGCGACATCTTACACTTAACATCATGTCGTCATGCTCATGAGCTACATTGGCAAGCCATTTCCATACAAAAGTAGGCTGCTATCGGCGACAGTGTGTGTCACATATAGACGAATCAAAGTCAGCCTCGGAATGGCCACTACAGATTTTGGATAAAGAAGACTTCGTCAATACGGGTTGTTACATTGGTTGAGTGTTAATCGCATTACCGTCGACAGTCATCGTGAAATGAGCTCTGCCTTAATTTTCACGCTCACAAACGTATATTCTTTATTTTCAGGTTCTTCTTCTCACCCAGAACAACATCAATGATACGGACAGATTAGCAAGATCCACGTTGCCAAATTTGAAGGAACTCGCCCTTGGACAGAACTGCATAAAAGTTATTACCAAGTTTTCATCCCGTAGCTCTCTAATTCGACGTGTCGACTTCAGCAATAACGCCATTACCGATATAATGCCGGGAGCTTTCAAGCTACTCGACAAGCTCACCAAGCTAGACGTAAAAAATAATAGCATTTCATTCTTAAACGACTCCTATTTCGCACATGGTTCGATTCTCGAACACATAGACTTTTCTATGAATAGGCTAACGACGCTTTCGAACGCATTCAATACGACGCGAAAGATTCAGGTAATGAAACTGTCGTTCAACCAGATTCTGGACATCAGCGTTGCTTTCAGCGGACTGACAGAGCTCCGTGAGCTCTACCTGAGGGGCAATTTAATTTCTCGCATTCAGCACCTCACTTTTCAAGACAACATTCGCCTAATACACATAGACTTGGATTCAAACAATATCAGGTGGATTGCAAAGCACGCATTTGAAGGCCTTTTGTCTTTAAGAAGATTGCACGTGGACAGAAACCTACTGCTTTCTCTCAACGGTTTAGTAAGAAATCTGCCTCAATTGCAATTTCTGGGTGCGTCGTTCAACGCGATATCGAGCTTGGAAAGATGCGAGTTTGGCAATACCAGCGCTTTGACTGCCATTTATCTCGAGGCGAACAACATCACCAACGTGGAAGGGGCTTTCATCGGTGTGACTGGCCTGCTTTCCTTGAACCTAGGCAACAATCAAGTGGAGCTCCTCCGAAGAAGTGACTTTGCGATGGAAATCTCGGGCCCTGTGGCTGTGACTATTTACAGTTATGTACCTCTTTTGATTTCTTGGATCCGTTTCCTGAATACAGCGCATATTGTTTCTCTAAATGATGCTTGGCTCTGATAACGCCGTCAAATATTTCCTGTACTTTTCCTCATAGCACTTAATCTGTGGTCCGAGCGCTGCTGCGCCTTGATTATCACCCGGATCTGTACACTTCGAGTAAATCGCGCATGGTCAAAACGTTATCGAACGGAGAGATAGCGTTCGATGCATTTAACTAGCCCACCTTGCTAAATTTGCTGACTGGCAGCTCTAGCGACCGACCTAATATTCGGAGAAGGAGGCGAAAAGGGCCGATACATAGGCGAAAGGCAATTGTAGAACTTGAGCCATATGAGCATCGTTGACCGCTGTGTTCTTGTGATGTTTCGCTTTGATTCTCATGCTTTTATCTTCCTGCACCACTCTGTGCAGAAGGAAGTGAGCGTACCGTTACATTCCGTAAAAGCTTCGCTAAGCATTTTCAGCAGTCTGCGTTATGATGGAGATCATTCATAATATCAACAATTAGACATTTAATAAATATGTATTATAGTGCCCGCGATCAAGCGATTGGCCTGGGTACTGAAGCACTTAAACAAACATGTTCATGAGATGATCCCGGAGTAATTTTAGGGCAGGTAGAACGGTATACGAAGAACTAAGGCTGTGATGTCTTCGTATACAACAGGTATACCTAAGTACAGACTGTATGAATACTTCTTGCCTGGAATTTATCAAATACATTTTGTGTGAAATAAGCAAGACTACTGGCGACCTAGCATAGCAGTAAAGCTGCGTTTTTTTGTTAATGAAGTTAGAAAATGCCGAATAATTCTCGAGTCTGAATGGATAGATGGATGGATGGATGGATGGATGGATGGATGGATGGAAAAACCTTATTGCGAGTCCTGAGACGCGCGGTTATCGTGCAGGCTACTGTTCCCACAGTGGGACGGGCAGGCCAAGCCTGGCCGCCGAATCATGGGCTCTCTTAACTGGACATATTTGGTCTCCGTAGTCGCAGCATCGCAGTCAGATATTTCATCTTGGCTGGTCTGCTTTGTTTGTGATTCATAACGAGAGGAACCGCCAGAGCATATGTTCTAGGTTAGCTGAATCGCCGCACTGAGTGCAGGTATTGCTATTATACGTGTCTGGATAGATCGAGCGTAACAAAAGTTGGTTGGGGTATATCCCCGTCTGCGAAAGCCTGACGGTGATTGTCTACGCTTTGGTGAGTTCCTTATGTGGGAGTGGATAGCCCCTCCTACGAAGCTAAAAGTGTTGCGTGACCTCGTTGTAAGTGGTGGGAGAATCTCTGTTGCTGGGTGTCGGAATGACTCTTAAATACTTCTTTATAAACATGTTGGTTTTCCCAGGTGGCGCTTCGAGAACGCGTGTCAACCGCTACTTGTAAAATAGTTCACTTACGTAAGTGCCGGGAACCTGTCGCGTTTACGGAAAACATTGCCCAGCTCAAACACATTGAACGCAGCCCAAGTGGGCAAGCATGCATCATCATTGAAAGACAACGGGGTTGGTGATATTTAAGGAAACAGGCTCGCAATATACTGGGACTTCGCATTGCCGCGCCAACGTTGGCCAAATTCCTTTTATGCGACTATGCGCTTTTCACGCTAACATTTGAATAAAAGACATATACGTACGCGAGCCAGCTCGTGCCCGCATGCGAAGTGACCTGTCGCCAAACTAGTTCTTTTGAAATTTTTGCTTACAATCTATTTACTAGTTCTTTTTATTCCGTTTCAAATAGCACTGTACGCAAACATAAGCTGTTCAACTGACCGATTGCTTGCGGCGCCCACCGTGTAACATCACGGTGGCTTAGATGCGGCGACCAAATTGGCAGTTGATTCATAGCTCTCTCTGAGGCACTACATCAATACCGTTGAAGATAGTGGTTTACTCCTATTGCATTTGAGCGGGTACATGTTGTTGACACTCCCGAGTACAACTTTAGATATCGCTGTTTAGCAGAAACTTAGCCTCGGAGACTACGGCATGCAGTGCATTGGCAACTTAGACGCAATCACCGAGGCTATGTATAAATTTTATACTAGTGTTATAATTTAGCCCACACGTAATAAAAGGAATGCTTGAACATCCCTTGTGGACATGAGGAGGGTGCGGTGATATGAGAGTTATGCGTATACTCATTTTGCCCCCATGCTCTTTCTATGTCCTCTTTGCTTCGATAATTTCGACGTAGCCGTAACACTGCTGTCGGCATTTGGGCATACCATATTAGTTTGTATTTTCACACTTTTGAGCTTGCGTTCTTCAGAAAATACTCTTAGTACAGTGAAAGTTGTGTTCTTTGCACTACTTCACTGGGCTGTTGCGGACTCAGCAGACGCAACTGGCATTCGGCTGCTATCCGTCCGTCAAGCCGACTGCAGTCTACTAAGCAGCAAACCAGTTGGCAGTGCACCGCGTGGTGCCCCTATATTCGATGAAATCTGCTGTTAGAGAAGGCTGAACAGGTATTGCAGCAACAATGCAACCAATCAAATAAAGTGTAAATGTTTATGCAACGTTATGCCCAAAAGTATGCGGCCTCAGCTATACGGACACAGCGTCTAGTTAAGGTTTATCTCTAAAATGCTCCAACGTTTGGCTTGTGGTCGGTCTTGTGGTAGTTTGTGAAGTGGTGCTTGTTAGTCGTAACAGAACCCAAAAGCGTGCCCGGACAGATTGTCATCGCGGCTAGACTCTTTCAGACAACACACATAATATATAGCCTAATGTGAATGTTAAACGCAGGAGTTCAATGGCCTACAATCACTCAAGTGCGCACGCTGATATAGAGAGATTGCAACTTCACGACAGACTACTACAGCCTCCCTAGTTCTTCGCAAAACTATTACAGGAAATGCGAAGCACTTTGTTTATCTGCGTCTGCTGATAAGTTTGTAACCACGCAGCGTTCGCTTACGAAGCGAAGTGTGAAAGTTGGAACTGCTTTCTTGCTTCTGATTCTTTCCTGATTTATCTTCTCTAGACAACCCTTTGATCTGCGACTGCAGGTTGGCTTGGCTTATGAAAGAGGACAGTGAGATTTGGGCAAGAGGAATGGCAACGTGCGTGCAACCAAGGTGGCTTAAAGGAAAGCAACTGCGCGAATTAGCGCAGGAAGATTACTTCAGGTGGGAGGATGGATGCGAGCCTGGATGTCATTGCAAATGCAACGGTGAATCTCTGGATAAACGAGAAATTGATGTGAACTGTTCGTCGGCGACTATCGGCAGGATTCCGAAAGTGTTGCCGGATGGCACCATACGACTGGACCTAAGCGGAAACCAACTGCGACACTTGGACGGCACTGTCAAAAAAGCAGCTCCTCATCTCGAAGTGCTATTGCTGAACAACAATGCCTTGTCTGGTCTAAACGTGACCTCTATTCCAGAGAAAGTGCATTCCCTTGACTTACGCGGCAATAAGCTCAAGCGTTTACCGTACTTGCTGGTGACACAACTGAACCTCACTTCCATATGGCTGTCTGGCAACCGCTATGCCTGCGAGTGCGTGGACTACAGCTTTAGACAGTGGATTCAAGCTCATGGCAACGTGGTGAGAACTTTGACTTAGTGACTAGTGCTACTTGGTATCAGTCATATGAGGTTTTTACTTGGTTGCTGAATAGTGTCTCCAGTGGCATAAATATTACTATAAAGTGGGGATCTGGCTTAGGATTTGATTTGTAGACTAAACTGTTCTACTCGTAAGCCTCTTTCTGCAGGCTGTGTTCATCATTATCGCTATTGCAATTTTAGAAGTTCTTCGTGGGAGTTCATCGAATATTCTTAACTACGGATAAAGAGAAAATAGGTTTTGCAATATGGCACCTCAAATATTAAGCAATATATGTTTTTGCGAACCGATGCAGTGGATTCTGATGCGGTTGTAACCTTTCGCTCATATTCGATAGGTTCGAGATGCCAGAAACATCATTTGTGCAAGGAACTCCAACCTTCTTGTGTCCCAAAAAGAATTCGTTACTCTGGGACAGAAAGACCTCTGCCCCGCCGCGACACCAAGAGGAGTGGTGTACCTTCTGCTGGTTTTCTGTAAGTGTACTATGAGCAACTAGATTATTTCGAGATCTGTGTAGTTGGGTTGTGTGGCGAGCGAAATGATAAAAATTCCGGAAGCCTGGTGAAATAGTAGCCATTCATTCATTAGGTTTGTTTAGTAATAGCTAGGGTGGAAACTGGACGTGCATGTTTCAATGCCCAATCGTGGCCGTAGGTTGCTGGCATTTATTGCCCCCTTGTGGGAGCAGTTGTGTGGGTGGCTTGAAAACGCGGCAGGATTTTCTCAGTGTACCAGAACACGACAGTGGATGTATGCGAAGAAGGTGGTTCCCCGGCTGGGCACATACTTTTTTGTGCCGAAGGTGCTGAGCGCAGGCTCTCACTAGAACAGTGAAAATGTAGTTTGTTGACTCAAAATGAACGTCAGTTTTATTATTTAAGGTAAAATTATACTATATGCTGTCTAAGCACCAGAGCTATGATTCAGCAGGCAAGAAGCCTAAGCTCATGGGAGGCATCGACTGGATTTTGGGCAAACAAGAGGATACACGTGCCCAAGAGCTTACTGGAGAGGCCTCTCAAGGATGTAGGTAGCTCCGCGGTGAATACGTGAATGCCGAGTGTTGACAGCAAGTACGAAATAAGAGACTGGAATCTACTCGGTTTCGCAAGTATGTAGCAGTAACTTGCGGTTGCATTCTGAGGGCGAACTTCAGATTCTCTGATCAATATATTCCGGTGATGATTTGTTTAGCTGAGCCTTCGTTACACGTGCGTTGTCTGCGACTGGATCAGGATTTTCTACACCTTGGTTAAAGCAGCTTCACATTGTCCCTCACGGGAGTCGAGAAGCGACGCGTGAACTTAGGTGCACTGCGTATGACATGCAGCAGGGAAAGGCCATGTATAGGGTAGCGCTGTTGGTGCACTGGAGGAGAGCAACTGCGTCGTTGTCGTAATGAGGCAAAACAAGCGAAAAAATGTCATTGCATTTTTCAATCGGAGAACTATTCAGACAGGCGTCGATGTTTGTTGACGTAAGGAGCGGACAACATCTCCATTCATGGCCCTGAACTGATACGTGGAATTGGCTGGTGCACAGGTCTCCTGGTGATCATATTGGCGCTGTTGGCCGCTTATCTACGCTACAAGCAGGCGCTGAAGATGTGGCTACGTGTTCGTGGCGTGTGTGGTTTGGCGTGGGGCTTCGCGGAGGAGGAGCTGGACACGGATAAGCTGTTTGATGTGTTCGTGTCGTTCAGCAGCAAAGACGCGCACTGGATACACGAAGAAATCATTCCGGGACTGGAGGCCAATGGCTTCTCCTGCTGCACTTACGAGCGCAATTTCAAGGGCGGTTTCCTTCTGCAGGATATCATTCACGATGCTGTGGCCTGCTCACGGCGGACACTTCTCGTTCTCACGCAGTAAGTAGTTACTATTTCACGTGCGTCGGACTGTGGAGGATATTCGAGGAGACCGTTGCTGATTGTCTGGGAGAGAACTCTCTTTTTAGTTATGATAGAAGTGAATGTACTTGGCAGACACACTTGTGCACGTTGGTAATGAGCTCTAGCGTACAACGAAGCATGTATGCTGTCAGTGTGGGCATGGTTTTTGTATAGTTTAGCAAACACGTATTTTATTATCAATATTTCAAGACAGCTTGGCATCCCCATTTTCGTGCTCTATTGTTCGCTTCTCGCATTCACGATAATGTGGGAGTTTGATTGTTAAACCTCGCACCACGATTAGGCATCGTACACCTAAATTTTAGAATTTTGTGTCATTCTGCATTAGCTACCGGGGGTAACTTGACATACACATGCACTAGGGCAGCTCGCGAAATTTAATATCTCAGTTCAAATTTCTATATCTGATCAACTGTCTTGTGTATTCGGTATATAATTGCATACCAGACAAAACTGCGCTAGGTAGCACGCCTTAGCCAGGGCAGCGGCCAAACAGCAAATGACGACAATGAGATGATATCCCGACTAAAAAACTACCTTGACTAGATACGTACAAACGCATCATATCATATATCATAATCAGCCTGGTTATGCCCACTGCAGGGCAAAGGCCTCTCCCATACTTCTCCAACTACCCCGGTCATGTACTAATTGTGGCCATGTTGTCCCTGCAAACTTCTTAATCTCATCCGCCCACCTAACTTTCTGCCGCCCTCTGCTACGCTTTCCTTCCCTTGGAATCCATTCCGTAACTCTTAGTGACCACCGGTTATCTTCCCTCCTCATTACGTGTCCTGCCCATGCCCATTTCTTTTTCTTGATTTCAACTAAGATGTCATTTACCCGCGTTTGTTCCCTCACCCAATCTGCTTTTTTCTTATCCCTTAACGTTACACCTATCATTCTTCTTTCCATAGCTCGTTGCGCCGTCCTCAATTTAAGTAGAACTCTTCGCAAGCCTCCAGGTTTCTGCCCCGTACGTGAGTACTGGTAAGACACAGCTGTTATAAACTTTTCTCTTGAGGGATAATGGCGACCTGCTGTTCATGATCTGAGAATGCCTGCCAAATGCACCCCAGCTCATTCTTATTCTTCTGATTATTTCAGTCTCATGATCCGGATCCGCAGTCACTACCTGTCCTAAGTCCAGACGCATAGCGCAGCGGTTATGCAAGGTTATGTACAGCACATATGCAGACCCGAGTTTCCGTAGTACACGACGCGTAACGATTTGCGTAGGTCTTTTTATCCTGCTTAAGCAAAGCCTGAAAGAAAGGCAAGCAGGTCACCTGGACATTATTCATTGCTACCCTACACGTTGGAAGGTTGGGCACTCACGTCTGTTGCTTCAAGTACTATGAAAGAGCTCATATGGCTTTCTGGGCTGAACAGCCGTCCGGTCAGGTACCCAGGACTTTCGCTTCGAGTAACCATGAAGATGTTGTCGCAGCCAATCGCTTTCGTGCAACCAGGCTATTTTAAGACCTGAAAATAGAGCTGCCCTTAAGGAGTAGCCAGTCGTAAACAACTGAAAGTGATCTTTTCAAAACCGCTCCACAAATCTTCCATTGACATAGTAGCCACGATTTTAACGGTTACAACCTGCCTTATTATTTAGTACTTACTACTTTATTAATTACACGAAG
Organism: Dermacentor andersoni; assembly: GCF_023375885.2. NCBI lineage: Eukaryota > Metazoa > Arthropoda > Arachnida > Ixodida > Ixodidae > Dermacentor > Dermacentor andersoni. The sequence continues at coordinate 111,163,494 of NC_092820.1, read as the reverse complement.
ACATACAGGAAGCCCTTAATGTCGTACAGATGGTTTTATCTTCACAGAAGGCTTTATCGTCACAGAGCCCAGCAACGGACGTCAGCGTTCATAGGCGAACACAGATAGCGGAAAACGACGAGACGCTGTGTGGCACGTACTCCAGGGTGCGATAAGGAGTGTAGTGCGTCAAAAACTTGCTGCCGAAATTACTGTTGTACGTACGGTCGAGGATGTCCTGTAGAAACGTCGCGTATCACTGGGATGCTGCAGCCGGCCTGTAAGGTATCTTCTAAGCGCAGTGAATCATTGGCTGTCATGAGTGCTTGAAGTTGACGGTCTGTGCGTTGAGCGGTAGCGCGGCGTTCGAAGTCCATGCAACTGATTATCGGCAACTGATGCGTCAGCAACTAATTATCGGCAAGATTGATACGCCGAGTACTTGTAGTGAATTCGGAGATATATGAAAGGTGGCCAATTTCGCGGGGACTGTGCGAGGAACTGTTAGAGGTAATAGCATAAACGTGTGGTTTGTGGTCGGTGTTCATAAAGAACTCAAGCCCTTCGATGTTGTGACGGAAGCGGCGTACTACGAGGTACAGTCCTCGCAATTCGCGATCTAATGTGCCATAGCGGGTGTCTTGCTGCGTCAATATGTAGGCTGCCATGTCTTGCCTACCAGACATTGAAACATGGCACCGACAGCGATGTCAGTGGAGTAGTAGTATGAAGGGCGTTCTCGGCAGAGAGAAAATGAGATTCAGCAGCATTAGTCCATAATGTAGGCGTGCTTGCACGTGGTGTGCTAGACAGTAGACTGTGCAAAGGCTGGAAAACTGAAGCACAACAAAGAGTGAAATGGCAGTAGTAATTGATGAGTAATTGATTGATTCTCGTAAGTGCTTGGTGGAGAATCTTTAATGGCTCGAACACGGAATGGGACAGCTTGTATGCCATGGTCGTCTCCTCGATGGCCTCGGAAATCTATAGAAGCAACGCCAAACTCACGGTTCGAGAGGTTTACGACTAGGCCATATTGATGGAGGAGTTCAAACAATTTACGCAGGTAAGATTCGTGTACCACAGAAGAGCGACTCAATACAAGAATGTCGTCTAAATAGACGAAGCCACAAGTAAGGCCACGGAGTACTTGATCGACGAACGGCTGAAATGTTGGAGTGACATTACGGAGGCCGAATGGCATGTGCAGGTATTCGAACATGTCAAAAGGGGTAATGATTGCGGTTTTAGGAATGTCAAAAGGCTCGACAGGAATCTGGTGGGAGGCTTTTACTTGATCCACCTTACTAAAGAAGTAGCAACCATGAAGTGATGCGTTGAAATCGTGGATGTGGGGTATAAGATACCTACGGGGATTGTCACTTTGTTTAAGGCGCGTTAATCGCCACACGGCCGCGAACCACCAAGGGCTAGCGCTTGGTCATCCGCTAGATGACCAAGCGCTAGCCCTCGGTGGTTTGCTATCTTTTAGATACTGGTGCGGAAATTCGAATTTCCACACCAGTATCTAAAAGATAGCAAACATTCGTGAAACGCTCAGTGACGTAGAAGAGACGGCATGATGTAGGGCCAGTAGCGCTAGTCGTCCTCAGTGACTGGCCCGACCGTTTCCCGGAAATTTGAAAAGCGGATGGCATTGCTGTGCGCGACTGCCATATCTGGCGCGATTCCAACAAATAAACAGAGTCAGAGGGCGTTACACACTTTGGTCATGCGAGCGATGCCAGTGCTGATGTTATTTGCACGAAATTGTAAGGCAGCCAACTGGTCAGTTAGCTCCTCTACTTGAAGAACAAGGTGCGTACTTGAACTGTCGGGTTTGTCAAAGTGCTACTCTAACTAGGGTTGTGTCGTAACGGGTGCATTACAACTGTCAACAGTGGATATCACAGGATAGAAAGAATCCATAATCTTGTCTACCATTGTCGCAAAGACCTCGCCAGACGTGGTAGTAGGTGAGGCAATTAAAATCATGCGTACCTGGTTCGGTAGACGCTGGAAGAAGAGCTACTGAAGGATGTTTGAGTCTGCTGATGTCGGGCTGGTTCCTAGGAGTTGTGTCATGCGGCGAAGCAGCTCAGTCAGTTTTCTGTCACCAAGTTACTCCGATGAGAGGAGCTGTTGACTCCGTCGCTATTCAGAGTCGGTCGTTTGCCATAGTACCTCCCGCTTAAGGGTGTCATAGTGATAATCGTGCGGAGGAGCTAGCGAAATGTCGCGGACTGCAGTGGTCGGGTTAAGCGCATTCATGAAATTTTCATACACGACCCCCGGAGATGTGACTCGGTGACGGCGAAATTGCGCCTTGATGTCGACGTACCAGAGTCCGAGGGCCAGGAATCAGTGTGGCGACGGAAGACATTTCGTTTTTTTCGAGACGTCATATATCGGCGGCTGGTACCATCACGTCGAGAAGAAACTTGGTAGACGTATACAGTGTGATGTGGTATCACGTCCAGGTCACCAAATTGTAGGAACAGAAGGCCCACAAAGAATTGCCCTGTATTTGTCAGGTGAGTAGGTTGATGTGCGGCTACCACCTTCGAGCCTATATACCTGATGGCGCTAGTCCAGTCTCTTCCTTCTTCCATCGCGGGGCTCTATGAGTACTGTCCACAACACTTTCTTTATCAACATGGCTCATTTTAGCTGGGACGCCATGTATGACAGATGGTGAGCGAGGATAATGGGGAATGGCAAGGATCTCAATTCTCAGCTGACGCCACACGATGCAAAATGACAATGAATACAAGAAAAGCCTAGGAGAAATGAACAATTTCCGAAAATTGAAATGTAGAAATGATAAGATAAAAGGAAATAGCATATGAAAAGGCAATTTGACGCATGTGGGACGCAAACCCACATTGTTCGCATTAGGTATTCGAACCTCTACCCTCGAGCATCCTGCCATCCTGAATTCAGGGGCGTTTGTTTGTACATACTAGACTTATCCAGGAAATGTCAGAGGCATAGTTACGGCGAGGTTAGCGTATGCGGAATGTCCTCTGAACAGCAGGCCCCCCGCCCAGTATTACTTGTCCGGAAGTGCAGGTGACTGGCCAATATAACTTCTTATGCTATTTTTGGCATAAATGCTGCCGAAACCAAGAGCCTCGCCTTTGTATGAACCATAAGAATAGGAGATATCGAGAGGTGCAGTCTTTTAGTTAGTAGCAATCACAAGAATTGCGCAAAATATCAAGGGAAGGAAAGCACCCGCGTAAGGTGCGGTTCTTCAGGTGCACTGGCCTGAGTGGCAGTTTCTAGTACTACTGTATCAGGGTTCATTCACTGTTTACCCTTTTCCCAATGGTGGGTAGAAGCGGGAAGGCTTGTCTTTCTGACCCGAAAGGCTTCCGTCCAGAGAGAGATAAAACTTTAGTGTGTCCTTGATGGGGTTAAGGGGTGGCGGGGGTCGGGAGACTAACCCCCAATCCCCCCCTTCCTCAGACGGCGGCCAGTCCTTGCTTTCTGGCGGCGTCTTCGGCCATCCGGACGGCCCAGAGCTGCTCCTCTGGGTCCAAGCTGAGCAGCAATGTCTCCCACTGCTCGGCCGTACTAATGATGCGTGTGTTAGTGTGGGAGGTGTTGGTGGGTGAGGCTTTGGGGCATTGCCAGATAATATGATTGAGGTCGGCGCGGGCCTTGCACGCTTTGCAGAGTGGTGAGTATGCATCGGGGTACATGTGGTTGTAAAGCACGGGGTTCGGAAAAGTTCGTGTCTGAAGGAGTCGCCAAGTGGTGGATTGAGACTTATTCAGTGTTTTGTGTGCTGGGGGGTAGCGTAACCGCTCCTGGCGGTAGTGCAGGAGAATTTCTCTCAACGTGACCATTCGGTCCCGCGCGTGACCGCGATGCAGAACAGAGGGCTGGTCGGGATCGGAAGACGCAGGAGAAGGATGATGCGCCCGGTGTGCGAGAGCTCGGGCGGCATCGTGGGCGGCTTCGTTTCCAGCCAGACCCGAGTGACCAGGGGCCCAGATGATCTGCACGCGGCGTTGCCTTGAGGGCGGAGTGCCAGAGAGAATCTTCTGCGCTTGGGGTGCTATGAGTCCTCTTGCGTAGTTACGAATGGCCGTTTTTGAATCGCTGATGATGCAGTGTGCATTGGTAGCCGCGTAGGCCAAAGCGATGGCCGTTTCTTCTCCTACTTCGGGTTGCGTGGCGAATATTGATGCGGCCGCGGAGAGGTGGTACTGCGAACCCGCGACTGCGACGACCGCCATGGCGTTTTGGTTGGGGTACTCTGCTGCGTCCACGTAGGTTATGTCAGCGGCTTGGTCGTAGCGCTTTTGTAGTTGTTTAGCTCTTTCTGCACGTCGCTCCGGATTGTGTTCAGGGTGCATATTGCGAGGTATGGGCGGGATAACTAGCTGATCACGAATGTTTGGAGGCATGGGTACTTTTGGTCCGAATTGGGTGGTGTAGGTTATGCCCAGGGTGCCTAGAATGTGCCTGCCCGTGGTGGAATTGGCAAGTCGTTCATATTGGCTAATACGGTGCGCTTCAATAAGCTCGTCTATGGTGTTATGAATGCCTAGGGCGTCCAGTTTCTCGTTAGAGGTGGTGATGGGAAGATGTAGGGCTTGTTTATAGGCCCTCTTGATCATGGTATTGAGTTTGAGCTTGTCAGTTGCATTGAGGCTAAGGTACGGGGCGACATAGGTGATCCTGCTCAGGGCGTAGGCGGTTACCAGGCGTATAAGGTTGCTTTCCTTCATGCCGTGATGTCGATTTCCGATGCGTGCAATGAGGCGAGTGGTTTGGTGCACATGTTTATCTAATTGCTTGAGTATCTCCGTGTTTCTGCCGTTTTGTTGGATGCGTAAGCCAAGGATACGAATGCTAGGTACTGTAGGTATGCGTTCCTGGTGCACGTGAAGTTCTATCTCGGGTGGGTGAGGGTCTGGACGTCGACCTCCCCAATTAGGCTTGTACAGAAGGAGCTCCGATTTCTGTGGGGAACACGCCAGGCCGCGCGGTTCTACGTATGCAACGACCTCGTTGATGGCTTGCTGCAGCGTGTCTTGGATGTCCCCGTCGCTGCCCCCGGTGACCCACAGGGTGATATCGTCTGCGTAGAGGCTATGCTTGAGGTTGGGGATGCTGGCTAATGCAGGCGGTAGTCCGAGCAAGGCCACGTTAAACAGAAAAGGGGATAGAACCGATCCTTGCAGCGTGCCTTTGCTGCCGAAGTGAATAATTGGCGACTGCAACCCTCCGATGGTAATGGTCGCCGTGCGACCTGGAAGAAAATTCTTCACGTAGTTATATGTTCGATGTCCAACCTGGAGTTGTGCCAGTTGGTTCAGTATGGTGTTACGTTTCGCCTACAACGCGCGGTAAGGCCGGCGCGGATGCAACGGACGCCGGCGCTTCGTTCAAAGCGGCGGACATTTTGGCCCGTTCGACGCCGCCGCAACGCCTCGCCGCCAAGCGTGTCCAGGCGTGTTTCAGTGCCACGTGTCTTCGTGTGTGCGTGTGTGTGTGTGTGCCCACGCTTGTCAAAGCGCGGCAGCCGGGGAGCGGAGCTCCCCAAGTGAGGGTTGGCGATGCGTCACTACACTCGGTTCAGCAGGTCTCTCGGCTCGACCGTGCGCGCCGTCGTGGGCTCATGCTCCGCCGTCCCGTGACCTTCATCCCGTGACCTTCATCCCGTGACCTTCCCTTTTGGACCGCGATGCCGAGAGTATAAGAGCAGCTGCCCCCGGACGCCAGGGGAGAGGCTCCGATTTGTACTGTTGAGTTACGTGCTCTCCCGTCTCTCCACTTCGGTCGAACTGACCGGCCGCTCTTTTGCTATGTTAGAATAAACAAGTTGTTCTGTTACCAGTCTTCTCATGCTTTGCCGGGACCTTCGGATGCTTCCAGTGCCCCAGGCCGCCAGGCCAACGCTACCCTTGGGGCTTGCGACCCATTGGCAATAACGGGCGTCAGCACCGAGACCCCAACAACTCGTGCCAGCGGTGCGATTCCAACAACTGGTTGCCAGCGGTGAGATCGCGACAACGGAGGCCAGCAGCGAAGAGATGCGGTTGACTGTATGCTGAGCAGCACAACGACCATCCGGGAGCAGCGCAACGAGCCCTGTGTGATGACTGGTTGCCTGCAGCGGAACGACTGCGCTGAAGTCTTGGCTGCGAGGTTTGGTGAGTGCGGGACTTTCTTCTTCTGAGTTTTGCCAGGCTTTTGTTAGTGTTAGAAACAGAGCTGGTAATTGGGGTTGTCGTTGCTGCCGGGTTAGTTTGCGGCAAGACAATAGTAGGCAGTAGAGAAAGCAGCATTCAGAGCAGCCATGGATTTGAAGTCGTTGCGAAAACCGAAATTGCTGGAGCTTGCGAGAGAGTTGGGTCTGGATGTCTCAGACAAACTCAGAAAACCAGAACTGCTAAGGGCTATTCTTGAGTTAGAAGCTGAGGATGACGAGCTGTCGGAATGCCTTGAGACCATTGAGGAGAGGGAGGAGCAAAAAGAGAAACAGGAGCGCGAACTTAAAGAACAGAAAGAGAAAGATGAGCGCGAACGTAAAGAACAGAAAGAGAAAGATGAGCGTGAACTTAAAGAACAGAAAGAGAAAGATGAGCGTGAACGAAAAGAACAGAAAGAAAAAAAAGAGCGCGAACACGCTTTGGAAATGAAGCGTCTCGAGGTAGAGATGGAACGCGCTCGTAATGGAAGTCAGGCACACGGTGCAGGAGAACGAGTATTGTTCAAAATGACTGACCTGATGCGGCCGTTTAAGCTTGGAGAGGACATTGGTTTGTTCCTGGTTAACTTTGAGCGAACGTGCGAGAAGCAGGGGTTCTCTCGGGAAACGTGGCCACAGCGCTTGCTCACTTTGCTACCCGGCGAGGCGGCCGACGTAGTCGCTCGCTTGGAGAGAGAGGAGGCAGAGGATTTCGACAAAGTGAAATCGAGTCTGCTAAAAAAGTACCGGCTGTCAGCGGAGGCGTTCCGTCGGAAGTTTCGGGAAAATAAGAAAGGCAAAAGTGAGTCATATACAGAGTTTGCCTACAGGCTTATGTCAAACATGCAGGAGTGGCTCAAAGAAGAGAAAGCGTTTGGTGACCACGAGAAAGTTCTGCAGTGTTTCGGGCTAGAACAGTTTTATAGTCGGTTACCTGAGAACGTGAGGTACTGGGTCTTGGATAGGCCAGACGTTAGTACGGTGGCTAGAGCCGCTGAGCTAGCCGAGGAGTTTGTGACGCGTCGGGCTCGCGGAGCTAAGGACGGTCAAAAGGGTGAATTTGGCTCCAAGTTTGAGAGGCCAAAGTTCACGCCCATGAGAAAGCGGTTCGAGACGAGGCGAGCGCGCGTGTGTTATACGTGCCAGAAGCCGGGTCACTTTTCGGCGCAGTGTCCGACCGAACGTGAGGAGACGACGGCAGCCGAAGCCGAACGCAGAAAGCGGTTCGAGACGAGGCAAGCGCGCGTTTGTTATACGTGCCAGAAGCCGGGTCACTTTTCGGCGCAGTGCCCAGAAACAAAACCAAAAGTCGTGTTTTTTTCATTAGGCAGCACTGACGAGAACATGAAGCTTCTCGAGCCTTACATGCGAGACCTCCTCGTGAACGGGAAAGAGTGCCGAGTGCTTCGCGATTCCGCAGCTACAATGGATGTAGTTCACCCCTCTTACGTAGAACCCGATATGTTCACGGGCGAGTGCGCATGGATCAAGCAAGCCGTGGAAGCTCATAGCGTGTGTCTGCCCGTAGCAAAAGTGCTTATTGAAGGACCTTTCGGAGCACTTGAGACGGAGGCCGCAGTGTCATCTATGCTGCCCCCCCAGTACCCGTACCTATTTTCGAACAGGTCCGATCACCTCCTGCGCGAGAAGGGGCTTTTGTTTGGTGAGGCTAGCGTTCAGGCCTTAACCAGATCGAAGGTTCGGGAGCTCGCTGCAAAGGCGGTAGTTGCGGGGCCGACGTTGTTGAACGATGAGAAAGGGTCAGAGGCGCAGCAAGCTGGTATTCAGAGCACGCCCGAACGGGATAAAATTGAGCCTGTAGCGTTAAAGGCACCAGATACTGGAGAGGAAATTCCCGATGCGGGAAAGTTAGAAGAGCTTCCGATCGAGCTTCCGGGACTAGGCTCAGTGACAAACAGGAAAGACACCGATCAAGTCATTAGTGACTTAATAAGTAAAGCATCGCTGTCGCCTGAGCAGAAAACATAACTACACCAGCTCTTACAAGAGTTTCAAGGTCTGTTCTCTGAGAGGCCTGGTAGGACTTCTGTCCTTACTCATGACATAGAACTTACCTCCCCAGAGCCAGTACGATCCAAGGCGTACCGGGTGTCACCCCGCCAGAGCGATATTATGGAGGCTGAGGTAAAGAAAATGCTACAGCTCGGTGTTATTGAAGCGGGTGAGAGTGATTATACCTCCCCTTTGATTTTAGTTGAGGTACCGGGCAAGGAACCTCGTCCTTGCGTCGACTACCGCAGGCTTAATTCCATCACTAAGGATCAAATTTATCCGATCCCTAACATCGAGGAGCGCCTTGAGAGAGTGAGTAGCGCTCAGTTTATTTCCACCCTAGATCTTGTCAGGGGTTATTGGCAGGTTCCACTTACAGAAGAGGCTAGTAGGTATGCGGCGTTCATTTCACCAATGGGGACATTCCGTCCTAAAGTTTTGAGTTTTGGTTTGAAGAACGCGCCATACTGCTTTTCAAGCCTCATGGATAAAGTGTTGCGGGGACAGCAAGAATTCGCTTTACCGTATCTAGACGACGTAGCGATATTCTCCGCATCCTGGCCTGAACATATGGCGCACTTGCGGGCAGTGCTAACCCGCCTGCGCGATGCGGGCTTGACAGTCAAGGCTCCCAAGTGCCAGTTAGCACAGGCCGAGGTTGTCTACCTCGGACACGTGATTGGTCGGGGTCGACGCCGCCCCTCTGAAATAAAGGTGGCCGCTGTGCGAGACTTCCCGCAACCGCGTACGAAGACCGATATTCGGTCGTTCTTAGGTGTCGCCGGCTACTATCAGAGGTACATCCCCAGGTACTCTGATATCGCGGCTCCCTTGACGGATGCTCTAAGAAAGACAGAGCCGCAAACAGTCGTCTGGGATGAGACGAAGGAAAGAGCTTTTAGCGCCCTAAAGAGCGCCCTAACAAGCCAGCCTGTGCTACGATCGCCCGACTACACAAAAGGGTTCGTTGTTCAGTGTGATGCTAGTGAGCGAGGCATGGGCGTTGTACTGTGCCAACGGGAAAATGGAGAAGTAGAACACCCCGTCCTGTATGCTAGTCGTAAGCTGACCAGTCGTGAGCAGGCGTATAGCGCCACCGAGAAAGAGTGTGCGTGTATCGTGTGGGCCGTTCAGAAATTGTCATGTTACCTAGCCGGCTCGAGGTTTATCATTGAAACGGATCACTGCCCTCTCCAATGGCTGCAGACCATCTCTCCCAAAAATGGCCGCCTCCTGCGCTGGAGCCTCGCTTTGCAACAATATTCCTTTGAGGTGCGTTACAAAAAGGGGAGTCTCAACGGTAACGCCGATGGCTTAAGTCGAAGCCCCTAACGTGGGAATCAGCCTCAAAATTGCTTGTTACTGATGTTTTTCTTCCTGAGGCAGGATTTTTAACCTATTGCTTTTGTGTAGTGTTTCAAAGTGATGATGTGCTTTTTAGTGCAATTTTTCCGATTTGTGGACGCGTTCTGAGTGCTGCTAAACTACTGTAAGGAACTAGGCAGCAGTATAAAAGGGGAAAGAGCCTGGCAGGGCTTAGTGAGGGTTGTGCCGTGCTTGCTGACTGAGCGGTTGACTTTCGGCGTAGTTCTAACGCTTGCCGGAAACGAGAACAAAAATGTCAACTCTCCCGAAGTCACTTTGCAGTGTCCTGTGTGCACCTGAACGTGAGAACGAGGCCTTCTCTGTGCGCTGCGCTCAAGAAACGCCAAAGGACGCCCGACTACGGTTATGAGCATCATCGAGCGACATCCCTCCGGACAGCGGATGCAGTCCCCTGACCATCGGGATCTCCTTCCCCCGGCGGGGCGGTCTGTTACGTTTCGCCTACAACGCGCGGTAAGGCCGGCGCGGATGCAACGGACGCCGGGGCTTCGTTCAAAGCGGCGGACATTTTGGCCCGTTCGACGCCGCCGCAACGCCTCGCCGCCAAGCGTGTCCAGGCGTGTTTCAGTGCCACGTGTCTTCGTGTGTGCGTGTGTGTGTGTGTGCCCACGCTTGTCAAAGCGCGGCAGCCGGGGAGCGGAGCTCCCCAAGTGAGGGTTGGCGATGCGTCACTACACTCGGTTCAGCAGGTTTCTCGGCTCGACCGTGCGCGCCGTCGTGGGCTCATGCTCCGCCGTCCCGTGACCTTCATCCCGTGACCTTCATCCCGTGACCTTCCCTTTTGGACCGCGACGCCGAGAGTATAAGAGCAGCTGCCCCCGGACGCCAGGGGAGAGGCTCCGATTTGTACTGTTGAGTTACGTGCTCTCCCGTCTCTCCACTTCGGTCGAACTGACCGGCCGCTCTTTTGCTATGTTAGAATAAACAAGTTGTTCTGTTACCAGTCTTCTCATGCTTTGCCGGGACCTTCGGATGCTTCCAGTGCCCCAGGCCGCCAGGCCAACGCTACCCTTGGGGCTTGCGACCCATTGGCAATAACGGGCGTCAGCACCGAGACCCCAACAACTCGTGCCAGCGGTGCGATTCCTACAATGGCCTCATGCGTGACGTTATCGAAGGCCTTGGTTAGGTCTAGCCCCAAGATGGCTCTGGTGTCCAGCCTGGAGCTTTTGTCGCCATCGATAATTTGGTGCTTGAGCTGAATCATGACATCTTGAGCAGAAAGTTTCGGGCGGAAGCCAACCATGGTATTGGGGAAGAGGTCGTTGTCGTTCATATGTCTGTGTAAGCGTGTGAGGATGACGTGCTCGAGGACCTTTCCGACACATGAAGTCAGGGAGATAGGGCGGAGGTTTTCGAGTAGGAGGCGCTTCCCGGGTTTGGGAATCATAATAATTTTGGCTTCTTTCCATTGTGAGGGGAGGTTTCCAGTTTCCCAGTATGCGTTAAAATAAGCTGTGAGGGCTAGTATAGAATCCTCATCTAGGTTGCGAAGCATTTTATTAGTAATGCCATCAGGTCCCGGGGCTGAGTTAGGGCGGAGTGCGAGGATGGCTTCACGTACTTCTGCTGCTTCTATGGGCGCGTCCAGGTGGTCGTTATCGGTGCCTGTGTATGCTGGAGCGGGTGTAGCAGGTTGAGGTCCTATGTATCGGTCTATCAATTCTTGAAGAACTTGTGCGTCCGTGCCCGGATGGGTGTGAATAATTTTTCGCAAGTTGTGCTGTTGTGTGTTCTTGCTGTTAGCCGGATCGAGGAGGCAACGGAGGATATTCCACGTTTTGGGCAGGTTTGGTTGCCGCTCCATGCTGTCGCATGTGCTGTGCCAATTTTGACGAGTAAGTTGTTGTGCATAGTCTTCGATTTGAAGGGTGAGAGTACTAATACGTTTCCTGAGCGTTCGGTTGAGCTTGTTGTGTTTGTATCTGCGTTGCAGACTGGCGAGGGCTTCCCACATATGAAGTAACTTGCTATCTGCCTCCTGCAGATTGGCTTCTTCAGGCACCAATTTAGTGGCTTTGCTCGCGTCTTGGAGCAAGGATGCGACCCAATCTTCGAAAGGGGGTTGGGTACCCGAGAAATAGGTGAGGGCTCTGGCCTGCCGGAAAGCGTCCCAGTTCGTTATGCGGAGTTGACGACCCTTAGGATTTCGCGGGCCCGCTCGAACTGTTGTTTGGATTAAATAGTGGTCGCTGCCCAAGTTGTCTTGTGTGTTGATCCAGTCTGCTTCTGGAATTCGTTTTGCGAATGTCAAGTCCGGAGTAGTATCTCTGCTAACACTGTTTCCCATACGAGTGGGAGAAGATGGATCCGTGACAAGAGTAAGACCTAGATTCCATCCAATTTCTTTCTCATTTCCTTAACTCATTTGAGCAAAGCTACTTGCACTCATTAGATTGATTGGAATTCTGCGAAATGAAACACATATTGAATTCCATCAGACTCCATTCCACTGGTTTGATCCCAATGCACAGGGAATCATTGCTCCATCATCGCTGTTTGCCAGTTCTCTCATAACAAAGCCAGAGCCCATAAATATCAGGTCCTGTTTCCACAGATATTGCTTCGCCTTACTCATTGGCCGATATTATGGTTTCGGTGACTTGCGATAGAGATTGTGTTATGTATGGTTGCCTACCTGCCATTGGGACTTGTATAAAGATGCACATGTGTCATCTTGTCCAAATGAGTGACGCTTTCTAGATGTGTTTGCGCCTGCTTGCTGCTGGTCATTTTGATGTTAGAGTGCAATTAATAGTGAAAACGAATTTGAGAAACTAATGGTTTGCGTCCGGTGTCGCAGGAACTTCTTGGCGAGTGACTGGTGCCGCTTGGAGTTCCGGTTGGCACACCAGCGTGCTCTGCAGGACAACGTCAATCGGCTTGTCATTGTCCTTGTGGACGAGCTGGTGCTTGGCGCACTTGATGAAGACCTGCGGCTGTACATGCGTGCAGCGAACTACCTGCGTTGGGGTGAGCCGAACTTCTGGGACCGGCTGCTGCACTCGCTGCCCACAAAAGAAGCTAATAGAAAGCTCATCATCGACGGAATGCCATCGCAGCTGACCGCAAACGGCACTGGCGACATGGATCTTGAGTAGTTTTTAGATGAAACCGTATAGATAAGAATGAGGATAGAAGGAAACCCCGCACAGCACAAAGTAATGCAGTGTCATTTTTATCATCGCGAATACTCATCAGCGCAAATTATGAGCGCCGCGCATCTGCATAATACACGAGTCATGACGCCCGCGTTCTCGTTCTGGATCCGGCTTGCCGCAGCCGCCACTAAGTTTTCCGCCTTCGCTCATTTTCAGAAACAAATTTAGGAATTGTGTCAGGTCACTTTAGCCGCCGTCACGAATTCCTGCTTTGGTGACCAAGTATAAGGTACTGTTCCCCGAGGAGGCCACTGCCATGAATCCTCCGCAGTTCAACCCACCGCTTCTACTGTTTTGGATTAGAGGGCTGCTCGAACAAATCGACGTCATCGTGGAGTTGAATGGGGTCAGCACATAAACGGTAAAACACGCCGTCCTTGTGAGCGCCCTCGCGTGCAAAATTCAGCAAGTTTGCGTCGTCCCGTCCGCCATCCCACGACCGTACGACGATCTGCGCTCGGCGGCGCTGGACTATTACGGATTCCGGTACATCCCGCTTCCAGAGCTCGACCATGTGGTACCACACCTGCCGCCACCATCTCCTTTGGCGTCTATCGCCCCAGGTCTAGCACCTACCGCCTCTCTCCCTGCGCCCTGACACCACGTCGAGCCGCACCAGCTTCCGTCGGGTAATGCTGTATTGATGGAGATATGCGCTACTCCCGAGTCCTTCGCCCCTGTCTCTAACGCACCGAGTCCGTCCTGAAGGCCTGCGCACCATTTTTATGTCTGGCGTAATTCTAATCGGAGTTGCCTGCCGTCTATAGGGCTTTCTTGCCACCTTTCTTGCCGACAGCGGTGAGACCACAGACCCAGAGTCAGCTCCTGCGCCGCCGTTGCTTGTGTGTACAGCCGCGCTTATGTTTACACACTACCCGAGATCCAAAACTAGTGGACATTGTGGCACCCACTAAGGTTGCGCAGGTGCCATCGATGCGACCCTCGCGTCGCCCTTCTAGCCATACCATGGCCTGGCACCACTCCATCAAAAATAAAGCTGTGACCTATTGTGTAGTAGTATCGTGCGTGCAACCACAGGCACGCATAGATTGTGCCTGTGCTTGTATCGCTATACTTCTGCTTCCCGCATGTACGGCTCGGTCCGTCTCAGAACAACATGTCGGCTTGGCCAGATCGTGCACAGAGCGTGCCTTTGTCGCTGCCCTCGTCCATTACGCTGATTTCGCATCCGTCTCCCAGAGGATTCACAACCTGAACCACTGCCAACCCGTTGACGACTTGTTGTGACAAGCAACCTCGTACATCCGCCATATCAGCGTTATTTAGACTTCAGCTATATGGGGGGAGCCATCTGTATGTCGTCTGTATCATCCCGAGAACTCATCTGCCACATCACAAGCGCAACAGACCTGCCGTATTCGTTTGGGCGTTATCGTCGCTATTAGGCACGAGGCCGCGGTATCAAACGTCGACGACCGCGGCTACGTTTCGATGGTGGCGGAAAGGAAAAGCACTCGTGTACCGTCATAGGCTGCGCGTTAAAGGCCCCCGGTGGACAAGCAGTCCCTCACTTCGGCGTGCCTCATAATCATAATGTAGTATTGGCACGTAAAACACGGAATTTTATTAATCAGCGCCGCGTGTCTGCATGTGACGCGAGAAACGGCCGATCGCCGCAGCCACCCTTGCGCTCTCGGCATTCACTCTTGTTCCGAAATAGATATAGGGACGGGGGCACCACTCCTCGACCACCATCGACGGCCCGCGACAGCGGTGACAGTCCAGAACCAGAGCGGGTTTCAGCGCCGCAGCTCAGTGAGTCAGCCTCCAACCTGTCGCCTGGCGTTCGCCCAGCGATCGACCCTCCACCCAGTCTGTCCGCACCATTTGGGGGGCCAGCGTCGATAATGCGCCATGCCAAAACATTTCATTGACCCCGCTTACATGTCAGCCATGTTATCAGCGAAATTATGTAGCCCGCGTTCTCTCTTCGTTATCATTTTCCGCAGTCGCTCGTAAAATCGGTAAGCTGCTTGTCCTCGCTTTGTGGGTCTGTTGGCAATGCAGCTCTCTACATAGGAAATTAGGAGTCGGATATATGTCCCCCCGATCACAATTCTTTTTAGGTGGACAAATTATTGTGCACCCGAAGGATTACGTACTCCTTTAGATGTCGAGATCATGTCCGAAGGAAAAGTTATCGTCGTCAATGCTTCGAGTAAGGAGATATGGGCCAGTCTAATCAACAACCCGTATTCAGATATTTCGAGGTCTGAAGACCACAGTAGGCGCAATAAGCACATTTTTGCCGAATCAAGCTCAGCAGGGCCGACTCGAACTACTTTAGCTGCAGAATTAAGTCGACATACTCGCTCGTATGCTGTGTTTTTAAACTTTGAGAGCGACGTACAGACCGAATTGAATGTGAAAGGAACAAAAACAGGAAGCAAAGCTTCAAGTTTATTTTCCTTATAATTAATTACCAGAAGAAAGAACAGTACAAGCGATCACACATTTGCCCGAAACCACCCCAAAAATTGCGTTTTTCTCTTAGTAACTGCAATACCTTGGGATCTTGCGTACGAAAATTTCCCTAGTTGCTTGGTAACTTCCAATGTATCGTGGTAATTCACTTTTCTAATTTGCAAAACTCAAATCACCATCAGTTGCCTACGAAATAAATAAATGCCCGCTTTGCCTGTATAAGCTGTCAGCCTGAAGCTATTTATCTCCATATAAGATTCCGATTGTCACATTATTTGTGTGACATGTGGATAGCTGTATCTTATTTGATGCTTTTTAATGAATAGTCGTGCACATGTCTTATGCTGCTGTTTGGTGTGGCTGTTCTCGTGCTTCGGACAATTTCAAGTCGCTTTTCGTGGCTTTTCGTTCTGATGCCCCTGTGCATGTATTGTCACGAGAATAAATAAACTTCAATCCTGCACCTCCCATGTGACTGGTGCTGTTACTTTTCATAGATACAATCTCTGGAGGCTGCACCGCACTTGCAGCGTGATCCGAGCTTACAGCTGTGGAGCATCGTTGGCTCGTGGACGCGCTTGACCCATATTTCATGGCGCCAAAATGCTGCGGATTTTTAAGGTGCGCTTGCAAGTTGGCGAGCATAGTAAGCACCGGCCACCAGTGCACGGTCATAATCGGTAGTTAACGCCATGGTGAATAAAAGCGTATTGCCGGGAGCGTCGGTTCTAGACGATAACTCTGGTGGAAGGGGTAATAGCCAGCAGTTTCAAGACGGGAAGTGCCGTAAATAAAATAATGCAATATGGACAAAACTCATATTCATGAGGTTGGTTGAAAAAGTACTTTGATAGCATGCCTATAAGGGTTCGGCTCAAGCAATCACTAAAGTCGTTCGTTTGTAGATAGTAGGAAGTGGTAACTGTATGTTGCGTAGAGCGGACATGCATGATGCCATCAATGAATTTTGACAAAAAGGTACGCCCATGCTCTGTGAGTGTTTGACATAACAGATAACATCATGTGGGAGAAGTCCGCTGTATACGTTGTGCAACTGGTAGGAATGGCGCGTCTTATAGCGTTGTGAGTCTCAAAATCTGCAGTAACAGCAACGGACTTGTTCTTCGATGAATATTATGTATGTGTAGTACGATGTGTATTATGCATTATGTATGTTCTCCGAGGTCTAAGCCGTCATAATAAAGGTTCCGCCGGGATGCTGAGTGGCTGCAGGGAACCATCCTGGAGCAGGGCTGGCTTCTTGCGAAATTAATTAACATAGGTCACAAGCGGCGACATTAAGTGGTATAACGCTTATGGCACGAGTATAAAAAACAGTGCCGTACTATAGGCACGAAAGACGCCGAAGTGTCCCGGTCGCGCAGCTGGTGTGTTGTGTGGTTCTCTCAGAACGGCTTTAATAAAGGAAATAGCTCTCTTATTTAAGAAAGCAAACAGCTTTCCAGAAACGTTTCGCTATTCTGTAGCATGCCAATAATTGTCGATGGTTTGTGCACAAATTTTAATGCTACTAGCATTCTTAGGATCCTTGAGGTACTCTTTGGTGTCTGTCCGTCCGTCCGTCCGTCCGTCCGTCCGTCCGTCCGTCTGTCTGTCTGTCTGTCTGTCTGTCTGTCTGTCTGTCTGTCTGTCTGTCTGTCTGTCTGTCTGTCTGTCTGTCTGTGCATCTTTACATTTCCCACCAAATTCGAACACTGGGTAGCCTATGGTCTGCTAAGCAGAGCATTGAGTTGCTGAGCTCAGGGCACCTGGTTCGATAGGAACCATCGGAACAAGTTAGGTTGCTTGGGGATACAGGGCACGTGCTGCTGTTCAATGAAGCTCTTTTATACCATTGGGTCACTTTGTATCTGATACTGGAATTGTGCCACGCTTCAATGAACCTCTTTCGAGTCAACTTAGATGACTGGATGTATGCCCCTGGGTAAGTGCCTTTGTTCTATGACAAAAAATAATTTAGAATAGCTTCGGTGCTGGATGTAATTGAACCCACGCCATATATACTCAATCTCGTCTCAATATATAATCACACGTGTGCCACGGACGGGTTTCGCGGTGGCGACACTAGATGGCGCAGCGTGTCCAGAGGAAAATACGCTGCATACATGACCCGTTCATGAAGCCTCTCTGGGATGGCTATACGGCGTGTCGCTACATTACTTGAACGCTAATCGTGTCAACGTCGTCATTCACCAGGAGACTGATTATGTCGTAATTTCTTGAAACGGGGCTTTCTTTGCCCACCTCCCTTGCGTATGGCATATCGTCCTCGTATTACTCTCGCCAAATACACCAAGTTAATCCTAAATATAATTTAATAATAAACCGAGCCGATCCCACTATTCGACATGACAACTTGGAGGGCCAATTCTGACCCCAGTGCACAATATCTACATTAGTAAGAAGTTTACTAATGTTACTGTTTTGGCATGTTGATAGGACATGAATGCAGCTTATTGCGCATAAGACGAAGATGTGTATCTCAGCCTTTCCTTTGTCCTTGTATTGTGCGCAAAAAGCTGCATTATTCGCAAGAACTTTAATGCGGTTTGTAATGCAGGTGAATTCTGGGAGCAGTAAATAAAACATGGACGTGGGTCCAACGATCGTGGATATGGGGCACAATGGGGGATCATGATTTGGAACGCGTTCTCGGTTACGCCGCGCGCTATTGGCTTAGTCCGCGCCGAACCTTGAGCCATGGGTGCGCCACGTTTTTGGTGACGTCAAACAGACGACATGCTTCTGTAACATTTTTGGTGACGACACGCGGCCACGTTTTTGGTGACGTCAAAAACGACGACACTATCCTGTCAATCACATTCAAATCGAGCAGATCGTCTGCTAGGAACAGAACGCGACGAGAGCTGTGAAGTTCGACTGGTCATGCGCTCGTTACGAGCACGGCTGGTGGATTGGATTCGACCCAAAAGGCGACTGCGGCTACGGACTGGCATGTCGGATCCAATCCATAGTCTAATTCAAGAAAATGGCGCTTGCAATGGGAGCTTCAGTTGTTGCGTTGGCGTTGCTCGAGATCGAAGCAGAGCGGTTGCAGATGCAAAATGCGCTGAAAGAGAGGGGAGAAAGCGAATTCCAGCGTCGCTTTTGTTTCTAGAAACGAACAGTGCGTTGTTTTGCGACGAACTCGACCCTATCATTGGGTGCATTAGCCAGTGGAATGTTGTTGTGGTGTCTTGAAAAGCGTGCCACTTTTCTCGTCGCTTCTTTTTTTAACGCAGTAGCGTTAAAGGCCCCGTCTTGCAGAAAATCCGGCTTCGGCGTCCTGCATCCAACCTCGACTGTAGTTCTGTCAAAAATCAGTCCGAACCATGCAAAGCCAACCACGCACACCCGAACACGCAGATCCTCCGTGTAGCACAAACAAGTTACAGAACTATTTGAATTTCTCAAAGGAAAATACGTCAGAAAATTTGTAAAGTACGACTTACACATCACCTGAGGAAAGGGAGAAGAAACAGAAGGGAGCGCACTTGCCCCGCATCGGTTTCATCTCTCTTGAATGGTTCGACAGGAAATTTTGGCAGGGCCACGCATTCAAGCATACCAACGGACTCCTGAAGTTGACGTGAATCGGTGGATACCTTTGGACAAAATGGGCCAGCATTTTTGCGACTTTTATTCCTTCTTTTCCGTGCATCGCAAGTGGGTGCCCCGTAGGGCCTAACTCCATGTAGGTCTAGCGAGCCCGCCAAGCCAGTATGGCTGATACACGTATGGACGACGAACTCTCCTCGGGAGATGGAAGATGGCGAGGAAAAAATGGGTTGCCAGGTGGTCTCCAACCGAAGATCGCGATCTGCAAAAAAGACTTGAAGAGCTGGTGGAACCGCCGGTTTGACCCAAGAACCACAAGGAAATGAGATTGCTAACAAACGTGCCGCTGGAGCCGACAAGCCGTAGCGCCGGAATGTGAAGGCTTCAAGGATGCCGCAACTATAGGAGGAGCAGAGGAAAATCATTGTTAGGCCTTGTGGAGGGCCTCAACCTGAAAAAAGGCAGCACTGCAGCTATTGGAGAAGCGATCGTCGACGCGGCCGGACTTATAGCAGACCAAGCGAAGGGAAACATTGTCTGTCCCAACTTCGCACAAAATATCGTGATGGTTGGTACATGGGACTCCGATCATTCCGAAAGGTATGTAAAAATCAAGAGTGTTAGGGTCATGGAGGCGGAATATGAAGTAAGCGCTTATGACACGACCCCCACACTACGTTCAAGGTTTATTAGAAGAGTAAGCTATTAAAGTAATCGAGTAACCTATTAGAAGCAGCGGTACCAAATACCATATGTAGTGAGAGTAAGAAGAAGAGGGCGCTCTAAAGCGGAGACCCAAATGGAATCGGCTCAATGGACAAAGGAAACCACTCCGGGTGTCGGAAGGCGTTCACGTTCAAAAAGCACATTAAGATCAAGACAGCGTTCAACATCGAGGGGAAGAAGCCGTTGCAGGTCTCGGTAGGCGCAGGTGCGCTTCGAGGAGCAGGAGCTGAAGACAAAGAAGAAAAATGAACCAGGAGCGACCTGGGCGTAGAAAGTCAAAGGTATTGTGAAAGTCCCAGGTAGTAGGACAATAGCCTCGCAGGAACAAAGCAATGATGCCTGAGTAGAACAGCTGCTCAGAGAGGTTATATCGCTAAAGGAAGCAAATGAAGATAAGAAGCAGATGCAGGAAAGGAACAAAGGGTCGAGGGCAGATAGCGGCAGTGTGGCAATAGCGAGGCAGGTGAGTAGAAGTAACAGTAAAGCGGAAGAAGGCGCACCGGTGCCCAAAAAGAGAGTTGGAATTGATGTGCTCGGTTTTGGAGGAGATTAGGAATGCGATTAGAGACCTAAAGGACAAGTAGACAGCGTTAACCTTAAGGCAGACATAATATACAAGTGGAAATTAACAGCCGAGAAAAGGCTGAAAAAGCTAGAGGCCCAAGGAGAAGATGAGGAATATATGCCATCAGAAGCCAAAAGCACTAAAACACTCCCAGAAGTGGTAGATAGTAGTCAAGATAACAATGACAGGGGGTAACGGCAATAATAATGGATAGCAGAAAGAGACTTAGTGTGTGGCAGTGGAATTAAAGAGGATTGCAGCAAAAAAGCGCGTCACTAGCACAGATAATCAAACCAGTTAAAAATAGGCCGAAATTAATAATGCTGCAGGAAACTTTAGTTGAGCAGATCGGGCCGTCCGGCTTTAACTCGGCCTGCAAACGCAAGGAACTGGGCAGAGGAATCGCCGCCCGAAATGACAAGAACATTCCCAACATAGAGCATGATTTAAAATTAGGGGTGAGTCAACTTGAATAGATATTAATAGAAATGTTCCTACAGAGACATTGATGTAAAGCGGCAAGCATTCTGCCTGAACATATATAGCAGTACCAAAGAGATGAGACAGAGCTTCAGAGCAATTTTTAATAAGGCCATCGGGGTAGCCAAAAATGCGCCCCTCCTAATGGGAGGGAACATCAATGGGAGGGTCCCCCAAGGCAGATGAGGAGACGGAGGAGAATGGAGAGGGAATCGAGTCAACCGGCACACACTGTGATGCCGATACTAGACTGCAGAAAATGGAGGCTTTACAGGAAGAGCTTGTCAAACAGGTCGAAGAGCTAAAAATGAGCTAAATAGGGAGCCTGATGCACGGAAGGTAGTTGAAGAAAGACTTGAAGGAGCTGAGGAAAAGCTGAACAGGGCCAACATTGGGAACGAGAATGTCCGTGACAATGGAACGCAGACCCCCGACGTGATATGAGAGGGAGTGCTACCAAAGTGCGTAGAATGCGTGCGACGTGGTGAAGGGTTAGCTGGATAGTACGACACCTACCTTGAAGCCGCCACGCGGAAAAAGCCGCAGCACAAGGGACAATGCAACTTGTCGAGTCCGAATCACGCGAAAAAGGACAAAGGGAAGCAGGGATAGGTAGGAGAAATTGAAAGGGTGCATCTCGCCGGTGACTCAAACCTGTCAAGGTGTTCAGAAGCAATTCTGCAGAGGGTGTGATAAAAGAGTGGCGGTAGAGACATTTCCGGGGTGGACACTGGGTTCTGTCATCGAGCGAGCAAAAGAAAAGCTTGCGGAAAATACCTACGTGTGCAATCTCTTCTAAGTAGCAAGGGGCTAAATTAAGTCCTAAACAGAAAAGGGACCGGAACAACCCAGCACTTGGCGAAGGGGGTGGACGACTTGCACGAGCTGTCCCCTCAGGTGCAGATCGTGGCGTGCACTGTGCCGTAGGTGCCTGTACGGGACAGTCATGTACAAAGTGCCGTAGTGGCAGCAAATGAGGCGATATGGAAAATGAGCTGAGCGAAAGGTTTCGAGGTTGCCGAAATAAAGAGGGAAGTGCGAAGGTGTGGTCGTTTTAAACGAGACGGGATCCACTTCAATTAAAGGCTTGGATGAGAAGTGGGCTAGCGACTTGCTGGCCGCGCTGTTGCTTTTTCCAGCGTGCCCATGGGCGCTAAGGAGGCCACAGTAGGTAGCAATGAAGGAAGTCCCCTAGGGTAACTGCATAATAGCATCACCGCAAATAAAATAAAAAGGAGGAAAACAAGAAAGAGCTCGCCATGCAATAGTCTACATCAACATGCAGGGCGACAGAAGAAAGGAAAAGTTGGCAGAGATTGAGGAACAGTTAAATAGAGAACAAGTAGGGGTGTATGCGGTTACAGAAACGCCTCTTAGAGATTCGGAAGAGCCGCCACTGATTGAGAATTATGTTTGGGAAGGGTGCAACAGAACTAAGTCGGAAAGGAAGGGGGGGGGTATCGAAATGCTCATTGATGAGGGAGCCAAATGGAAAAGAGTCAATTCAAAATGTCAAGAACAACTCTAATTATCAAGTACAATGAGTGGAAAAAAAACTTGGCTAAGCGTAATATATTTGCGGACCAGAAATAATTACACAGAGCAGAATCAAGAGTTAATGGAATGCATAAGTGCTGATAATACGGGTTTAGGAAATGATGCCAAAATTATCCTGTTAGGTGACATGAATGCCCCCATGCAGGATCTAGATGGCTATACTGACAACGGGAGGTCAATGCTAGATCTTTGTGAGCAACATAACATCGTTATCATGTATACAGGGCCTGAGTGTAAAGGGCAGATCATGGTGGAAGTGGGATACCATCAATCATCCATTGATTACTGTCTGATGATAGAAGGAATTTGTGATAAGTTGAGAGAAATGGTCATTGACGAGGAAGGGTATAATAGCATAGGGAGTGACCATAAACGCATCATTTTGAAAATGGGATAGGTAGTTGGGAAAGAGAGCAAGGAGTGCAGAATGGCGAGTCCAAATTGGAACGTTGAACAAATAACAAATATAGTCACTAGAGTCGAGGAAGAACTTGGCAAATGGCCAAGTAAAAAGTGGGAATATGTTGAGCTTCTAAGAGTAATAATGACAGAAATACGGAAAGAAAAACAACATTTCTTATGAACAAAAATTCTTACGAGAAGACTCGCAGATTTCTTGGAATAATCATTGATAGAGATCTCTCATGGAGACCACACGTGACCTACTTGGAACAGCGTCTGACAGGAATTTCCCAGATTTTCAAGTTTCTGGGTGGAAAGATGCATGCATGTCAGTGCATGCAATGTTGGAATTGTACAGGGCTCTCTTTATGGGCTCCTTGAGGTACAGTTTGCCCGTAATGTCCAACACTTGCCAGACAAATCTTCGTGCTCTACAGGCTATTCAAGCTCGGGCTCTCAGGGTTTGTCTTGGTTTGCCAAAATGCACATCGACAGTAGCGACTATTACAATCGCCCGGGACCAACCCATACAAACACACATTGCGGTGGAAGTGTTGAGAGTGTACATTAGGCACGTTGCCCATGCCCGTTCCCACCATCTGGCAACACTACCATCAGAAAGGCCGCAGACATCATTTTGTACCACGATTTCGGATTATTACACCTGCCTTCCATCAGCCTTCACCCCCGCAACTAAGCCATCGATTCCTCCATGGTGTTTGGCTCGACCTGCAGTGCACCTCACTATACCAGGAATCAGGAAAAAATCTCAGCTGTCATCACCTGCTCTTAAACAACTAACTCTTCTCCTTTTGCACGACAGGTACGCCAACCACGTACATATTTATATTGGTGGATCGGCAACCCTCCTGTGTTCCTTTGGAGCCGTGGTTTTCCCAGCGAAAGCCACCACCATCGGTTTCAAGACATTTCACCCAACGACACCGATGGCTGCGGAACTTGCAGCTCTTCGGGCTGCACTTCGTCTCGTCAGCCAAGAACAACCGCGAAGATGGTCAATATTCAGTGACTCGAAGGCAGCACTGCAGTCTTTGCTATTAGCCCTGCGGCGTGGACCACACGAACAACTGATATATGAGATCAGAGAACTAATCCATACCTTGACTGAGAAAGGACACCACGTGACATTTCAGTGGCTTCTAAGTCACTGCGGCCTCATAGGAAACGAACACGCCGATAACGCTGCTCGGTCGGCTCTTCAAGGAGACGAAGAGGAGCCGATACTATTATCAAGGACAGATGCCGCAAGAAAACTTCGAATGCTCAGCCGAAATATTACGTTCTCCTTGTGGAATGTAGGAAGTTTTCAAAACAACCGGCTGCACAACCGAGACTCTTCTCTACGCCTTTGCATTCCAGCTAGACTCTGCCGTCGCGTAGCTACGCTGCTTTGTCGAATATGGCTAGGGGGGGGGGGGGGCCTTCACCAAGTCTTTTGCATTCCAAACGGATGGGCCTCTTGTGATAACTGTGGTAACGAGGAAACTGTTCAGCACCTTCTTTGTGAATGTCCTCGCTATAATTTACAGAGACGATCGCTCGCAAACGCGATAGGGTGTTTTGGCCGAAGACCTCTAACAGAGGAAGTTATATTAAAATGCCGCCATCACAAGCCATCGCATCAGAGAGTGACAAGGGCTCTGTTGCAGTATTTAAGGGCTACAGAATCGGTCAAGCGGCTGTAGCATGAACAGATGTTCATAGTGCTGCAAGTGCTACTGTGCTGTGCCGTGACAGTGTGCGGCGACAGTGACAAATTGTGATTCTATGTCTGTGCTCCCTTCTTTCTTTATCTCTACTATGTTATCACTTTTCCTCCCTCTCCCCTCTTTCCCCAGCGTTGGGTAGCAAACCGGATCTTCCACTCTGATTAACCTCCCTGTCTTTCCGCTTTCCTCTCTCTCTTTCTTTGAGAAAGCCGAAGAGAAAATTCCTGAGCGCACAACCACAGGGCTAGACGAGGTTCCCTTTAGGCTGATAAATGAACTACGACCAAAAAGTAAGGAAGCTCTGGTGAAAGCAGTGAAAATACTTAAATACATAGACGAATACAAGGCAGTTGGTGACAAAGTGGAATGAATTTAATTTATAAAGGTAAGGCGGAGAAAGATAGAATTCACTCGTATAGACCGTTGACCATTACATCGCTAATATACAGGCTAGCAATGCAGGCAATCAAAATAAAATTTCAAGAATGGGCAGAGAATAATGGTGTTTTGGAAGAACTTCAGAATGTCTTCAAAATAGGTAGGCGTTTAGATGATAAGTTATTTATTCATACTCAGTGTATTGAAATGCCAAATGTAGAAAGCAGACCGTTGTGGCCTTTTGGACATTACAGGAGCCTATGACAACGTAGACCGCGACATTTTGTGGGATATTCTGGTAGGGGAAGGCTTAGGTGACGATTATCTACAGCGTATGAGAGAGATTTATCTAAAAATGCCATTTGCGTTGAATGGGAAGGGAAGAGGAGCCAGAAGAAAGTTCATATCAACAAGGGACTGAGGCAGGGGTGCCCTTTATGCCCTCTGCTATTTATGGTGCACATGGTGCGGATTGAGTGGGTGCTAGAAAGAAGTAATATCAGGTTTAATCTCTCATACAAACAGGCGGGTACAGAAGTAAAGCAGCAGCTTCGTGGTTTATTTTATGCGGACGGCATTGTGTCTCTAGCTAACAAGCAAAGTGATTTGAAACGTCTGGCTAATATCTGTGGACAAGAAGGCAACAATTTAGGTTTGAAATTTAGTGTTAGAAAATCAGGTGTTATGGTATTCTATGAAAACAGCGAACAGACAGTGGAGATACAGGGCCAAGAAATACCTCGGGTAATAGAACAAATATACCTTGGTATATGGATAAACGAAGGCAATAGATATATGGAAACACAATAAAAAACAAAAACAGTAAAGGGGAAAAGTAATGCAGCCATAATGAAGCACAGAGCGCTATGGGGATACAATAGATACGACGTCCTCCGAGGTATGTGGAAAGGTGTAATGGTTCTAGGACTTACTTTCGGAAATGCTGTTGTTTGCTTTAAATCAGGGATACAATCAGCACTCGACGTGAACCAAAGGTCAGTGGGTCGCCTCGCATTGGGCGCTCACGGGAAGACTACAAATGAAGCTGTGCAGGGTGATATGGGCTGGACTAGTTTTGAAGTGATTGAAGCTCGCAGTAAAATTGAGTATGAAGAAAGGCTGAGAAATATGGAAGAAAGTAAATGGCCTGGGAGAGTGTTCAGGTATCTCTACAGAAAAAAACATTGATTCAAAGTGGAGGACAAGAACTAGGAAGCTTACCAGCTAGTATGCGGCCTGTATGGTGGGCAACACAGCAACAAAGAAGGTCAAGCGGTAAGTCAGAGAAGTTGAAATAATCTCATGGGTGGCGGCAATGAAAAAGAAACCTGCCATGAGTAACTACTTCAGAGCAGAAAACGAAATAACGAAAGGAACAATTTATAATAGCTCAAAGGGAAGCTCATTACTTTTCGAAGCGAGATCGCGATGCCTTAGAACAGGCACCTATAAAGCGAGATATAAGAAGGAAGAAGAAGCATGAGCTTGTTGCGGCAAAGCTAGGGAAAATATGGAGCATGTTTTATTAGAATGTGAAGACGTGCGGTGATTTAGGCTCCACTGGCCTCCTTGAAGCCCTTGGGTTCAGCGAGAGCAGTGGAAAAGTCAAAATATCCGCAATAGGCATTAGTAATGGGCGATTGCAGGATTGGTGGAAGAAAAGCAGGGAAACGACAAAAAACGGAAACATACGAAAGCACAGTTCGCAATAGGAGATCAGAAAATTTGGTTGTGGGAGTTCATAGTGTTTTTTTTTCTTTTTTATTGTTTAACCTAAGTAGGAAATTAGGCAGTGTAATTAGCAAGATCTTGGTGGCGCAGCCCAACGCCCCGTTCCAAAGGGGACGCTCATACCATCCATCCATCCATCCATCCATCCATCCATCCATCCATCCATTCATCCATCCATCCATCCATCCATCCGTCCGTCCGTCCATCCATCCATCCGTCCGTCCGTCCGTCCGCCCGTCCGTCCGTCCGTCCGTCCGTCCGTCCGTCCGTCCGTCCATCCATCCGTCCATCCATCCGTCCGTCCGTCCATCCGTCCGTCCGTCCGTCCGTCCGTCCGTCCGTCCGTCCGTCCGTCCGTCCGTCCGTCCGTCCGTCCGTCCGTCCGTCCGTCCATCCATCCATCCGTCCGTCCGTCCGTCCGTCCGTCCGTCCATCCATCCATCCATCCATCCATCCATCCATCCATCCATCCTTCCATCCATCCATCCATCCATCCATCCATCCATCCATCCATCCATCCATCCATCCATCCATCCATCCATCCATCCATCCATCCATCTATCGCTGCCCCCGCAAGAGGCCGCGTTTCTACTAGAAAGCTCGCCTTCGTGGAAAGCGTCCGCCGCCAGTGTTTACCGCAAAACATTACGGTTACATAAGCTGCAGTTGCCGGGAACCGTGAGAAGCAGTGAGAGATCTTTGAATGCTATCGTGTTCCACTCTTAAAGGTGAAGCTTAAAAGCACACTAAAGAGAAATATTAAGTTCAGCTAGATTGAAAGAATAGGCCTTTGTAATAACAAATTACCATTCTTAGCGAGTAGAATTTATTTCTAAGCAAGAAAACGAAGAAATTGAGAAATTGGAGCAACCACCGGTCGTGCGTTTTACTACTGCTACAGGCTAAAGGTGAAAAGTAAATTAGATAAATTTCGCAACAATAAGTCATGCTGTAGGTCATAGTTATTGCTGCAAATTACGGCCGTCGCACTCACTCCACAGTAGTGCCGAGAAATTCTGGTTTCGCAAGGCCGCGCTGACCGCGCTCGCACTTTCGCTTGGTGAATGGCAAAGATTTCATTTAGTGGCGTGCTATGCTGTCGACGTTGTGTCCCGAAAGCTTTTGTAAGCTTTAGTACCCAGTTTCCAGCGGTGAAATGCTGGGTCAATTTGATATCACGGGAGTGCCCTAACGGTAAACGTCGTCTGAACAAGGATACCGAAAGCTCCTACACCAACATGCACTACCATGCACTACCATGTAATCCGGTTGGGCGAACCTCTACGTCCTGGCTGGCTCAGTGCATTTCCCATGCTACAGCGGGTAGGAAATGCGCCAATCAGACTACATGAATGCTCGAAGCATTTCTGCCCTGAGCATTATGAGCATATTTCCCTTCTAAGGTAGTCAATGGACGTGCGTTTTCAAATGCGACTTCGTGGCAACAGTCTTCTGTCGATGTTGCCTTCATCCCACGAAGAACAAACGCCCTTGCTGCAAGACGAAAATTTCATGGTGAGTAGAGCCTCTTTAAGACGCGCATGTTATTTTCCGTTCAGTACTAAACTCAACAAGTGTGCGCAACCCTTTACGGTACTGATAGCCAGCTGCCTTTATTGACAGGCTAACGTTGGTGACTTGGTCACGGAAAATGACAATGATGGAAGCGCCATTAAAAGCAACGCGCATTACGAGCCCAATTCTCTCCAAAGGCAGTCAATCGAATTGCCAAGCTCGACTGAATCGCAACGTTGTTCCGTCGGTATTGCCTTTATTCCATGAAGAGCAAGCACTATTGCTGCAGGTCGTAAGTTTTATAATGAGTCGTGCCTCTTTCTTGACACCGTATGCTATTTAACTTTCAATACTAAAGCTCAGCAAGTGTGCGCCGCCCTTCACGTTAGTCATTGCCAGGTGCCTTTATTTACAGGCTAACGTTGCCGACCTCATCACCGAAAATAACACTGCTGGCACCTTCACCGAAAGCAACGCGGTGGTATGTGTGGGGGTTTTATCGCGATGGTGGAAGTTGTACGTAGATCAGGCGCAACACACAGCTTCGTAAACTTTTGGCACATTTCAGATGCTTCCCTATGGTGCGAAAGGCGGGGAGGCGCAGACAGATTTCCTGCATTTCCCCGCGAAAACAAGCAGTTTTCGCAGCGTCGGGATTGCGACAGGAGCGCAGGCTAAACCTCTGCACGAGCATAGGTAAGTACACCCGAACTGTTACCTAGCGTTTAACAAAAACTACTAAAGTTTGTATGATGGAGTCTGAACCAGCAACAAATCTTATCTTTTGTTTGGTAACATCACCAAAAAAATATAGGACAGACTAGTAGAACCTTTTCTACTTCAGCATGTTTGAGGTTGCCTTGTATTATGCAAATTTAGTCACAATTGCTGTCGTCTTCTTAACTTTTCAGGAACTACGTGACACAGTGTCATTTTACTTCGCATGGTATTTCTGTGCTCTCCAGCTGCTCAGGTGAACACATCTCCGAACGAAATGAAATGCAAGGCACTTGAGGTGAATGTTCGGAACATACCTACGCCAATGACATCAACTGCTATCAAGAGAAGGTGTACCACTTGTGTCGGGAAACTAGTCAAGCACCGGAGACATGCACCAGCAAAGGACATCAGCTCCATTTCCTCGCCTAACGTATCCCCAGTACTACAATACCCTTGCATGCATTACACAACGTACGAGCCGGAAGAATTGACCTGCACCTCAGAGGTGGCATTTGGTGAGTAAGTAAACATCGCATACTGCTGTGCACGTTGATGTATAAAAGCTCAGATACGAAGGTGCAAAATGTATCCGTGCTCTTTGCGTGCTTATGGTAGAGTGATATGTACTGATATGAAAAACAATATGACAGTTATAAGTGATACAAGGATGCATGTGATGCATAGAAACAAAAGATATACCTACAGCTGTCCACGTCAGTCCCTGGCCTGCAGTAACTAATTGCAGTGACAGATGTGAAAAAAACCTTCCATCATTTGAGTGAAACTGTCGCAAAGTCACTCTTAGAATAATGGCGTAGCAGATTGAGGGAGCCGTCCGGCATTTGTGCATGCAGATTGCAGATAATTTCAATCCTGTGTTAGCAATTATTTGATGCACAGGTGCAGCATTAGGTGCACTTCAATGTAATGTAGAGAATAAAGGGCAATTATTGCTGCTAAAAGAGAAAAGTGTGCGAAATTTCAACGCAAACTTTTTACTGAGTGAGGGAGGGAATTTGTATGAGAGTGCCTGTATAAAAGTTTACAGTAACGTTTTCTTTTTTTTGAGGTACGATATGAATGACGTCTGTACGGAACACAAAGATTGCTTTCTTTTGTCCCATGACAACATGCGGACCTACGCACTTGCTTCTCTACATTATGCACAGTGAGCCTCTCCTGTTCTGGGACACGCATCACAGCTAAGATTGAATGCTCACGTTGACATTAGCACACGTGAGCGAGCCAGCCACTACAAGGAATGAAAGCAAAAGGCAACGTCGAGTTATCGGCTGCAATGCTCTTCCCCAGTTCTAGTGCTGCTGGAACACTCAGAATTATGAGGTTGATGTGTTTTTAAGTCATGGGCGGTCAAACAATCTTCAGTTACCGGAATGCATATCTTTTCCAGCTTTCACTGCAGCAAGCACTTTGTTTCAAGTTTCCTGAATATCTAGCCAGCCACATATTGAACAACGGCCCAATATCTCGGCAGCAGGTAGTAGTGCATATTGGTCCTTTGTGTAACTATTCACTCCAATGGTAGAATGTTAGGGTGCAAAATATTTGTAAGCTGCTGTGACCCTTCATTAACATACAAAACTGCTAATCTGCTTTCTTTTCATGTAAAAAATCTGTACGGGAATGTAATTTTCATAATTTGGTGCAGCTAATTTGCACTAAGCATAAAACTGGCATTCCGAGAGTAGTTTGTAACGCTTTAGGATTACTAAAACCAAACAACAGAATGAAGGAGTCATTCCCAAATTTTCAGTCACTTTTATTGAGCATAAGAAAGGGAACAAAGCACATAGACAAAAAATATCTCCGACATGAAATGAAAATGTTTCCCAAGAACAGACACTGGCATTATTCCAAGCAGCCTGGAAGTTCATATTACATCTTCGCTAGCACGCAATGCATGCAGCTACATAAATTGTAGCATATAATTTCAGAAAACCCTAATGGAATAGTAAGGAAAAGCTCCGCATGGTTCTGCATTTGTAGATGGCATTTTTGTAACATTCTCTGCTTATGCAATGCAGGAAAATTTGCTGAGTATTGGAGAATGTGGACGGTCAATTTCTGAATTTGTGGCTCATATGCGCTACCGAAGATTCCATTGCGATTACGAGAATTTCAATGTTGTTTCATTTACTTGCATCTCTTTGATGCCGTTAATGCCTGCAAAGCTTTGTTAGGCCAACTCGGCATTTTTAACGTAATCTATTCTTTTTGCATGAACCGATGAGACATTTAGGGCTGAATGTCTTCGACATCTGTCACGTAACGTGGGAATCGGAATGATGTTACAACCTGTGCCTCATTCTTGCATATCATCATAAGTAAAATACAAAACACGAATACAATTCACAAGATTTACTTTGTTTTTAGCCAAGGCCTTGTGTTAGCATGTTCTGTACGTCAATGCTTGTTACGTTGTTCTGTGTTCTAGGCAGAGCTTACATGTGGGTGGCGTTTCTCCTTCATGTCCCTTAAAAGAGTGCACAATATTTTGTAATTGCTACCATTTTTTTCATGCTGATTGCTATCAGACATAAAGCATGTGCACTGAACTGTACACGCAGCACATAGAGTGGATCAATACTCAATATGGAGGCCAAATTTCTTGTAGGTCTGGGATGAACACCCGAAAGCACTTCTGGTGGCAGGTGGTGACAGCAGCTTGGAGCTCTGCAGGGACGAGCGCTGTGACTCGCCAGGCCACAGTGCCAAGTTCTTGACATACTCGTTCTTGTGTCCTAGCACGGGAAAGGTAATACACACTGAGCAAATTGAAGTCAAAGATGTAAGTAGAAAAAAAAGCATCGAGCATCATGTGGCACAATATTTGATTACTGCTATTTTGCAAACATCGTGCAATGATTGTTACATGTTGATCAAGCATTCCAGGAAGCACGAGTCAATCGCATACACGCCTCAGTATTCTTTTTAGCTTGTCAACGCACAGGTGAATGTGCACACGCTGTATTTAGAAGGCCCATCCTTCCTTGCAGCAAAACCTTTCACAATTCCTACGCCCTTGACGGTTTACTTACACACACCTGAATTGATGTATACATAAAGGGCCGTGTGCACTGGAAGAAGACAGTGCCGCAGCGATATGACTGTTTGTCATATTCTTGTGCTTGTGTGATTGTTTCAACTTACGGTAGTGGAGATGGGCGGTGGTGTTGAGGGGCCTTTTAAGAATAGGGTGTAAGATGGGTTATTTGCGCAGCTTCACTTCCTGCAATTATATGTCCTGTCTTCTAGAGTGCCCAAATTCAAGCAAGCTCGCAAATGGACAAAGAGGGCCTTAATAGCAGCCTCCAATTTCTCTGTTACCAAGGAATCTCCATAAGGTCCCTGACAACAGACCACCAAACAGCAATAAAGAAATACATGAGGCTGCATTGCCCCGCCACTAAACACCATATTGACGTCTGGCCCTTTGCAAAATGTAGTTATGAATGTAATTAACATATTTACTGCTGCTAGTAAAATACCTTATGTTGCTTAATAGGCTCATCGCAAGGCAACTCCTGACTGCAATGATTACTGTTTACTAAAGAATAATGCATCATACGCCATCATACTTCAAACATTTACATTGAAGGTACTGTCAAGCACAGGAACATGTCTTTGGATTGCAGCGGGAATGAGAAGATTGTGTGTCGCGATGATGGAAACAGCAAACTTGTATCCTATAAACGACGATTCTATTTCTTATTTGGCTCTGAGAGTGGTGCAAAAATGGCGTGTCTCGCGACGGTGGAACATTGCAACGAATGTGAACAGCGTTATGCCGCCAAAAAGCTGTGCAGAGAGAGTTATTTTGCTTGGAAACATAACTGTATTGTCTAAAATTGTATTTCAAGTGCATCTACTAACTGTTGGTTGCATGATAGATTAATTTATTTCGTGTTTTTAACTAGCGTGGTTTGAAAGTGGCACTGCCAACGTGCAGAAAAATGGAATGGTGCATCAATGGGCCTTGAAGTCTGCCCCCGTGACATCGTGACATGCAGCAGTGCTAGTAGCATAATGTCAGTGATGCGAGGGCCACTGTCTTTTTCAGGTTATCGAAAATTAATTCCGCATTTAAGGCATGCCGGCGTCGTCACAACAGCATTGTAGGTACTCTTTACGTCAATGTGCTTCCTTGACGGTCGCACGAAAGGCTTGGATTGACTACTCAGGCTCTGCCTGAGTAGTGTAGAAGGGTTCTTCATTGCATTGTATTCCAATTCCGTTCCTTGCTGATGCTTCTAGCTAGTCTTCTTCATCTAGCTATGCATGCATGCGTTATTAATTTTTCATGCAGACAAGTACTTTCTAAAAATTTCTCAAAATACTGCGTAGAATTAATGTTGTGGGAAAACTTGCATTTCCAAACATGCGATTATAGGTGTCCAAATGAAAAACTTAAAGCTTGTGCGCTGATGACACCTATTAGAGCCATAATTTTAGTGCTTTACACAAAGTAATCCTGCAGAAACGCTATGTGCTTCTGGTATCTTACTTTTACCACCATCGCATCCACTAGTCGGTTTTTCGGGCGTCCATACAGTTTTAAGATGCTGTGCAAAGCGAAATACTTTGTTTTAAACATTCCTACTCACTTACCAGCGAATTCTCTGCACGTTTACGCTGCAAACGATAAGCTTTCTATTCCGTTACAAAATAGGAGGTCTTTAAAAAATTGTAGACAGTCACTTTATTTATTATAGATATAGTACCTTGAAATAAAAAAAAAGCTACACACTTACTTCTGGCTACACGACCATAAATAATGTGTAGAAGGGTTCTTCATTGCATTGTATTCCAATTCCGTTCCTTACTGATGCTTCTAGCTAGTCTTCTTCATCTACCTATGGTGCAAGTTCACAAGATATGGACAAGGAAATTATGGTGCAAATTTTTTACGGGAATGAGAAAAAATTGACACCTGCTTCTCGGAAGGCCGGACGCAGGGAGCTGTTGAGCTGGATACAACCCATTGTGAACCATCGTACTGGCATGCATGTGCTTGTGGAGGAAATGGAGACTTACTAGTGGCGACATGGACAAGTTTCCTAAACCACATAGCTGACATCCATGATGGTCACGGCAACCTCTATCCTCGTTGCCTCCATGGACGATTCATCAGAGTATCAAGGCTCAAAATTGGTAACTACAAGTAATCTGCCAGTTAAAGTGGCACTGCATGCTCTACAGTGTAATTACATTGTCGATCAGTTCAGACTGAGAACGTTTTTCACAACTAATCAAATTTACCACAGTGCGCATTGTCCGTCTAAACATGTGATGAAGGGAACAAAACATATATGTCCCATTTTTTCCCACATTAGACTGTTCAGCGCACAAACTAGTCAAAGCCATCGTCATGGTCCGAGTGCTTCTGAAAGACATCTGACAGCTGTCGCCGAACACGCGGACATACAGCCTGGAATTTTTCCCTAGTGTCCTGAACGGCTATGCTCCTACATATACCGCATATACATATGAGGGAATGAAGACTCGGTAAGCATGCATGCGTTATTAATTTTTCATGCAGACAAGTACTTTCTAAAAATTTCTCAAAGTACTGCGTAGAATTAATGTTGTGGGAAAACTTACATTTCCAAAACATTGATTGTTTTCCTTCATTTCAACGCACATGCCAACAAAGAGCAAGCAACAACAAAGGATGGAACACAGAAATGTCAGAGCAAGACATCCTAGGCTACACATGGCATGATGACTGTTTGTCCGCTCAAGATGACTGCTACATTTGGAAAGTTTAACTGTTTTACGTCTGTCTTTCAGTTAGCAGTTCTGCTCTACAAGTGCTCAACAATACTACACCTCACATTGCATTTACAAGCGATTCACAAGCTAGTGTTGTAAAGAGCAGAGCACTGCAGATTGTGGCAGAATAATCTTTTTTCTCGTGGGGTGGTTATAGAGCCAGGATAGCGGCACGTACTGTAGTCGTTGCATATGCAAACATTTTTTGAAGTAACTGCGATCACGATGCACTGACCGCTTTTTCTCCCAATGCATTTTACCACAAGCAGACATCCTCTCTTTTTACAGGTAGGTTGAATGCAGAAAAGCTAAAGTTCTTGCTACTTTTACGCAGGACTGTGAGACACACTCGCAGCGACAGACAAGGAGCAAAGTTTCATATGATGCATTAGTTACGGAATGTCGCTCTTACTTATTTGTTCCCACATCAGGTCACTTTTCCCGATATTTGCTATAGTTATAAAATAAAATGCAGCGCTGAAGTTACCTGGTTTGTCCTACTTTGAGATTACGTGCAAGATCTACAAAAGAAGGTGACCGAGCTTTGCATCGAGCATCCGTCATTACCAGAAGCATAAGCTCAGGCACCAGAAAAATTTGCACCAGCATTATTGCCAGAGAACGAACCTAGGCTCTCCAAAACTGAGTTCATAGCGGCGCGCAAGGCATGAGTTTTAAAGTTTGGCACATGTAAAGCAGACAAGCAACTTTTGCAGTCAACACAAACCAATTGTTAGAAGGCTATACCAGTAAGTTGGAAAAGCAAAGACACAAACTTCATGCTCGAAAGGCTTTGCGCTGCACTGAAGCGTGGAAGAGGACGAAGCAAGTCAAATAGGTTGTTCCTGCAACTGATGTCGCATGCTTGCAAGTACATCATACTACTGCTATCGACTGGCACAGATGATGACAAGTTTAAGATCATAAGTCAAGCAGAGGACACTTGGTGGCATGCACATTAAGCGCGAAAAGCTTTGTGCTACCCTAGAGTGTAGTAGTGAGGCAGCCGAGTCGCATAGGTTGTCACTACAACTGATGCGGTATGGCCACAGAAGTACCATAAGGCTATTTCTGGGCTGAACAGATTATGCAAGTTTCAAAGCATCTTCAGTCAAGGACCACACACTTGGTGGCATGAGCATCGTGTGGGAGGTGTATCAAGCTGATGAAGTGCAATACTAACCCTTAAAGGTACGCACTAAAGTGGGAACAGTGTTTCACGTTCAACGTGCCGGCACTGAAAAGAAAAAAACTAAAGAGCATTGCGAGTGGCTCCCCTCCTGCTGTTTAACTGTATGGCTGTCTGTGATCATCAAATTTTAATCGCGCAATGTTTTGGAAGAAGACCGGAGAAAAAGCTACATTCAGTAGCTTGACTAGGTCCGGAGTCCCTGGTTATGACATGGGAGGCAGGAAATAAGGAAATAACATCAACAACATGGAATGAACACAAGTGGAACATCTCATTACGTAGTGCATCCATGCGCATAAGTACTAAAGATAATATTTACAGAAATGTACATCAGGGAACATATCATAAAGAACAATTACAGGTGGTCATTAAAAGTTGGATGTGGCAGGTAAACATATTCAAAAAGCACAGAAAATATCCTGGGCCAGCTAAGAAATTACCGCTGAATATGACAGCAGTTTCACCGCCCGGTTATACGATAGGAATATTTTTGGCAAAGGATGCAAATGAACTCGCCATACCTCTAAAGCTTTCCGTATGGGTAGCAGAATAGAACCCACCTCGCGGCACACAGGCACTCAAGCTCGGTAAAGTTGGAAAGCACATGACAGCTTCCGCAGTCGCACCTGGAAAGCACAAACGTATGGTGAAGTAGGCAGCAGTGTTGAGCTGTAATCTTGCAGACAAGTAGCCTTAGAAACCACACGATGCGCTTACTTGATGTAGCCTAAATGCTTCCACAACACCCACAATGCTTGCTTTAGAAGTAC
Organism: Dermacentor andersoni; assembly: GCF_023375885.2. Taxonomy (NCBI): domain Eukaryota; kingdom Metazoa; phylum Arthropoda; class Arachnida; order Ixodida; family Ixodidae; genus Dermacentor; species Dermacentor andersoni. Next base: position 111,127,164 of record NC_092820.1, on the reverse strand, counting down.
TCACAGACGCACTCTAAGAGAGGCAGCGTGCACTCTGTTTTACTTATAACTAAGGCGGTAACTGGTTTCTCACGCACTTTAGAAAAGCTCACAAATACTACGCCCGCCAGAGTAATATCATTCTTTATCATCACGCGAGGCACGGGGCTTAGTCAAACAGGAGTTAACAGCTTACGCGGGTCTTTCGATCGCAATCGAGCTCGATTTAAAGCGGATTCTTGCAGCGTGATTGAGAGAGATCGCTGCTATACTGTCCACCGATTCGGGCTGAGTTGGCTGAGCTCGCAGAAATTAAGAGCACGGACTTTGTCTCACCACTAATTCTCAATGGACGGGTAGCGATTGAGGGGATCCGGATCAAGCACCATTGCGATCGAATGTCAGTGTGCGGGTATCTGATACTCATGTAATTTATCAGGCAAGCATTTAGGAAGAGTCATATGTACCACTCGGTGCTTCGCAGACGCCGCTGCAGGCGTGCGCCACTTTCAGCTTCCTCGCATCACGAAGATCTTGAGGCAGTGTCGTCGTGTGGCATCTTCATCCTCCCTGTCCTTAAAGCTTTCCTACACCCGTTTCCGCCGACCAAGTAATAAATGCGGTGATGGCGCGTGTATGGAGGGCCTTTACCTGTCCTGATAATCCTGCGGAGCTATATCGCGTGCTGCAGCGCTCGCAGTGTGAGCTCGCGAGATCGCTTGGCGTTTTTCTTCGCTTCGGTCGCTGAAGTGTAACACAACAAATTCAGCTGGAACTCAATTACGCGCACTACATCTACACACGCTCTAGAACAACGGCGTTCGGTGAAATATGTGACACAGGCACACGCGTTATCACAGGCTCCACGTCCACAAAAACGCCATTTCATCTGTTGCGCGGTGTCGGCGCGACTTGACTAGCGAGCTGTGAAATCCGCAAGACAAGCTCCTGAAATCCGCCAACTATAGTGCTCTCTCTAGGACCCCCGCTATTCACAGAAAGCGGCGGCAGAGACGGTGACGTCAGGTCCTCAATTGTTGGCGCGGGCGATTCAAATCGAGCAGTGGCACCAGTTACTTTCGGTGGCAGTTTTTGATGCGACTAATTCATTTATTGGCGCGCAGAAAGTTTCCCCAATTCTAGCGAAAAGAGGATGTAGCTATGGGCCCAAAAGCAAATGATGGGCAAGCCCATAACGGGGACGATAGTTGTATGATCAAGGAATTTTAATCCAGCTGACTAGTTTTTCCAGTTAAGAGAATTAGGGTACATGATTTAGTATTGTTCCTTGCGGGCAGATCGCGTTAACTAAGTTGGTGTGCAGCTAAAGCTCTAAATTATGTTGTTTCAAATGGTCGCCTGCATCGCTGCGGTTATAAATATGCATCCATTTACCTTTCAACATGGATCACAAGCAGATATGGTTTAGGCTATCTATGCTCTCGCAGTGCAATGATATGCGAGTTATAATGACATAAGCCGTGGCACTCAGCATTCGACTTACTCCGAGATTAATGCGGATGACCGAAAATGGTTCAGCAATCACAAATGTTCGATTATACGAGAGCGTTGCACGAATACCATGCTTCCTTAAAAGTTATACAGTTGTTTTTCACGTTCTTGGTCACAATGAAGGCGAACCTCGCTAACTGCATGCATCTAGTCGACGATCGCATACACAGAGCGCCATGTATTGTACAGCCGTGACAAGTACACTTTGCGAATCTGGATGTCCTGAGTTGTCCTAAATATTTCTCGCACCGTTGATTCCATCCCAGAGAAGGAAAGTGCCAATGAAACAATGCAGTAGAATGATCGTTGCATCAATTCCGGCTTCTATGTTGAATGAGATGAGTTCATTTGCACACAATGGCACAAAGCAGTATGAACATCGGCTATTCAATATGACCCGACAACATATTTAAGCTGTCAATAAACCATAAAATTATATATATAATTACTCGTTTCGCACTTGCGGCCTAGGACATGAAGAATCACCGGCAGCGGGATCGTAGCAGCTGTCGATAGAAAGTACCCGTGTATTAGCAGACGGCCGTTCTACGCTTTCGGTAAGCACGTATATTTCTGATCTTCGTAGCAAGAGCTCCAAGACAATACATTGCAAACAATCGCTGTTTTTGTATTGTTAGCGCGTCTAATGCACCACTCGTGTAGATTTGTGGTCACTGCGGTGAGTAGTATCAGTTAACTATTTCCTGTATGGCGTGAAATGAGAAATTTAAGCTTTTATATCTTGCTGCAATATATCGCGTACCTGTGACTTGTTTGCATTGCTCTATTTTTCCACTGTGCAGGGACGTTCAGCGTCACTCGCGCTTATTTCACTACACACATCACGGAAATGCACCGAGACCGTATGCACTTGCATGGCAGACGTTTTCAGGAATAAGCCGACGACTTCCATGACGTCGTCTTTTTTTATGCCACGAAACACAATGTGCTTGGCCAGCCCAACATAATAGCCTTAAACTGAAGACCGCTATAGAATATCCTATTCGAGGACGCACGTGATAGCGCTGAAGCTGAGCATCAATAAAGTCACGGTTGCAGCTGCCATCTTTGCTCAACCGTGGCACCCCCTCTATATCGTGAAAGTCCTTAAGAGGACATTCAACAATGCGTCGACTGGGGTCCTGGGTTGGTCGTGTCTTTGGAAGGGCTGTCGACGCGTTTAACGTCAAACGTTATGTTCAGTGATTACCAATACATACACCCGTATCGGAATATACCACCTACCCTGGAAGACCAAGAGCATATCGGTTTTAAGAGGGCGACGGAAGGATCGAATAAACTTCACCTTCATCGATTCCGACAGTTCGTGGCACCTGCATAATTTTTTTCAGGATAACGCTATGTGGTGGCGTTGCCACGTGTCAACCTGTTGCGGTTTCTCATCGGCGTATGGCCTGATGCTGTAATTCGCTTGTAAGCGACGCCACCCGCCGAGGCCACTGATTGTGTTTTCCTTGCAGGGGCTGTGGGACCACCTGCTCCGAATAGCCGCGGGGTGGGAACGACAATGGGAGAAAAACACTGGGAGGCCGGCTATGGCGCATAAAAAGGCCCCCTGATACGCTTTCTGTCTACTGAAGAAGCGACGAGATTTAACGGGATTCACTTCACCGAGGACGTGGGGCGTCGGTTAGGTTACAATTTGGCAGTGGTAGCAAAGCCGCGCACAACAGAATACTGTCTGCTAGCAATAAATAATTTTATTTCTTTGGTGCATTCGATCGTTAGCCTGCGAGGCAACTCATGACGACCGGGCTTTATCGTCGACTACCTGGGTCGCTGTGTATCTCATCGCTACGCTTGCGTATTGCTTCACATTTTGGCAGCAGCAGTAGACCGGCGCGAAACATACTCAGCTACTTTTCGAGCATTTTATTTGTTCAGGGAAGTTTGTGTATTGCCCTATTTTTGGATAGTTGAATACGAGTGCAACTGTATGTCACATTAGTGTGGTTTTGACTATGTCTGCGTTTGCTGTACCCTATTTTTCTTCACAGATATATGGACGACAGAGCGCGATACAAGAAGTTCTGATCTTCCTTGTATTTCTTTTTTCTTGGGGGGGGGGGGGGGGAGGGGGGAGTCTGCCGATGCTACGGCGGAGAGGAGAGTACTGTTCTCTGAATCTTGCAAGACTTAGCAACAGCCTACCATCTGAACACGCAAATCTAGGCCCAAACTTTCAAGAGAACTCCGCACAGAAAACTTGATCGAGTTTGCGTTTTCTACCGGACTACATCATAAACCTCGAGAACGCTGCCTGCTAGCTATGGCTTGCACGTCGAATACATCATTTGTGTGCCCCTTCCATTTTGATTGGTTGCGTCTTCCTTCAGAGCAGAGAAGGCAACCAGAACTACGTCTCTTTAACTTTTCTGCTTTTCTCTATATATGGGATTATTTGGCTCGGGGAGCAGCCTTAACGCTTTAGGTTACAAATATTGCTGAAAGTGACAATGAAAAACGGAGACTTGGCACAGAAACATTATATTGACGCAAAAAAAATCCAACCACATTAAACTCCACTTTGCAGTTATACAAGTGTTCTTTGTTGCTGTGATACCCATTGACCCAGGTTGCCTTGGAAGAGGTTCATTAAAGAGCGACGGATACCTACAGCACACACCTCGTGGCCCGTGTGGCACATGTTTTCTGACTTCGATATTTTCAGCATTCGTCCGCGAGAACAGCCAGATACAGAAGAAGACTCTGCGGACACCACTCACCGTGGGAATCGACGTAAGCGAAGCTTTGTATGCTGTTTGCTTTGATTGGCGATAATTAGCGGTGATGTTCGCGGCGAATATGTAATTTTTTTCCGCGTTTACTCCGATACGAAAGTGGTGAGTTGATGTTTAACGTTACCTTGCGTGCACCACTGCTGTTTGTCGGCGTGGTCCACACAACACACATGAAAAGGTGCTTGCTGGAGACGTTGTTGTGCGTCTTTGTTCATTATTCCTGAGAGGGCTAACAATTATCATCGCTTCCCATGGCACACCACATTGTGGCAGCTGCGGTCTGCATCACTGTTCGCTGTGTATATAGTGAAGACGCTCGTGTTCCGCGTGATGCTTCTTTCGGGCCTGGGTGCCCTCGACGAAGAGTGCACGCTTCGGAGCCATTTTACTGGCGTGTGTTTACGTGATCCTTCTCCATACGTGCCCAGCTCGCTGTTGAGACGCCAACTCCAAGTGGTCTCTTCAGGCTATGGACGATTCTAGTGTTTCAAAGAGCACGCGATCACCACAGCTCAGCACCTGTATCTTTGTCGTATTGCAAAGCACGCACAGCAAGTGCCATACGCAAAAACTGTGAAACGCCTCCATCGCGGCACCGGCCGGGATGGATGGATGGATGTTATGAGCGTCCCCTTTGGAATGGGGTGGTGGGTTGCGCCACCAAGCTCTTGGTATTATACTGCCTAATGTCCTACCTATGTTAAACAATGAAACAAACAAAAAAAAACGCTATGAACTACGACGCCCAAATTTTTTGATCCCCTATTGCGATCTGTGCTTTTCTACGTCTCCGTTTTTTGTCGATTCCCTACTTTTCTTCCACCAATCCTCCTATCGCCTCTTACTAATGCCTATTACGGACATGTTTGCTTTACCACTGCTCCCGCTGAACCCAAGGGCTTCAAGGAGGCCAGTGGTGCCTAAATCGGCCGCTGGGTAGACGTCTTCACATTCTAATAAAACATGCTCCGTCATTTCCCTAGCTTTGCCGCAGCAAGGACACGCTTCTTCTTCCTTCTTATATCTCGCTTTATAGGTGCGTGTCCTAAGGCATCCCGATCTCGCTTCGAAAAGTAATAAGCTTCGCTTTGAGTTATCATAAATGGTTTCGTTCCTGATTTCGTTTTTTCCTCTTAAGTAGTTACTAATGGTAGGTTCCTTTTTCATTGCCGCCACCCATGAGCTTATTTCAACCTCTCTGATTTTCCGCTTGACCTTCTTTGTTGCTGTGTTGCCCACCATACAGGCCGCATACTTGCTGGTAAGCTTCCTAGTTCTTTTCTTCAACTGTAAATCATTGTTTTTCCTGTACAGATACCTGAACACCCTCCCAGCCCATTTATTTCTTCCATATTTCTCAGCCATTCTTCATACTCAATTTTACTGCGAGCTTCCCTCACTTCAAAACTAGTCCAGCCCATATCAACCTGCACAGCTTCGTTTGTAGTCTTCCCGTGAGCGCCCAATGCGAGGCGATGCACTCACTTTTGGTTCACGTCGAGTCCTGATTGTAACCCTGACTTAAAGCAAACAACTGCATTTCCAAAAGTAAGTCCTAGAACTATTACACCTTTCCACATACCTCGGAGGACCTCGTACCTATTGTATCCCCACAGCGCTCTGTACTTCACGATGGCTGCATTTCTCTTCCCCTTTACTATTATGGTTTTTTCCTGTATTTCGACATATCTATTACCTTCGTTTATCCATATACCAAGGTATTTATATTCTGTTACCCGAGGTATTTCTTGGCCCTGTATCTCCACTGTCTGTTCACTGTTTTCATTGAATACCATAACACCCGATTTTCTAACACTAACTTTCAAACCTGTATTGTTACCTTCCTGTCCGCAGATATTAGCCAGACGTTGCAAATCACTCTGCTTATTAGCTAGCAACACAATGGCGTCCGCATAAAATAAACCTGGGAGTCGCTGCTGTACTACTGTACCCACCTGTTTATATGAGAGATTAAACCCGATATTACTTTCTTCTAGCGCGCTCTCCATCCTCACCATGTATATCATAAACAGCAGCGGGTATAAAGGGAACCCCTGCCTCAGTCCCTTGTTGATATGAATGTTCTCCTTGCTCCTTATCCCTTCCCATTCAACGCAAACGGTATTTTCTAGGTAAATCTCTCTCAAAAGCTGTAGACAACCGTTACCTAAGCCTTCCCCTTCCAGAATATCCGACAAAATATTGTGGTCTACGTTGTCGTAGGCTCCTGTAATTTCTAAAAAGGCCACATACAACGGTCTGCTTTCTGCTTTCGATATTTCAATACACTGAGTAAGAACCAACAAGTTATCATCCAAACGCCTACCTATTCTGAAGCCATTCTGAAGCTCTCCCAAAATGCCATTATTCTCTGCCCATGCTTGAAGCTTTAATTTGATTGCCTGCATTGCTAGCCTGTATATTACCTATGTAATGGTGAGCGGTCTATACGAGTGAATTCTGTCTTTCTCCCCCTTGCCTTTATAAATTAAATTCATTCTACTTTGTCGCCAACTGTCTGGTATTCGTCAATCTTTTAAAGTTTCTTCCGCTGCTTTCATCAGAACTTCCTTCCTTTTTCGTCCTAGTTCCTTAATCAGCCCAACGGGAACCTCGTCCAGCCCTGTGGCTGTGCGCTTAGGAATTTCCTCTTCCGCTTTCTTCCAGTTTCAATTTGTCAGCAGCAGCTCCTTTTCCACTTGGGTCTCTTTCATGCTCTTTTTTTCTTCAAATACAACCTCGTCATTGCCTTGGAAAGATTCGGTTGTTACTTTTCGGATGTAATTTATTGTCGCTTCTCCTTTCAGTCTGTTTTCATCTTCGTCTAGGATATGTTGTTGTATTGTTGTTGACTTCCTGCTTAATAATTTTATGTGGTTCCAAAATATTCTAGGTGCGGCCTTCTTTTTCTCACGTATTTCTGACAACCAACGTTCACTTTCACGTTTTAAGTTTGCTTGCACCAGTATTTCAACCATATATTTTTTCTCTGGGTATATTTCCCATTTACTGGTTACTTCATCCTGCGGCAACTGCGCCTTCTTTGCCTGCCTGTGCTCTCGAGATGATTTCTGTCGTTCCGCGATCGCTTCTCGTATCTCCTTGTTCTACCAGCTTTTCGGTTTCTTTTTTTTTCCTTTCCAACGAACATGTCGTTTCTGTTTCCGTATTTCTGTCGTTATTACACATAGAAGCTCACCATATTCCCACTCTTTTCTTGGCCATTTGCCAAGTTCTTCCTCAACTCTAGTGACTATATTTGCTATTTGTTCAGCATTCAAATTTGGACTGGCCATTTTGCTCAGCTTGCTCTCTTTCCCAACTACTTATCCCATTTGTAAAATGATGCATTTATGGTCGCTCCCTATGCTGCTATGCCATTTCTCATCAATAACCATTTCTCTCAACTTCTCATGAATTCCTTCTGTCCTTCTGTGTTCTGAATTCCTTCTGTCGTGCTCCTACCTCGCCGTGCTGGCAATCAATGGTTGATTGCCGGTTTTCCACTTCCCACGTGATCTGCTCTGCACACTTGGGTCCTCTGTTTATGATAACGAGGTCATGTTGCTCACAAAGGTACAAAGGTCTAGCATTGACTTCCCGTTATTGTCGGTATAGCCATATAAATCCTGTATGTGGGCATTGATGTCCCCTAATAGGACAATTTCAGCACCATTCCCGAAACCCTTAATATTGGCGCTAGTGCATTCCACTAACTCTTTATTCTTCTCTGTGTAATTTTTTCCGGTCCACAAATACGTAACGCCCAGTCAAGTTTCTTTCCCACTCATTGTACCTGATAACCAAAGATGCTCTTGACATTGTGAATTTACTCTTTTCCATTTGGCTCCCTAATAGATGAGCATTCCGACTCCCCCTCCCTTTCCTTCCGGCTTAATTCTTTTGTACCCTTCCCAAACATAATTCTCAATCACTGGCGGCTCTTCTGAGTCTCTAAGCTGCGTTTCTGTAACCGCATACACCCCTATTTGTTCTCTATGTAACTGCTCCTCAATCTCTGCCCACTTTTCCTTTCTTCTGCCGCCCTGCATGTTTATGTAGCCTATTGCATGGCGAGCTTTTTTTGTTGCTTTCCTCCTTTTTCTGTTTTCGACGGCGATGCTCTTCTGATGTTCCCCTAGGGGACCTTCTTCATTACTATCTACTATGCCCTCCTGAGCGCCCGCGGGCCCCCTAAAAAAGCAATAGCGCGACCACGAAGTCGCCAGCCCACTTCTCGTACCAGCCTGTAATTGAAGTGGATCCCGTCTCGTTTAAAACCACCACAGCTTCTCACGTCCCTGTTTACTTCGACAACCTCGAAGCCTTTCTGTCAGCTCATTTTCCGTATTACATTAGCAGCCACTACGGCTCTTTGTACGTGACTGTCACGTACAGGCACCTCCGGCACCGTGCACACCACGATCTGCACCTGAGGGGATAGCTCGCGCAAGTCGCCCACCCCCTTCGCCAAGCACTGAGCTAGCCCTGGCCCTTTCCTCTTTAGGACGTCACTTAGCCCACCTGCTACTATAACAAGGTTGCGCACGTAGGCATTTTCCCGCGAGCTTTTCTTTTGCTCGCTCCATGACAGAACCCACTGCCCGCCCTGGAAATGTCCCTACCGCCACTCTTTGGTCGGCTTTCACCCTATCCACAATTGCTTTTGAGCCCCCAGCCAGGTTTGAGGCGCCAGCGATAATCACCCTTTCACTCTCTCCTACCTCGCCGTGCTTCCCTTTGTCCTTTTCCGCGTGATTCGGGCTCGACAAGGGACATTGTCCCCTGGGCTCCTGCTTTTTCCGCGTGGCGGCCTCAAGGTGGGTGCCGCTCTTTCCAGCGAACCCTTCATCACCCTGCATGCGTTCCACGTATTTCGCTGACACCCCCTCGCCTGTCGCGTCGGGGGTCTGCGTTCCATTGTCACGCACACTTTCGTTCACAATGGCGGCCCTGTTCAGCCTTTCCTCGGCTGCTTCGAGACTCTTTTCGACTTCCTTCCGTGCATCACGCTCACTGTTTAGCTCATTTTTGAGCTCTTGCAATTGTTTCAGAAGCTCTTCCTGGTAAACCTCCATTTTCTGCAGCCTAGTATCGACATCACATTGTGTGCCGGTTGATTCAGTGCCCTCTCCGTTGTCATCCGTCTCCTCATCTGCCTTGAGGGACCCCTGCGCACTGCTTGCTTTAGCGTCTTTCTCGCCATGTATTGCACGCCTTTTTGCAAATACTACAATACTATAATAATGCTAATACTGATGCAAATACTATAATACTATATGAATGCAGAGCGCATGCCTTTTAGCAAAGACCGATAAGCACAGGATCCAAATCCTCAAAATGTTGCAAAGCAACTCTCGCCACTGTTTGCAAACCAATCAATGCCGCGGAGACCGAAGGTACGACACGCTCTCGCACGCGCTCAACCACGTGGCCACGCTGTCACTTTTCTACCAAAACACGCACAGTAAAACCACTAATAGTTATTTGTCTTGCCCCTTCCAAGCTATCATTTAAAGAGTACAAACACTCAACGTCCCACCCGGCTGCACGTGTTGGAGCACGTGGCACGAAAGGACTCTTTAACCATCCTGCAAGAACAAATGTATACGAAGCACACCCGCGCACCCGAAATACGAGACAAAAAAAAAGGAAAGAAAAAGAAAACCACCCAATGACTACTTAAACGCAAAAAATCAGCAAATAAAAACAGAAGCAAGCTCAAAGCATGCCGAAAAACTTATTTCGTTGCCCCCACGGAGCCCCGAAAAGCACGCCCATTCGCCACAAAATCCAAACAGGCCCGCTGGCAGGATGCGCGGATACGAGCGCCATCTGGTGGTGTCGGAAGAAACCCAGCGATGTGCGCAAGCAGGACCACACCAGCAGTACCCGGGAGGTCGGGAGAATAGGCAAAGAAAGCATCGCTTTAAAGACTCGGTTGAGTGAAACAAGAATGCCTGACATTCCAGCTGAAATTGCTACGATAACACACGGCATGTTTACAATAACACAGCGCTGCCGTGTGCCACAATAACACACTGCAACAGGAGAGTAACTGGAACACCCGTCTATTTCCTCCCACAATTTGGGAAATAATATCTGGAGACTGGTGCTCCCCTCAAGATTCATTTGAAGTGGATACGTCTCACAAACTCATCGGCTACAATTCGTAATTTGCAATATGTACCGTAAAGTAGCTATTTAAGAAAATAATTACTGAATTTTTGTTTCATTGGTCGTGCATGTGTTTCTATTTCTCATGCCGGTTATGACCGCCTTTTGGAATAGTCTATCCGAAGGACAAGTTGTTACACTCCGCGGCAGATAACATTTAAAAATGTTCTGAACGGGAAAGTGATCACACCGAAAAGCAGGCAAATCACTGAGGAGCATGGGTCGGATCTAACAGAACATATAGAAGTTTGGAATATAGCGAATAGCTTGCCTAAATGTGGTGAAGAAGCTCAGATGCAGTGAATACTTTAAAACGAGCAGGGTACAGGGAAAAGGTTGTGCCGAAGCGTTTGCAAAGTCCTTCGTGGATTTCATGCATTGGCGAAGCAGATGGCCAGGATTTTCAAAAGCTGTTAGAAACTCCCTTATACAGCAACTTTGCGTCTTTAGTTTACGAGTTGCTCAGCTCTTTAAACACCTGCGAAATCATTTTTTTTTCTCTTTATATTTTTCGAGGGAGGAGGGGTGAGAGAAGTACAATAGTGGTTTCTTCTTTAAATTGATACAGACAAGAAGAGTGCCAGAGAGGATTACGATAGAGAACTAAGTAATATGGTATGAATTCATCTCGCGGCACGTGCAGCGCTCTGGCAGAAATCGAAAAAACTAGCGAAGCGTACACGACACGTCTGAAAGTGGATTTTGCTCGCTGTGTGCGTAGCTGAAGAAATAAATATGTAGATACCATCGGCCGACACTTCGGCGCGATTTCCATAGCGTACATCCTTCCGCGTTGATTTCCTGCGCCCCTCGCTAGCCTTGACAGAGGGCTGGTCTTCCGCCACTTTCGTCATGGCAAGAAATCACAAAGCGGTCGACTGTTTCCGGCCATGCCGGACGTGAACAGATCCAATAAGAATAAAATAAAAAACACATTCAGAGGAACTCGTAGCTGGCGCCGATGTACCGTTTCATTTTCTCCTCACTTTCAGATGTGGAGAGTACGTAGAACGCGCGAATTAGCTTCATCCATGTCCCGAATTCATGAAAACATGTCGAGCTTAGGAGATTAGACGACGAGCGGGTGGTTGTGCTTAGCGCTTGTAGCTCTCGCCAAATTAGTAAGGCACGGCAAGTACGGCTCACAGACCGTGTGCTTGTTGACGTTCTCATAGAAAGTGCACCGAGAGTGCTTATGGACAGCGTGTTGCGAAGGACAACTCAGCCAAAGTTTCGTGTGAACAATCTCCGTACTACCCCTAATCTGCTCTTCGAAGAACAGTTTTCATGGACGAGAAAGTGCGGGTGCATCGAATTAGCTCTCTCCGAGACCCTTTGCTCTGTGCTGCTGCGAACAAATGCAAAGCCCATCTAAACAGCGTAGTGCTGGAGGTTCAGTCTAGGGGGCAGCCTGCGCTGTGGCGGAAGAAAGTGGATTTGAACGTGCCCCAGTCAACACCAATGCGTCGTCGTCGTGTTGCTAAGATCTTATTAGTGCTCATGTTGACATGTACGGTGTGCTTATCCTCCAATGATAAATGGCCCAGACCAAAGACAAAATGTCCGTTGCTTGAACGCTGTACCTGCAAGTTTAAGAGGGAAGGCGCCGTCACTTGGTGCGCGAATATCTCCAACGCCAGCGAAGTTGATTCTGACATGGCCAAGCTGCAGGGCGTCATGTTGAGAAGACTGTCGTTATCGAACATCGACATCGCCGATCTTCCAGTCACCTGGTTTCGAAACCACTCGATGATGTTTCTGGATATCCTCCACTGCGGTCTGCGCGACATCAAGGAAACAGCGATTAGTGGCATAACATACCTACTGCACTTACGACTGGACAAGAACGAGCTAGAGAGTGTTCCCGCTAGCTTGACCATTGCAAAGCGTTTACTTTGGCTCAAGGTCAGATGGAACCGGATTAAGCACCTCGAAGGCATGCTGAGACTGCTGGAATTGAAGGAGCTTGACCTTAGCTACAACGAAATTGAGACGATCAGCGAAGATTACCTCCAGGGTTTACCAAACCTCGAGGACTTTCTCTTGACCACCAACAAGATCAAGCACCTGCCGCGGAATCTTTTCAGAAACACAACGCGGTTGAAAACGGTGAAGCTTAGTAATAACCAACTTTCCTCGATAGACGGCTTGTTTGATCGACTGCACCACTTGGAGGTAAGACTATCTTTCTAAGTGATCAGGGCATCTGACGTCACATTTTATAATATCAGTGACTGTGTTGTGATACCGGCTTTACACGAGACGCACAATTAAACACTTTGAGTACTTCAGACGAAAGGGTACCCGCCGTGGTGTCTTAGCGGCTTTGGTGCTGCGGTATAAAGCGCGGGGTCGCGCGATCGAATCCCAGCAGGGGCGGCCGCACTTCGATGGGGGCGAAATGCAAAAACACCCGTGTCTCGTGCATTGAGGGCACGTAAAAGATTGCCAGGGGCTCAAAAATTAATGCGGAGTCCTTTACTACCGCTTGCCTCATAATCAAATTGTGGTTTTGGCCCGTAAAATCCCAGGTAGAACAAACGATATACATAACGTTTCTATAGCGTTTGTCTGAGACGATAAAAACAGTTTAAAGAAGAGACAACTTCGCTGGTAAAACGTCGTATATGTTTGCAAACGCCCGGCTTAATTCTTTTTCTGAGTCGATATAGAACGAGTCTTCGAAGCGTACTCAAAAAGCTGTTCTGGAAATAGGATTGGGAAAGACACAAATGATACGTTTGCCAGAGCTATTCATATATGATTTCTAAGCGCTTTTAGGACGATATCAAGAATTTGGTGTAGAAGTCGTGTTCAAAGGTTTACGGCAACCTGAAGCTCGTTTTCGCGGGTTCCAGATGAGTCAAATTGCAGCAGAGCTCCTGGTGCAGTGCCAAGCACTGTTGTCTACAGAGTCCGACGCATTTTTATATTTATTTAATTGATTTATTTGGTTTACAATACATGATTGTCACGATGCCTGGGGCAAAAGGTGTCACTATATAGTTACCTAACTAGTCCTCTAGGACCATATTAGCATTCATTCTGCAAAATGTTCCCGTACAAGAGTGAAATTAACATATCAAGTCAATGTTATTGAACACGTCCACAAAAATGAATTCCGAATACCGCTTTTGGTATGCAGCAACGATGCTTACTACCAAAATGGGAATGAAATCCCGCAAAGAAAAAATGGTAGCTTCTTCACAAGCGGCGAGGACAGGGCAATTGTGCGAAGAGCGCACGAAACGTGAAGGTGATGACAAAGCAACGCTTCATTGAAAAATAAATGCATATGCAAGGTTTGAGCAAAATGTATGACAAATGCAAAGTAACTCGAAATAAAACCCCATGAACAATTACTAAAACTCTCAAAAACAATCATTAATTGACTGGCAACTGTTGAACAGTGACTAGTACTTACGTAAACAAAATTCGTGAACACACATAAAATGATGAACAGCAAAAACACGGAATGCGCTAAAGTTTGTTATGTAGCGCAGTAAAGACCACATGCTTCCATATGAAGAGAGCAATGGGTTATTTAGAAATTCATATCACAGCAGCTGCAGGAAGTGGACTGAAAAATGCGAGATTGAATCGTATGGTAGCTGCCTCCAAGGAATGTTACCAATAATCTAGAAGCTTGAAAATAACGCAAAAACGAATAACGCCGCATATAATCAAATACCTATCCTGTGCGTGACTAAAACCAAACAAAAGAAACATGTCAAAACTGAAAATATTGCATTTAGGATACCTGGACATATATAATGGTGTGAGAATTAAAACAACCATGAAACCGAAAAGCAACAGTCGTGCGAATATAGTATAGAATGATCAAACGGCGAAATCAGTGTAACAAGTGAGTGCAACTGTAATGTGGTGTACGATGAGACTGAGTAAAGCTACATAAATACAATAATCTTAGCACTCTAGTACACGAAAAATTATTGTGTGGGCCTCATATTAGAAACTTACATAAATCTATAAATGAACTGGAATGCACTGGAAGCTGCACTTCTATAACCAAGGAGATGATGGATTAGTTTTATTGGACCTTATATTGGACTTGATTGGATTTTATGGACTTTATTGTGGTCCTTTTGGGCGCGCGTGGGGACAGAGAGGCGCAGCCTCGCTCACAATAAATACTAATCGGGTTATCTGAAGCGCATTGTGAAACGGGCACATACGCACCACTCTGACAAAACAAAAGGCATAAGGTAGCAACGAATCATTTGCAAGCCAGTGGATACGTTAGTGCACTGTTATGTCACACTTTGCACACATCTCCAGTCTCCTAACGTAAAAAACAAAAAACTGAATGTCAAAATTTATCACACATGTAGGCCTGAACAAGTACTTTACCAGTTCACCCCCGCTTATACATCTCAAAATATTTCGCACACAGTGCAGCCACAGTACCATTGATGAACAGCTTGGAAGCACACCCCTTAACGTTCTGCAGCACCGCTGGCAATGGAACTGCCCTACATGCTAGTACTTCAAATCTTTTCAATGTGCACACACTTGTGGCCCTGGACAGGGATGCCCAGATATTTGCACTGGCGCTCCATTTCGTGGAAGTTGGCACGTATTGTGCACTAACTACTCTGGTAGCTGAAATGTTTCGAATAAAGATGCAATAAGGATATATACGGATAAGGATATATACATATAAGGATATAAAAGGATATATAAGGAACATAAGGATATATACATATATATATATATATATATATATATATATATACAGGCATATACGCGCACTTGCTCTTCACTTGGTGTCTGTGTGCAAAATTTTAGTGCAATGAGGTCCGGAGGCTCGACTTCGTAAGCCTTGATACCGTCTTCACTTGGTACCACTGAACTTTAAGCGCTTGCTAGGTAAGTCGGCAGGCCTACACATTCTTTCAAAATTTTGCAATACGTAATGAAACACATAGCAGCACAATTAAGCTACAATGTGAAAAACATGAAATTTTATTATGACCTATGAAAGTGGCGCGTACACAAAATATGCAACTACAGAACTGTATCAAGGTCACAAAAATCAGCATAAGGAATGCTAACTATAAAATACTATCTCGGATATTGTTTTGAATAGGCTATTCAATGAAATGAGCACATCATATGTAGATTCTAGATAAGTATAGCAAGAATTGAACTGAAATTAGCGACAGATTATGTAATGACAACGTAAATTGTGTTCACTTGCCTTTCCTGTGCTAGCAATTTGAGTGCTTGCATTTCTCAAACGATTAGGAGAACGTCCTTTAAAACAGATGAGGGAATATGCCCCAATTTGTTGGCATGTTCTCCCACTATTTCACCAGGGGCCACTGTGTTGATGCCAGTGGACTGAATGAGAACGATCAGTTGGCACTTGGAAGGGAGCACGAATATTTAAAGGCACTATGCGCTTAATACATTGTCACGTTTTAAGTCACCTGTCAACCGCTGCCTACCAAAAATCCAAAAAGAGCGATGAAAAACAGCAGTTTAGGCAAATATGTCCGTGCTATGAAAGGATGAATTATAGGTGATCTGCAAACGAGTCATGGAACAAACGGCACGCATCTCAGTATAAAGTATATCACTACATCTGGCGGCATTTGATTAGGGCACACGAAATCGCAGTGACGTCAATACCTGGTCACTATCAATTGAGAAACGCACAATTTTATAAAGCAATTACATGTCACGCGCAAGTCGCCCGTCATGAAGAGCAGACATACAAAAGTCGGGTAGGAGAGAATCATATTTATAAAAACGACGCCGACCAATATAGCTATGACACATTATGCGTATGAACTTACGCTGAACATCGTCGTTTCGAATGGAATAGCTAACGGAGACGACATTCCAGGCTACTGACGCGAACTCAAGGCGTGGTGTGACGAGAGAACAGTAAAGAGTGTGCAGACACTCGTATCGATGACATTTTCTTGTTTACCTAGAAATAATGCCAATACGTCTCAATGCGCACAAAACAATTGAAGATACATGCAATCGGAAATCGAGCTTTCAGTCAACAATAACAAGACGGTCTTGCACATGGGCACCATCAGATACTTTTCCGCCAAGAACAGTATAAGTAAACAAAATTGCCTCGTGTTTTCTAGTAAGAGACAAAACACGTTTTCTTAATATTCAGTTTCAGCCTATTGATCAAGCACCATTTCTCGACGTTGCCAATGTCACCTTGCAAACCACGGCAGTTCTCTGAATTCTCAATCTTGCAGATGATGAGCAAAACGTGAACAAGGTGAATGCAGGAGCCAACTTTCCACAAGTCGACTTGTCTTCTTCAAGGCGACATATGCTTTCCTCCCCACAGTATATATAGGTGGGGTTCTTTTAAAGGGGAGAGGGTGTGAGGCGGGAGAACGCGGACAAGAGGGACAATGTGTTAGCGTGTCGAATTGAGAGTAGAGAAACGCTGTGTACAAGGTCATAGCCAGCCCCCCCCCCCCCCCCCCCCCCCCATAACCCGGTCTGTCAACACACGCGCGTTAGCCGGCGTGTCAAGGGCGCCTGACACGACGGCTGACAAAAAAAAAAAAAAAGAAAGGAAAGGAAAGGGGATAAAAAAAAGCGGGGGATACGCCAAGAAATCAAACTAAGTGTTGTTGCCTATAGCTTGAAGTTTAGCATAGCGAATAGATTCTAAAGCTCCCTTTGAAACGTTTATGCCTATTGGTTGCAATGTATTGAACTTATGGATAAGGTATGATTCTCTGTATTTTCTTTCTCGTTCAGAAGGGAAATTTGACTGTAGGATGTAGAGTTTAAGTTCATCAAAGTTATGACCTGGTTGGTTGAAATGCTCGGCGAAGACTTTGGGAAGCTTTTTAGCTGTGTCCGCGCGATGTCCGTTTAATCTGACGTTCGTTGATTCTCCTGTTTCACCGATATATTGTTTCTTACAGAAGGAACATTCAAGCATATAAATCACATCCGAACTTGTGCAAGTGAAGCTAGATTTGACTTCATGTGTATAACTATTTGCGGTGCTTTTAATTTTAATGCCACTTTGAAGGTGCCTGCAGGTATTGCACCTAGGGCGACAACTTGCTTTTATTACGGGGGAATGCGGCTGGCTGACTTTTGCGTGCACTAACACGTCTTTAAAAGAAGATAAGACTTACTTATGTAGACTCCTTCCGACCAATTTTTAGGACGTTTGATGTGAAAATACAGTGAACGCTGGTCGCCTAGCTTTTCGATATTTGGAAACATTTTGAGTGACAGCTTGCTTTGGATATTTCTGCCAAGACCCCTAAATAACCGTAGGGTCACGTGACTCCCCTAAATGAAGCCTTACTACATTATTAGTACAGATTGTCTATTTGAAAACTCGTTAATTAACTCGTAATCCTTCCCGCTCCTCACAAAACCTAAAGATGAAGTTTCATGTTCAATATCGCTGATAAACTACTGCTTATACCCACATGATTTTTATATATTATGGACATTATTACTTTTAATTTAGGACCGTAGTATTATTTCACGGATTTGTAAGCGGCAAATTGTTTTTTAATGAAGAACAAGTATATTTAATATGACCTTGCGTAACCTTGGTGAAACCATTCTATACATGTAATGCTTCGCCTTAAGGGTGGGCGCACACATCACCTAGCTGACGATAAAGAAATAATTTACGGGAGACGTTCATCCACCAAAATTTGCTGCACGCCTCATATCGTACTCATACGCTGCGGCGCATTGAAATCATAAAGCATTTTTGCATGCTTTGAAGAAAGGCCGCAAAATACGAAGAAAGTATCGCACGGCTACAGGCGCGTCACTTATCGTAGGCTTTTGCGGGCTTCTTATCAGGCCTGGAAAAACGTTTTTTTTAATCTAGCACGTATAGGGCAAGGGAAAGATGTACCGGGAATTTTTCAAGAGTGCCTACAATTTCTGGATTGACAGTTTGACCTGTTGAGTTTCACGTACGTAGAAACGCTACGTGCGCGAAGATCTTGCCGGATCTAAATACGTATGCGCCGAACGCAGGGAGACCCTCCGCGTCTCACGTATGCACGTGAAATCTGTACCCCTGCGTCACGCGTGCCACGTGTGTGCGACGGGCTTTGCGAGCTACCAGGCAGAGAACGCAGCACAAGCCGGGCTCGGACGCGCAGTTCGCGAAGGGCGAGAAACACGTGATTGCTCCGATTACGGCTCGTCTTGAACCAGCTTGGCGGGAGCAGCGTTCCCGTATGCCGGCTTGAAGGCGCCAGTAGACCACACGGAAGCAACGATCTCAACGTTTGCCAGGCCTACCTTGCGCCAGCAGACTCTTGCCTACGCGAACCGATGGATGCGGCGCGTAGCGCACGTAGAACTGTCGCGTTTACGTACGCAAAACTTCCGCGTACGTAAAACTAAAACTGTCGAGTATTTGCCTGATTGAAATATTTGTGAAGTTAAATAATACTGTCATTCACTTAAGTATGCTACGTGATTTGTGTGCGGAAGCATTGTGACTTCTCCAAGTTATCGCCATTAGCTACTTCCTAAGTAGTACAACGTGTTTGCGTTCCGTTCTTCGCTTTGCTTTCTCTGTGTTCGTTAATCACCGTACCGCAACCATTCAGTACTCATCGCGACGTAGCTACGAGTTCATATTAGGATTGCTTCATTACATGCTTCTTGACGTGACACGTGACGTGAAGTCATAGATGAGTATCTCGGAGCCAATCTCAATCCCAATTATCACGTGACCCTGATACTTGACGTCATTCATCGTGACGCGTCCTTAGCATCTCTACTTTATTCAACCCTGAGCCGCACTACTTCACTTTACTTCCCCTTTATTCACTTTACCTTAAGTCACCTTGCACTAACATTAGCCGCCTTTCTCTAACGTCGCAGCCAAACGGCTCCGACGTGACGTGTGCAGTGACACACAAACTAGGCACTTCTTTATTGAGCCAGATCTCGTGTCGCACCGCGAAGGCTTGGGTTCGATTCCCACACAGACCCAAATGTATAAACTTTCCTTTTCAAGGCGAGTAATTTACTTCGTTTGCAGGAAGCTCCCCGAGAAATGTGTCGTCAATTCGAGCATTTCTCGAAGTGTTCTTACTCGTTACGCAGTCGGCCATTTTTGGTATCATCGCTTGATCACGCTGGCTGCTGGGTGCATATTAGTCATAACGCTTCCGCATTAATTACTAATCACGTGTTTGGGGAAATACCGCAGATAGACTGAAATGCTCCAAATTACGGCAAACAACATTACCTCGGTTCAGAAAGTTAGGGGGCCCTAGCATATATTAAAATTTTGCCGCAAGTTACGCGGGACATCTTGTATAGCGACATCAGTGGTGTATGTTCTCGATACATTCGGGTTTTACTATACGACTGCCTACAGTGAACGGTGTAAAAGACAATTGACGTCAAACAAGTTTCTTGGACCGTGGCAGCTAAGCCCGTGCTATCCCTGCCAATGCGTGACTTCATCGTTTCATCGGTGTTGTGCTGCTCTTTATAGTTTTTATTTGGAACCTATTAAGTTGTGCACTACGGCGCCATACTATCTTCTCTGTGCATTAGATGACACATGGAGGCCATCCTCTACCCCTTTATTTCTGCTGTAAAATAGAATCCACTTGTGCTCGAGAGGGCACCCATGTGGCCGTAGGTTGATCTTTCAACGGCAGGAAAGGCTAAAGATTAAAACAGGGCAACGTTACCTAATCGAAACTATTTGTATTGCACATCACAAGCATCTTCCGCACTATCCGATAGCAAAATATGGTCGGTCCGTTGAAGGTGTGCTGTAAAAATTCTATAGGTTGATTTTTACTGTTGTTGAGGGTTCTTGAATTTAACCCATAAGAATCAAAGTTGTGGTTACATGTTGACACGGTCTTATTTCCATTTCAGGTTCTTCACCTCATGCACAATTTGATACGTGACGCCGACAGCCTTGTCAAATCAAAATTGCCCAACTTGAAGAAAGTTCGTCTCGACGAGAACAACTTAAGTGTCATTACCAAATTCGCACCATCAAACTTCCGAATGAGAGAGCTCAACTTGCGCCAAAACTCCATCACAAGGATAGAGTCCAGTGCTTTTATGCCCCTTACAGACTTGGTCATTCTAAACCTAGCTCACAACAGCATTTCATATGTGAACGAATCGATTTTCTCATTCAGCTCAAAGCTGGAATATCTAAACTTGTCTAGAAACAAGCTAATTACTCTAACGGGAGCGTTCAATCGTGTGCGCCAAATCAGGGGCTTACAACTCTCGTTCAACCATATAGATAACATCACTGGTGTCTTGAGTGGCCTAAGTCGGCTCCGAAAGCTCTCATTTAGAAACAACCTGCTTAGTTGCATTCCGGATGGAACCTTCAGCGACAACGGCGACTTGCTGACCCTTGATTTGGCTTCAAACAACATCCGGTGGCTAGGAAGGGATGCTTTCAAGGGTCTCTTAACACTACGCCAACTGCGCCTGCAGAGTAACCAACTACTTTCTCTGAACGGGTCAGTGAGAGGTTTGCCTAAACTGGAATACCTGGGCCTGTCTTTCAACGTGCTGCAGGTGGTGGAAAGTGGGGAGTTTGAAAATGACGCCGCTTTGACTACCATCTCTTTCGCAAAGAACAACATCAGCAGTGTTGAAGGCGCATTCACTGGTGCCACGGCCTTGCGGTCCTTGCACCTCGCCGATAACCGAGTGAAACGACTGCTAAGAAGAGACTTCTCACCCAATATGTCAAGCGAGATGATCATCAAACTCGAAAGTAACGTACTGCTTTGCGATTTCTTTTCTTCAATCCATGATTATAGCTTATATTAGTTGTGTAAAAACACTGCTTCTCGAGGATTTAGTCTGAACGGATAATTGTATCGCCTTCTTTTTTTAATAACTGTATTCACGGAGTTGTTGGTGCTTCTTAGATAACGCCGGCTACTCCTCTTCTGTTGATTCATCATGTGGTAGAGTAAAGTATTCAACAAAGTATGAAGAAGAAAAAAACTTCAGGGACAGAAGCTGCAAATTACGCATACACACAACAAAAGAATATTGTTTCTGAGCAGTCCACAAGCGTTCGAATGTATATGTTGAAGAACACCCGGTGACTCTTTGGAGTAAGAGTCACTGGACGTGACTCTTACCGCAAGCTAGCTTTTCTGTGTGTTTGTCTTTATGGGTCGCTCAGCTTTCCTTCTCTGAAAGATCATCGTTTCGATTGTCCAGCCAGGGTAATGTGATATCTTGTTTTCTTGCCTCGGCATTCTCGTTCGAGTTGAAGTGCCTAATATAGAAACGCTCGCTACGGGAGAATGGAACAAGATCTCCAAGCGGAAACTGCCCGTCCTCAAGGGATGTTCGTGTTGATGAAGACGGCAGTCAAAGAAATGCTCAGGTTAAAATTTAAAGTCCGTGGTAGTATTAAATACTTCAAGGCACACAGTGCCCTGTTCGAAAATGACTCTTACGTGTCCTCAAAATTAAAAAAAAGATATATGTATATACGCTGCGAGCAAACAGGATCACATCCTGCGGTGCTACTGCGCCTAATGTGCACCTTCTCATTCTAGGCACTCACCGCATTCTAAAGTGTCACTGGGGGGAATCAGATGCCGTTAGATGGAACAACATAACGTGCCTGAAACTGCGGCGCGAAACCCTGAAGGAGTTCGATCGGCGCGCTTTGCCTGACACTAGCTACTCGGGTACTGGCGTGCTCACACGAAGGATGAAAGATGGTTACGGTACACGGCCGCTTCTCAGCTTAAGAGCTGAATATGAACAAATAACCTCACACAATGGCGAAAGCTGAAAACAATGAATGTGAGGAAATAGGCCCTCAGAACGGGATGAGCAAACGGTAACTCCGTAGCCATTGTTGTTCGGGCGCTGCAGTGGTGGTAGAGCTGGTGTGATTCGCGGAGAGCGCGGAAAGTCGACAGTGATGCTGGAGTCACCAAGATCTACGAGAAACGAAACTTTGAAATCAAAGAACCGGCATGAGTATGCAGAATGCATCTTTGAGGCGTAGGCGCCCGTGTCGTCCTTGAAAACAGGGTGCGAAGATGGAGGAACGACGCCGAAATTGGTTGGCTCGCTAGGCGAGCCGGCGCATGTGGTGCGTCGCCTTGCTTGGCGAAATGTCGTGAAACTTACTTCGGACTCGCGTCTTAAAGGGACACTAAAGGTTACCAGAAACTCAAGTTAAAGTGGTATAGCAATGTTCTAGAACGTCTAAGGCGTCAATTTAATCGCGAACAGAGCTTTAGTAACCGAGAAATTGAGGTAAATGCATGACACGATTTGAGACCCCCCAGCGACATTCCGGTACTAGCCCGATGACGAAAGGACTCCTCATAATTTGTGTTACTAATACTCAACTACTCGTATTAAAAATATCATTTCATTCGATTATAAGACGGAAAAAAATGCTACTTGTCTACGTCTATTCGACTCTAAGAAAAAATAACATTTTGACGTTACCCTTCAGTAATATGGGTGTTCGAAAGGTTTCGTTTTCGCTCGACTCTGCGCGCTCGACTCTGCGCCGCGCACGCTTTGGAGTTTCAGTACTTTCGTTATCGCGTCGTGCTGTGAGGGTTCTGCTGGCTCGCGACACTTTCATTTGGAACAAGCAGCGAGAATGCCACGTCCATGTGATGTCGTGGGAAGCCCTCGTTGCTTTCCCACTCCGGAGAGCCGGTGTCGAGGCCGCCGTCGTAGTACGCAACGACGCCGGCAGTGCGAGCCCTCAGCAGCAGGTCGCGCTCGTCGGTGCTCAAATCGCTGAAGTTGAGCCCACCATCGCGAGCCAATCTGTCGGTGTCAGGGTCCATTGCGACGAGCGTCGAAGTTTGCGCCATAGAATGAAGTACCAGCTTATGGGCGTCTTGCGCTGGAGTTTGAGGTATAGTAGCGGCGCCTGGTGGCGGTGCGGGAAACGACATCTGGGTCGCGCCAGCTTGGGTCGTATTGAGCCCTGGCTGTGGCGAAGCACGTTTCTAGGCCGAGTTTTGCGTCGATTCGCACTTTTTTATGCCCTGTTGCGAGTGCGAAAAGGCTCGTCACTTCTCACAGACCACGCCGACCACGCTGCGAGCTCGCCGCAGCCTATAGTTTAACGAAAACGGACTCTCCGTGTGCCGTGGGACGTAATGTGGGACGTAATTCGTTTCTCCTTCCGCTAGCCACCATACTCCCGCTTTCGCTCTGCTGTCGGCTCTGTCTTGGCTCTGTTTCTGGCCGCGCGTTTGCGTTTTGCGCAGAAAAGCCGTAGCGCCGTCTGCGGACGCCGTTCTACTCACCGTTGGCGCAACGTCACTATGAGACCATGATGTCAGTACTCCTCGATCGGAGGGCGGGCGATTTGAACTGCGCTAGCGGTACGCGGACGCTTCAGAACGCATTTTCTCTTAAAATAAGTCTCTCCTTGGCACGAAACAAGCCTTTCGAGGTTTCTGTGATGGTATTTCAACAGTCCACGTTGACTTAATAGTAACCTTTAGTGTCCCTTTAAGTTGGCTGCGTTATTAACGACTTTATTTCCCGTCCGAGGGCTCCGATTGAGAATGTGGCGCAAGCGGTGCGGTTGTTAAGCAGAGAGTGGGGCAGAGTAGGACCGGGGTACTGCGCGTGTTCGGGAATGACGGGAACGCCTAATTGCACGGAATTTCCAGGAGCGCTGTATAAGAGCTGACACTCTCTCTCTCTCTCTCTCTCTCTATCTCTCTCTCTCTCTCTCTCTCTCTCTCTATATATATATATATATATATATATATATATATATATATATATATATATATATATAACCTAACGTATATATATATAGGTAGTATAACGTATATAGGTATATATAACCTAACGTATATATATATAGGTAGTATAACGTATATATATATATATATATATATATATATATATATATATATATATATATATATATATATATATATATATATATATATAGGTACATGGCGGATACAGCGAGAAAGTAGGAAAGCAGTGCTTGTTTTTAAGGTGGCTTCTGTTTCCATCACAAATTATTAGCTAGCCTGAATTGACCCTTCGAAAACCAGTAAGGCCGTGTGCTGTGAGATAATTGGCAAAAAAAGTTAAGTTCACGTTCAGTGCTTTCAATGTTAATTTGTTTTAAGGTCGCAAAAATAATTGCAATAAATAATGTCTAAATCCCGGTACGACTACTGCATCTCAATAATTGTTGTAGTTCAGCATTTTAGAACATGCGCTGCTCGTGGGATAAAGTAGAAAAACAATGCAGACATTCATAGGAGGGGGCGTCGCGTGCTTTAACATTTGAGTCTTTCATTGCTGACAGCAGTGGAAAACGGTTCGTGCTTTTTTGCATTACGCTACGTTTCTCATTTATTTTTGTTAAGTAGTATTGGGGAAGCGAGGCCTTCAGAATCCGAGCAAGGTTCGCAAGTGGCATGAGCAAGGGCGCCTTTCTTGCTTGCATCGATCAAATGGAGCAGGACGGGGACGCGATCAAAGGAAGACAGAAACCCGTACAGTGGACAGAGGAGACAGGAATAGACACTTTGTATAAACTCTGTGGATTCCAGCCAGCAACGCGAAGGGTAGACGTCGCCAGAGAGCGTAGGACACGCGAAGGAAGATTGTGGGTGGTGCTGGCTATCTACAGGGCGCATTGAACATTCGCGCATGTTTGGCACTGTTACTATGAGTCAACGGCCGCTTAAAAGAATTCATGCAGCGCGCGCATAGTTCTTGTTATCCGTTTTTCACACACATGAGCTACAGCTTCACCACCAGCTGCGCGTCATTCGCCTAAAGCCTTGTCTGCGGCCGCGGTGACATTTTTTTTTTTTTTTTTGAGGCAAGGATGGTACGTGGTGTGGTCGCGACATGGGGCCCTATAACGTAAAACTATTCCAATCTGTTTTTATTCCATTCTCCTGAGTCAAATGTACCTAACCGCCGACGCAAGCATGAGGCGGTCACCCGCAGAGTTGTCACAACAGATCAATCAAATGCCCTCCTCGTTCATAGGAGGTCACTTTTGTTTGCTTTAAAAACAAATAACACTGCCTACAGTAACCGGTTTGTTTTATCTAATCGGTCAACAAGAGGCGAAGAGTACGCTCAACTGGAGATGAGTTCGATAGGGCCGAGCTACTGCACTCAAAATCGATGACCGGATAAAGAGGGCGGTGCCAGCATCTGCGAATGGTCCGCTTTCCTTCACATAGCTCGCGGCGGCTGGTGGAAAATCACAGCGATATATAACGGAAGCTTAAGAATGACGATAAAACGGATCATCAGCAAAGAAGAGTTGGCAGAACGATGTCGTAAACGTGCCGTAAGTGCTAGAAAACGTTACACGGACACGCAAAAGGTTTTATTAGACGCCGATGAAGACATGCTTGCCAGCAAGTGCGAGTATCCAGTGCCGGAGCGATCGGCGGCAGCCATCTTTTATTCCTTTCGGAACGTGGCAGCCTGCGGCTATTCAGAAGAAAATTAGGTTTTGTTCGGCGTATTAGTGCATCTTTAACGCGTACACGTCGTCACTTTGACGCGGCGAGTTTCAGCGGTTTCGTGACGTCGCGTGACAGTCAGGTGAAGTGGGTGCAGCCCGAAAGCTGTTGACCAATCGCAGAGGTCTAATGGCGAAAAGGTGCCTAATGAGAAATAATAGTTTTACTTTTGTTCTTCGCAGCCATGCATAATCAGTGCGTGCACATCATATCAGAAAGGGAGTAACCGCGGTTTTCGTGACGTCGCGTGACAGACAGGCGAAGCAGGGGTGGTAAAAAAAGTTGTTGGTCAATGGCGGAGGGATGATTGCAGAACTGGAATAGAAAAGCTTGGAATAGCTTTACGTTATAGCGCCCTTGATCACATGGCCGAATTCTCTTCGCCGTTTGTGAGGCCTTTTCGGCAGTGCTAGAACCGTCATCGCACAGGGTTGCTGCATCAGCACGCAAGATATCGCACCGTGATGCGTTTCCCGATTTGCTTCCCTAGTTTTCGCGTAGTTTGCTCCGATGAAATCTGGAATGACGCAAGACTCGACGTGTCTATGAATCAAGATACATTCTAGCTTTCCCGTTGGGCGGAGCCCAGCTTGCGTCGGCAGAGCCATGTTGTGCAGCGAATACTTTACCTTCAAGGCAGAACACTGCGTCAAACTCAATGAGGACTGTAGCCGAACCGACGATATCTAAATGCGATATTGAAAGGTGCCGATAGCGATATATATCTAAAGGTGATATTTTAAAGGGCCGGTATTTAAAATAATAAGTAGCCAGATAACGGCAAAAAAGCAAATATGGCTCTTATGTACCGAAAGCGCTTATTTAGGGAACGTTTGTTTCTGATTGTGGTTAGGAAGAAAAGCTCCTCCTAGCTGCTATCTTTACATCGCAGAGACCCGAACCAACCGGTACCCACCCATTGATTATGCGGCGTTATGCGGAGTATGTGGATTAGGCGACCTGTAGCGCACCCTGAGAAGCGGAAATTTTTGTGTGAAAGAACAGAAATTACCATGGAGGCTACGCTGCCACTCAATTTATATCAGTATTATCTTTCTTAACGAGTTAGTGAAATAACGGAGTGCAATTTGAACCTGCAGATTGATATAGAGGTGTGATTGCTTGCGCCATTGCTGCCTGCTTTAACGTGACAACGTTTGGCTCACGTAATTGCTATGTAACTACAAGGTTCGTCGCGCATTTTGCAAAAGAAAGGGGGGGGGGAGAAAGACCACAGCTTACCCGTTAACCACACTCTTTTTGCCCCCTTGATGCTATCTTTCCTCTCTGTTTTCTCCTGCAGACAATCCCTTGATATGCGACTGCAGACTCGCATGGCTCTTGCCCGAGAGCAGCGAAGTTCGAGTCGTCGAGTATCCTATCTGCGACGGGCCATGGTGGCTTAGAGGACAGCCGCTCCTGAACCTAACAGAACGAGATTTGCTCAGACGGGAAGAAGGCTGCGACTCGGGCTGTCGCTGCGAGTGCCACAAGGATTCGCTCGGACAAGGATCGATTGGTGTCAACTGCTCGTCGGTGGCAACGGGCCGCATTCCCAAGGCGTTTCCCCGAGGCACGACTGAATTGGATTTGAGCGGAAACCGGCTCAAACACCTCGGCGACTTCGGCACAAAGGCAGCGCTACATTTGCGAGTCCTGTCGATCAAAAACAATCTGCTTGAGAGCATCAACGTGACAGACATTCCAGAAGGCGTGAACTCCCTCGACTTGAGTGACAATATCCTGCGCCACCTGCCATACGACCTCGTAACACGTCGGAAGCTCACTTCCTTATGGCTATCTGGAAATCATTTTACTTGCGACTGTGCCGACTACAGATTCAGGCGGTGGATTCAAGCTCATCAAAACGTGGTAAGCTTCCCATGGAGAAGAAGCATTGGGGCACTGGTTTGTATGTGCGTATTCACTATGTTGTGGGGAGAAGGGTCACTTCTGGCGCCATGTTCTGCATTCAGTATTTCGCGGTAACAGGACCTTGTTTTGTTGCATATGCGAAGCATAATGAGAAAACAGACCACTGTTGTAAGGTTTCTGAGAGGAGACCTGTCAGTGGGTGGCATATCGCCAAATGCGGCAACAATACAGAGCTACAGTGGCTGAAATTGAAAGCAAATTTAAAGAGCAATGCACTTGGCTTGTCTAATTGTGCCTACTTCATACCGAGGCTCCTTTAAATCAATTTCATCGGATGACTTTTCTTCAGGCGGAGTTCTTTCTGTCATACAAAGATCATTTGAAAATGCAATGCGGGAACCTTTCAACTGAATATTGATGACACTTTTAGACCACAAGACGCAGCGAGCATCAATATGTAAGATTTTGAGTCCAGCCAATAAAATTCCTTTCTGCCTCAAACACAAGGCAGGAAGTCGACGCATGTCATTGCATCGGGATTTAACCCGGACGCCAACAAGGAAGTTTTTCTTGCTGCTATTGCCGGTAGCCGACAGAAAAACGCTGCTGCCTCCTTTTTTTTTTGTTCGCTGGGTGCAATTGTTGTACGCAACGAGGCTATCTGGCTTTTCATAATGACCCGGACCCGTATTCACTAAAAGTTCTTACGATAGATGTGATCGTAAGGGAAAATTCCATCCGTTCGTGATGCTGGACATAGGATTAGTGATGGTGGCTGTAAGTGGAAAATAACAATTGCGGAATACTGTTTATAGAATACGGCCCTAGTATAATATATACTATTCGCCGCAAGGCAGAGCTATAGATGGAAGCATCGTCGCCACTTCAAGTGCACATGCGGCCACCATTGAAGTGCACACTACAGCGCCTCACTGCTGATGATTTATGTCGTCTGTAGGCAAATAAAACGCGCTCACTGCTCTGAACTGATGGCATATAGGCCCCAGGTACCACATTTTTCAGTCAAACGCGCAGAATGTTTCTTAAAATAAATTTTAGGGTTTTACGTGCCAAAACCACGTTCATATCATGAGGCACACCATAGCAGGGGACGCCGGAAATTCGGAGCACCTGAGCTTCTTTATCGAGCACCTAAAACGAAGTATACGGATGTTTTCGCATTGCGCCACCACCGAAAAGCGGCTGCCGAGGCCGGGATTACAGCGCAGTATCTCTATGTTGCAGCTACTGACCTTGCGTAGCGCAAAGACTACAGCGCAAGCCCAAATATTTATTTACATCGTCGAGAAAACTGAAACCATCGTTTACTACTTCTGTTCAAAGAGACAAACAGTCTTTAGAGAATGCGCATTGCATACGAGTACATGTAAACACGCAGTGGCCAGCAGACAACCCGACGCACCATACACAGTATGGTTCAGTATTTGTCCACCAGGCGGTGACTCCGCTCGATGTCGTGCCAGGACTTACTTTTGGAAATGCATTTCTTTGCTTTAAATCAGGGGTACAATCAGGACTCGACGGGAACCAAAGGCCAGTGGGTCGCATCGCATTGGGCGTTCACGGGAAGACTACAAATCAAGCTGTGCAGGATGGTTTAGGCTGGACTAGTTTTCAAGTGAGGGAAGCTCGCAGTAAAATTGAGTATGAAGAACGGCTGAGGAATATGGATGAAAGTAAATGGGCTGGAAGAGTGTTGAGGTATCTGTACAGGAAAAGCATTGATTCACAGTGGAGGAAAAAACTAGAAAGCTTACCAGCAAGTATGCAGCCTGTAGGGTGGGCAACACAGCAACAAAGAGGGTCAAGCGGAAAGTCAGAGAGGCTGCAATAATCTCATGGGTGGCGGCAATGGAAAAGAAACCAGCCATGAGTAACTACTTAAGAGGAAAAAACGAAATGAGGAAACAAACATTTTATGATAACTCAAAGGGAAGCTCATTACTTTTCGAAGCGAGATCAGGATGCCTTAGAACACGCACCTATAAAGCGAGATATAAGACGGAAGAAGAAACATGTGCTTGCTTCGGTAAAGCTAGGGAGAGTGTGGAGCATGTTTTATTAGAATGTGAAGACGTCTACCCAGCGGTCGATTTAGGCGCCACTGGCCTCCTTGAAGCCCTTGGGTTCAGCGAGAGCAGTGGAAAAGTAAAAATGTCCGCAATAGGCATTAGTAAGAGGCGATTAAAAGATTGGTGGAAGAAAAGTAGGGAAACGACAAAAAAACAGAGACGTCAGAAAGGACAGTTCGAAATAGGGGATCAGAAAATTTGGGTGGGGCAGTTCATAGTGTTTTCTTTTCCCTCTTTTTTATTGTTTAACCTAGGTAGGACATTAGGCAGTATAATTGCAAGAGCTTGGTGGCGCAACCCACCACTCCGTTCCAAAGGGGACGCTCATAACATCCATCCATCCGTCCGTGACAAATGGCCACCGCCGCACATGCCAAGAGCGCATTGAGGGCGCAGAGCTGTGCGCTCAGACGTGCGTCTGCGACATGCAACGCGGGCAGCTGCTTCGAGGCCTGTTGCTTTCAGGATGCGCAGCCATAGGAAGTGGCCACCGCCTTTTCACGCTTGTCGCCGTGAAAGTGGGCTGTGAAGTTCTCTTTTTGACAACAGTGCCAGCCATGCAATTTATGGTGCAGACGTCCAGGAGATGCAAGGCGTAGACGTGCCTTATCGTCTCGACAAGCTTTTCACTCGCCATAGTTTCTAAGTTCAGTAAAAAGAACTCCGGCACTCGAGCCAACGGGTGCTCCAGGTATGCCGGCTCGATCAGCCGGCACGAGAATGATGGGTAATGCATAGATTTGCGTCGACTTCGTCTTTCTGGCTTGAATTGCTAATAGGTCTTTGCAATTTCACCATATTCAAGAAAACTTTGGTTTGTAAATACGCCAATTCACAGTTAATACGATTGCGCGGTAATATTTTTTCCACTCAAGTGTTCCGAATAATATGATTAGTTCTAAATTAGAAAGAGAAAGCGTAATACATACTACAACCAGATCGTCTCAGGTCACAACCACGACCACACAAGTCCTTCTGGCGCCGATCATTCCCGTCATATGTAAACTTTCCTAGCGCTGGTGTTCCCGCTAGTAACGATAGCAGCGAATATAATTCGCGGCTTTGTCGCAGCAGTTTTCTTTCCGGCTATCTAGCTAAATACCTAGAAAAATTTATTGTTTTTACTTGCGATCGGTAGGATTTGTAGATAGGGGACCACGCATAAATTATCGGCTAACTGTAAGTGATGCCTTCCACGTCATGAACTGCTAGGCAGGTCCACAACTACTTTCAAAGGAGAATATGACGGCATGTGGGTCCCAAATCAAAGCGACCGACCATCTTTTGCTAACAGTGATCTTGCGCACCGGCTACTTGAGCCGTCATTACTTCACATGTATTTCAGCTTGCTTGCGAGCATTCCTCAATATTTGGAAAGGTTACTAGCATTCGGCATTTCACCGAAGTTGATGACGCCGACGTCACAACGCAGCCTTAGCAACCATGAGAGGTGGTGCTTTTGACCTTTCCAGACTGCGACAGCTCATGGCAGCAATAATCATGCTGATCCTCACTAGGCCTCGGAACTTGTTTGTGTAGTTGTTTAAGAAATTATCTCAGTATTCCCCGCCAATGCTTCGCTGTTCGTTTATTTTCTCTTTGCTGTCTATTAAGTATTGGCTTTACGGGGTACACTGACTACAATAACACGCAGTGCTTACTGGGACGTAATAAAATATGCGTCATGCGTGTCGTTGAGTTGTCGACACGGATATTCAAGATGCTACGATAGTATTTGTATTTATTTATTTTTTCAAAAATAAGGCATAAGAACGCAATAGCATAAAACTGGGTCCCTTCATAGCCACATTGCAGTTTATCATCGAGCATCAGTAGCACTCGTACTACATCGAAGCACTGAAACAAATTCCCACATAACTGACGTTCGTTTCCTTGAAAAGAATCTCGAAAAGAATTCTTTTTTTTTTGTTGAAAAGGGAATAACAAAACGCATGAGTGCGCGTACTAGATCAACAGCGGCATTACAATAAAACGGGTCATAATAATTTAGTTTTTGACGCTGTTGTAATAGAGGACTTGCACAAGGCCGAGAACTCTGTGCTGCCGTCAGGCGACGCTGGTGTTTGGCCGGCATTGTGAAAGATGGACGCGGGATGGCTCTAGCAGAAAGTACGTTATCGGCACTAGCGCATGCATGTATGTATTGCGCTTTTTCACTGAAATGCGACTTGCCCAGATTCAGCAGGGTATCGCTATGCAAACACTGTTTCTATTTGTACAGTTGCGACCAGAAAATTGCGGAAAATTCAATACGCCATTCAGTGCGCCGATTTCAACTATGACCTCGACCGCTTCGTGTCCGTGACGATAGTTCGTCCGTATTTCGCACTAGTTGCAATAGTTATGTTCAGCGTAAAGGAATATTCACAGCGCACACATGGCTCGGTATCCGTTTTTTTACCCTCGTAAGCTGCTTTTCACTCGCCTAAAGCCGTGCGGGCGATCACGTTTGTTGAGCATGATGACCGGACGTTGTGGCCGAACACCGCCCCAACGACCGAGCTCGGGTAGCCGGCTGTGTGTAGCCTGGCCAATTGCTTATCAAAGCTAGTATGCATCGCGTGTGGGCGCGACTTCATGAGAGCAGGTTCAAGGCAAAGAGTGACTATTCCTCTTTTGACTAACTTTGAGTGTGCCGAATCATACGGTAGCAATTCCTTCTGGGCACGTGGGCTATACTGCCAACATACGTGGACTTTGTCAAAAATAAAGACAGATCAAAAGACATTGCTCCAGAGGGTGAAGGGAAAAAGGCATACGCCTAGGCCAGACCAAAAACGAGGCAAACCAGCAGTGGTGCCATACGTCCACAAGCTTTCCCACAACTTGAAGAAAGTCGCTACTAGGTTTGGTGTGCCGGTTGTTTTCTCGGCGCCACGCAAGTTGGCCGGACTATACCCGCGCATAAGCCGCGTTGACAAAAAGTCAGCATGCCAGAAAAAGCACACTAGACAGTACGTGAAATGTGTGACGGGCGTTATATACGAAATACCGCTAAAATGTGGGAAATCCTACGTTGGTCAAACGGGGACATGTGTTAATGACCGGGCTCGGGAGCATGAATTGTCTGTAATCAATAAAGGTAATGCGCATTTACCTGTGCATTGCACGGTTTGCCTGGAAGGCAGATGCCAGCCACTGCTACGCGAGATAAAGATACTTGGCAGGAGTGGTGATACGTTAGCAAGAGAACTTTTGGAGTCATATCACATTAAAGAGAGAGGCACGAGTTGTATTAGTGACACGTCTGTTTTACTGTTTGAAAACGAGTTGCAACTGTTAAAAACGTCACTGGAATCGTTCTAGGCAACACTGATGTACGCATGCGCATTTGTTCATTCTCCCTGCCCTGCTGTAAGAATAAAATCAGTTGAAGTTCAGCGCCCATCTGTTGTTTCGTACTCTTCCTTCCAAAGTCTTCATTTTCCTTTTTTGGCGCAACAATGTATTCTTTAGATCCAACCAACTCGCCCAGCAACAATTTCTATTCGAGATTGCTGTTTCTTACACAGAGGGTTGGATTTAGACACAACCTATAAGTGTAAGGGTCAACCTGGACTACCTCAGCAATCAGTGGTTTTACTGTGGTACTATTCTATTAAGAAACGTCTTAAATGACCTAAATCGAATATTAGGGATTTGAACTGGAAAATCTGGATGGTTAATTTTATGATTATTACGGTGAACATTAATGTTCAAGACCCTGGCACGGGAACAACAGTTCGTCGTTGGTTTTGAGTCTTTCCTAGAGTCACAAGGGTTACTTTTATCCAGGCAAAGTAGTCGCAGCAGATTTCATATATGAGAAGGAAATTTACGAAATTTATTTACGCGTTAAGAGACAAAGCCGGCAATATCGTTACTAATATGGACGAGATAGTTCAAGTGGCTCAGGAGTTCTATAGAGATTTATACAGTACCAGTAGCAGAATAGCGAGAATGTCAGCGAGAATAGTCTAGAGGAATTTGAAGTCCCACAAGTAACGCCGGAAGAAGTAAAGAACGCCTTGGGAGCTATGCAATGGGGGAAGGAAGCTGGGGAGGATCAGGTAACAGCAGATTTGTTGAAGGATGGTGGGCAGATTGTTATAGAAAAACTGGCCACCCTGTATACGCAATGCCTCATTACCTCGAGCGTACCGAAATCTTGGAAGAACGCTAACATAATCATAATCCATAAGAAAGGGGACGCCAAAGACTTGAAAAATTGTAGACCAATCAGCTTACTGCCCGTTGCCTACAAAGTATTTACTAAGGTAATCGCAAATAGAATCAAGAACACCTTAGACTTCTGTCAACCAAATGACCAGGCAGATTTCCGTAAAGGCTACTCAACAATAGACGATATTCACACTATCAATCAGGTGATAGCGAAATGTGGGGAATATAACCAACCTTTATATATAGCTTTCATTGATTACGAAAAAGCATTTGATTCAGTCGAAACCTCAACAGTCATAGAGGCATTACGGAATCCGGGTGTAGATGAGCCATATGTAAAAATACTAAATGATATCTATAGCGGCTCCACAGCCACCGTTGTCCTCCATAAAGAAAGCAACAAAATCCCAATAAAGAAAGGCGTCAGACGGGGAGATACGATCTCTCCAATGCTATTCACAGCGTGTTCACAGGAGGTATTTAGAGACCTGGATTGGGAAGAATTGTGGATAAAAGTTAATGGAGAATACCCAAGCAACTTCCGATTCGCTGATGATATTGCCTTGTTTAGTAACTCAGGAGACCAATTCAAATGCATGCTCACTGACCTGGAGAGGCAAAGCAGAAGCGTGGGTCTGAAAATTAATCTGCAGAACACTAATGTTTGACGGTCTTGGAAGTGAACAGCAGTTTACGATAGGTAGCGAGGCACTGGAAGTGGTAAGAGAATACATCTACTTAGGGCAGGTAGTGACCACGAATGCGGATCATGAGACTGAACTAACCAGAAGAATAAGAATGGGCTGGGGTGCGTTTGGCATGCATTCCCAAATCATGAACAGCAGGTTGCCACTATCCCTCAAGAGAAAAGTGTATAACAGCTGTGTCTTACCAGTACTCACGTATGGGGCAGAAACCTGGAGGCTTAGAAAAAGGGTTCTGCTTAAATTGAGGACGACGCAACGAGCTATGAATAGAATTATGGCTGTAACGTTAAGGGATAAGAAAAGAGCAGATTGGGTGAGGAAACAAACGCGGGTTAATGACATCTTAGTTGAAATGAAGAAAAAGAAATGGGCATGGGCAGGACATGTAATGAGGAGGGAAGATAACCGATGGTCATTAAGGGTTACGGACTGCATTCCAAGAGAAGGGAAGTGTAGCAGGGGGCGGCAGAAAGTTGGGTGGGCGGATGACATTAAGAAGATTAAGAAGGTTGCAGGGACAACATGGCCACAATTAGTACATGACCGCGGTAGTTGGATAAGTATGGGAGCGGCCTTTGTCCTGCAGTGGGCGTAACCAGGCTGATGATAGTGATATATATATATATATATATATATATATATGTATATATATATATAGGTCCCTCAAAGAAAATTCATGGGACCTCGAAGAATTGTTCACTTATGTGACGGCCTAATTTGAACATTTACTAAGCCTCATAGTAGAAGACAGTTCAGTTTCACAGCCTCTGAGTCCCCTCCCACTACCAAGCGACTGGCGTCACTCGGATGAGCCGTGTGACCAGCGCATTCAGTTAAGCACGTCAGGGAGCTTTGTGTGTTTTGTGCCTATTCAGTCGCACAAATGCACAACAATGAAAACAGCCATGCACATACAGTGCGTGGTTTTACGCGCAAAACCATGATTTCATTATGAGGCACGCCGTAGTGGGGCATTCTGGAAATTTCGGCCACCTGGGCATCTTTAACGTGCCCCCAATGCACGGAACACAGGTGTTTTTGCATTTCGTACACATCGATATGCGGCCGCCGCGGCCGGGATTGGATCCCTCGAGCTCGTGCTTAGCAGCGCTACACCATAGGCACTGAGCCAACGCGGCGGGTGAAAAAAGGCATACAATGCCTTGTGAAAGTTTTAATACGCGGACACAGTCAAGAAATCTTTTTTCTGAGGAAAGGTAACGTGAAAGGTTAAGACATAACATATATAAAATTACACATTATATAACAATTTCTGAACACATGTTATGACCAGAATTATTTGCATAAAGCAGTGTGAACCCATAACGCAATAGTGCAATCACTTGTCAAGCACCCGCAGGGGCGTCTGCGTCAGCAGGCTTTTGGTATGTTGTGACACCACGTACCCGAGCACAGGAGTGGTGGAATCTCCCGCGTGTAGCCGTGTGCGGCTTAGCCGTGTCCGGGGAAACGGGGAGCCTCGACGTAGAGCAAATTCTGGGTGTTTGGACTGTTAAGGCTCCCGGCGGAGGCAACACACTCCTTTGGCCTCTGGTTCGCATAGACGGCGCCTCTACACTGACCCACCTGGAGAAAACCTTCAGTCGCCCTTTCCTCTCCATCTTCTCAAATCTTCGTCTTTCTCTCTCATTGTTAGACCTTTCCCGTCTTCTTATCCCTTACATTTGATTCCTTTCTCCTTGGCGGCAACCTTTAACCTGGGGTAGCTATCCTACCTTGGGTACTCCATATTTGGTGACGGCGTACGACTGGCGTCCTGCAGGCTTTTAGGGAAGCTGCGCCGCGTCCTCCTGTTGGGTTCCGTGGTTGGCGGTCGGCGCTGTTGCCGAACAAATTTATTTTTCTCATGGCAACACAAACTTCTGTTGCCTGTGATCGGCGTCTGAAAAGATGCCGCACCGAAGCACCATTCCAGTTCTCCTTTCGGAGCAACGCTCCATCATTTCCGAAAAACTATGTGCTGTACAGTGAAAGCAACATACCAGTAAGAAAGCTCTCCCCATTCCTAATGGCCAATTGTCTAAAAGACAAAATCGTACCTACATACAAAGCCTCAAAATGTCTAGTGGGCCCCTCCTCGTAGAATTAAATGATAAAGATTAAGCAGGGAAGCTCTCGGAAATTAGCAGCATTGGCGACGTGACAGTGACCGTTTCAACCCACAGACCACTTAATACAAGCGGGGGAGTAATAGCTTAAGAAGACTTTCTTAGCTTGAGTGACGAGGAGATGTTGAAAGGTTCCAGAAACAAAATGTTGGCAAAGTACAAAGAACTTTCATCCGGAGCAACGACCAAGAAATCGCAAGCAAACATGTTATCCTTACCTTTGGAACAAGTGTAATGCCTACCTTGCTGGATGCAGGTTACGCTAAGCCACTGCCAGACCATATATCCCCAA
Source organism: Dermacentor andersoni (assembly GCF_023375885.2). NCBI lineage: Eukaryota > Metazoa > Arthropoda > Arachnida > Ixodida > Ixodidae > Dermacentor > Dermacentor andersoni. The sequence goes on along the minus strand of NC_092820.1, from coordinate 111,089,935 downwards.
CTCCAGACGATGCTTCAAGTGCCAAAGGTTTGGACATGCTTCACATGGATGCCGAGGACAAACAACTTGTCCTATATGCAGCTCCAACGATCACCAATCTCAGAATTGCACCTCTTTCCCACATTGTGTTAACTGCAATGGAGGTCATTGCGTGTACTCGCGGTCTTGCCCCTGCTGGAAAAAAGAAAAAGAAGTAATTGCACTAAACATGAAATAAAAAATCTCGTTCTTTGAAGCCAGAAAGCGACTGTCATACCTTTCGCGAGGTAGTTATGCCGATGTGACGAAGGTAGGGGCATCGTCACAGAGGCCTCAGGATTCCTGGGATCCCACGCACCATGCTACCGTAGTGATGCTTCTCGCTCCCGTGGTGGAAGCAGCCAGTGCTGCTCCATCCTCTTCAAAGGGGCGGCAGACACCAGTTCAGCAGGGTTATAAAATCAACGAAACCGTGAGGCCCGAGACACGTGTTTCACGCCCAACTCTCGGTCCTCCAGCGCTTCAGAGAGAGTGATCGAGGTCCACCCAAAAACCCCGGTGTCGTCGACGCTGAAGCACAAGCGCTCTCTCGAGCGCGGAAAGAGGGACAAAGTCCCAATAACTACTCTAAATAAGAAAGCGATAACCTAAAGGTTATTGCTCCTTTGTATCAGCTTTCTTTAGATCCATGTCATCTAACATCTTTCTTATCTCCTATTCACTCGTTAATGCCATTTTTTACCCTTCAATTTGCTAATGGCTTTTGTTATCCATTGGAATTGTAGAGGCTCTTACATAACTTAGGTGACATCAAAGACGTGTTATTTAACTTCTCCCCTGTGGCTTTATGCTTACAGGAAAGAAACCTAGGCGAAAAACACAGAAATGTTTTAAAAGGTTTCACTGTTGGACGGGGCGGCCACACTCAGACGAACCGGCTTTCGGGTGGTGTAGCCATTGTTGTGCAGGGCGGTATTGCAGCTAGAGAAGTTCCCATTACCAGTCACGTAGAAAACGTTGCTGCCCCCGTTATAGCTCACAAAACCATCACCATTTGCTCGATGTAAGTCCGACACCAGGCTCATTTTACTACTAAACTCGTAGAAAATATAATAGGTAAATTACCGGAGCCATTTGTTTCGGTAGGGGATTTTCATGCTCACTGTACTCTTTGGGGCAGTGTCAAAACTGGCCAAAAGGGCAACTGGTTGAAGATTTTAATCGGTCAAATGATATCTGCCTTTTAAATTCAGGTGCACCGACCTACTTTTCACCGACTTCGCGCGCTGTTAGCTGTTTAGATTTAACTTTTTGCTCACCATCTCTTTTTAATGATCTTAAATGGGAAGCCCTCGACACGTCATAGGATAGCGATCCCTTGCCCGCAATCATCAGACTTTTGTCATCACCACTAATCTTACTCACTAGGCCACACCAGAGGAAATTACAGCTCGGCGACTGGCCAGATTTATGGAAAACGCGAAACTGGAAGTTGTCTTTTCGACAGAACTAGGCTTTGCTGAACGTAACAAAAAATCACTGATGTCAGAATCTCAGCAGCAGAAAAGGCAATAACACAGTCACCCGGTATTGTGCGCAAAATGCTAAAACCCTGGTGTACAAACGAGTGTACCGAAGCCAAAGAGAACAAAATAAGGCTTGGGGAATCCTTCGGACGTACCCCACTTATAGCAACCTTTTAAATTTCAAACAGGCCAAAGCCAAAGCACGATTTATTCTAACACAGGCAGAGAAATCGTCACGGCAAAAATATATATCTTCAATAATAATACAGTCACGTCAAAACGAATGTGGGACCAGGTCAGGAAATTCAAAGTAGAGCACACATGACACACAATACCACTACTCACATGTCCAGGCACAAAGACAACACTACAGGACCAGGCCAACTTATTAGGCGAACACTTTACAAGGTCTCCAGCTCAGCAAACTACTCAAATGCTTTCTTAAAATATAAAGAGTCGGCGGAGAAACAGAGACTGCCCTCAACTGGGGCTTCAAATGAACCTTATAGTAACGTCCTCACAATGCAAGAATTGAACAGAATTCTCTCTGCCGGTAAAAAAACGGCAACAGGTCTTGACTGTGTCCACTACACAATGCTCGCACACCTATATCAAGCTTCAGTAGAAACACTTCTTAAACTTTTCAACAAGATATGGGAATCTGGAGTAATGCCTACAGACTGGAAAAATGCAGTAGCAGTGCCTTTTTTGAAATCAGGTAAATCCGCAACATGCCCAAGCAGCTACAAATCCATTGAATTAACACGTTGTCTAGCCAAATCCTACGAGAGTATCATAAACATAAGGCTCACATTCATCCTTGAATCAAGGAGCCTAATAGACATGCACCAGTGCGAATACAGAAAGGGCTGCTCGACAACTGACCACCTCGTACGACTAGAACACGAAATACGTGAAATACGTGAACATGAAATACACAAACAACACTGTCTTTACACAGCATAACATAACTTTACACCCCGCCCCAATACTCGGAGATGAACCGCTAGTGCCCTTCACTGACTTGTTGAGCTTTTTAGAAGAAACTGGTTTTTTGCACAGACTATAAAGTAACGCAGCGTTCGGTGCTTTAACATTTGATTTCTTAGTATCTTGTGGCTGGCGCAAAAGTGGCTAAGACCACTTTTGCGCTCCTGCGCCTTAGCCATCCCTGGCTAAGGCGCAGGATGGCCTTAGCCACTTTTGCGCCATTACACCCGAATGAACTAACTTCTCAAGCATGTGTAAGGCCATTGCTTTCAGTCATTTCCGGCGGCCGAATAAAGGATTACAGGGTAATAGATTATCAGGCGGATGAATGAATAAATGAATGAATGAATGAATGAATGAATGAATGAATGAATGAATGAATGAATGAATAAGACACAGCGATATCTCAAAAGCGCGAAAGGACACGAGAGGAAGCAGAAACAGTGTCGATTTCTTTATTGAGCAGCTTATACAGCATATGACGAAGAAAAAAATTAGTGCGGAAAATGCATAGCACAGACTAGACAGTTTTACGACTAGCGCAACCAGGCGTCTTTGCGTCCCCGAAAGTCTTTAACCCTGCTCGCTCTGTTATGGACTCGGTTTTCCTTCCCTTGAATAACTTTTTTTCTAAGCCAGGTGGCTTTTTTTGACTTGTAAGAGGGCGCCTTTCTCTTTCATGTTGGAGACACCAGTTCGTTGTCTGATGCGATGGTTTCACGATCAGCGAAAAAGTGTTCCTTCCGGCACGTGATCTGGTAATGAACACGTCGGCAATCGTATTGAAATTGACTTTGCGGGAGAGTTCTTTGAGAGCGCGCACAATTCCCAGATGGTTCAAACTGGTTGGTCCAGTCGTCGACCGCAAGTGCGTTTTCAGCCGCCGCAGACAACAATAAAAAGATCTCACGGATGTGTGCTTGTATGTCCCGTTACCATTGCCTACTGGAAAGAGAAGCAGTCCTAGGAAGTAGTAAGGAGGCGTTATCACGTGACAACCCCGGCAAATTTCGCCACCTCCCTTCCGAATAAATGTACAAACATGTTGCAAGCAGCTTTGAAACAGCAAACCTGATCAAAAGCATCTTGGAAAGCTGTACGACATAAACGTCTAATACGAACCAATACTAGAAATTGAGATACCTGCGCTAATTATCCATAATTACGCAGAAGCGAGGGCCGCTTTAAATGGCCTCTTTATTTGAAGCGGTTCGTTTTGAAGGCAGGCTAAACTTCTGTAACAAAGCCCCAAAATTCTAACTTAATCTTTAACTAAGATATAATCTTATGTTTATTCCTCCGGGTTTTTTCCCACATTTCTTCCACAGATACGGGATGCAAAAGATATCATATGTGCCGAAAGCCCGAGCCCAGGAGTGTCTGGAAAGGCGCTTCTTACGTTAGGGGAGAAGGACCTTTGCCCAACCGTGGTGCCGAGACGGACAACGTACCTCCTCCTGTCCATGGGTGAGTAATTGGTGCGCACTGTTCTACTAATAATTAAATGCAGTTCTGGCTCACTAAAAGTGAGCCTAGTGCGTGTCCGATTGCACACGTCACGTGGTCACGGAGACGCGTTTGTGCGACTGCTCGCGCCTTCGTCGTCGTGTTCTTCCTCAGGCTCCATCTTGAGAGCGATCTTACGCGGAGGAGGGACGGACTCACAGACAGCGTTCTCATTGGGTAACAATAGCAATGTTTGCGCATTTAAAAATCCGAGCACACCAAAACACTTCCTATAAGTTGTGCGTGCGAAATCATTTAAGTGCGACTTCAGACCACGGGGCGGTCCTTCGAGAAATGAAGTACTTTCGCGCAAGCGAGCGCTTTGAGACGCTTGGCGCGTTTTTATTTTGCGTAGCTGAGGTGCAATGAATGCGTGCTCTCGCGCAACCGGGTTGCGGAGCGCGCAATTAGCTGAGCGCCAACTTTTATGCTTTTTTGTGAGGCAGTGCTGTAGTGCGAAAGTTCTGGGTCAGCTGAAGGTTTACGCCTGGCGAGAACTTTCTGAGGTAGCAAGGCTAAGGGTACGGAGCCGAAGAGCACTTGTTTTACTGCGCCCCCACATGCAGTCCCCTAATGAAAACATCTATGGACTATTCAGGGTAAATGAAAATATATCATTGACTGTTTCTGTATCCTGTTTAATGATTGAGTAGTCAATAAAACTGTAGCGGAGTAGTAGCAGCAGTAGTAGAAAACTTAATTTGTTATTTTGTCCCAGACGACAGCCAGCGTCCGATCGTAAGCAAACTCGACCCCAGTCCGCCATGCCGGCACACCGAGGAACAAACGCACACACGCATACAACGCATGTAGAAACGCATACAACGTGCGCTAAGAAGCCCCCTCCGTAGTGCCTAGGCAGAGTCATATATTGAGGGAGAGATTTTCTCTCTCGCGCCCGCTCTTACTCGCGCCTGCGCACAAAGTCGAGCGATCCTTCAAATGAACCACTCGTCCTCTTTACCATAGAGTTTCCTACAAAAATCTATGTTCTTTAACGGCCTTCCCTCTCCTCCTGTGGCAGCTGCAGGAGAGAATAGCCGCCGCATGCCGTGCTGATGTTTGCTTCGCTGCAGACAACACGTATTACGAATGGGCTTATCAATAAACCAACCTCTACTATGGTACAGACGTAATGGTTAAGTGCTGTCTTCAGTACGGGATCGCTCGATTAAACAACAAATGCTGCCTGAATAATATAATTGCATCCAAAATACGCCTGTAATACCTGAAGTGCCGTGACAAATTTCAAAAGTACTTTTTTTCGACTGCTGGATTTTGCTAAACCTGCATATTTTACGCCACAGTTTTCTAAACAAACATGATACCAGGTTAAGCTATTGCATTTTGCTGGTGTCGTAGAAAAAAAGAAACATTGAAAAGGTAATTGTGTACTGCTTGTCGGTCAACAGTACAAGAACCTTCCCATATGCACGTGTGCAAAAGTTGCGAAACGTTCACGACGAGTCAACTCGTAATTGGCACCAGTATGCGCTCGTGGTGATGATTCGTTGTCTCCTCAGTTGCAACTAACCGGTTAAGCGAATAATTCCTTTGATAACGGTAATTAAGCCTTCTATAGGCGTAGCACTGTTCGTCTCCTTACTTCGAACGGAATGTGACACGACGATTGCCTGAAAATCACACGCTTGGCAATAAGAGATACCTCGCTCACGATCTAAGGCGACGATTGCAATATGATGTAGTTGGAACGACGGTGCAACCGTTAGGTACCATTTTTTTAGATTATATATTAGGCTTTTGTTTGTGCTCTTGGTGTTCGGCGACAAATATCTGCATCGCGAATTTTCACTTCGTGGATTTGAACATCACAGTAGTGCTATATGTTTTGGTAGGCAACCTGAAGCGCCAGTTGAACGGAGCTTTACGTTGCTTCTAACGCATACTGTACCTCGGTGGATTGTTGCTTATTCTAATGTAATAACTTTATCACCAGTAACTTAATCAAAACAACACAGCCGTCTAGTCACGCCAGTGAGGAGTCTCGCTACCGCACACGCACTACGTACTTATTTATTTACTTTCTTTTACCCTTTGGCTGTGCACGCTAAAGAGGCGAGGGGCATATTACAGAGCGAAATTGAAGATAGAACAATTGGTACAATAACAATATAGATCAGGATCTACAAAAAATACAAAATATGTTCAGTTGCAACTAAGAAAGAGCAGAGTAACTTCAACATCTAAATATAAAAAACAGGTTAAACAGAAAGAACAAACTGGGTGCAAATAATTAGGCAATGTTAAGCATGTTATTCAAAAAAGTGTTGAAGCTTCGTGTATCCGTAATAGCAGTAGCTGCTTCTGGCAGGTGATTCCATTCGGAGGTGCTCCGAGGTAAAAATGCATTTCGATTCTCCAGGAAATGCGCCCCAGGCATTTCCTGGAGACCGCTCTAGTGTTTTGCCTCACATCACGCACACAGAGATGCGTGACCTAGACGGCACTTTTCGGTTGAGTTGGTGCGTGGTCATACAGTTTTCTGAGCCAGCAGTTTTTTGCGTCGTTAAGTCGCAGGCCAGCTCAGGCATCTTTACCTTCTCCAAGCGGGCTGTCTGAACCCAGAGAGCGCATTCGTACCTATTAACAGTGTACTTCGTTAAAAGAATACAGAAAAAAAGCGGTACAGAGTGTTTGCTGCTTAACCGAAATAGAAAATGTATTTACTGTAAGCGCTGCTGGATGACGTTGTTGAATAACCGACGCAGTGGCTTAGCGGCTATGGTGTGGCGCTACTAATCCCGAGGTGGCGAGATGGAATCGCGGCCGTGGCGGCCGCGTTTCGATGGGAGCGAAATGCGAAAACACCCGTGTTCTGTGCATTGGGGACACGTTACAGATCCCCTGGTGATAAAAATTAATCCGGAGTCCACCACTACGACGTTCTTCATAATCAAATCGCGGGTTTTACACGCAGAACGCCAGAATTCATGGTTCCAAAGTGTTCCAGAATAAAATCATGTCAAATTCAGGCTCACTGTGTTGCGAATTGCCATTGCTGCTGACGGTCCAATGCTACGCCTGTGTGTTGGGGGATGAACTTTGCCCTTTGCCCTGCTTGCGAAAGGTAGCTGCGCTCATACAGTTTGAATAAACTTCACTAAACGGAATGCTGTTGTAACATAGAATATGGATAGTCACTGAACCTTCAAGTTTCCACCAGTCGGTTCCATTGGGTTTTGTGAACAGGGCTCCTGGCGATCCTTCTGGCTCTAGCGGCAACCTACCTGCACAAGAAGCGGAGGCTCAACGCTTGGCTTCGCGACTGCAGCTTCTGCGGATTGTCACCGTGCATCTCGGAGGACACGGACAAGCTCTTCGACGTCTTCGTCTCCTTCAGCAGCAGGGACTTCGGCTTGGTGCATGACCAGATCCTTCCGCTACTGGCAGCTCACGGGTTCACGTACTGCACGCACGAGCGCAACTTCAAGGGCGGCTTTCTCCTGCAAGACATCATTCGCGATGCCGTGGCCTGCTCCAGGAGGACACTGCTCGTCTTGACCAAGTGAGAACAAACCCTTTTTTCTGCGTACCTCTAGAATAAGTGTTCGTAACTTAGGGAGAACTTTACTGTGGCGTCTCCAGTTGGAGGCGGCTCTTCCGAAAGCCTACTTATCGAAAGCCTTATCGGAACGAGAGACACACCCATCCGTGACTCATGGAGCAGTGAGGAGACGATCGAGCAGGTACTGTGTTTGGTGGTGGTGGTGGGGCAACAGGGGTGGTTAATCTGGCATTCATAAGCGGCAATTGTTCCACCTGAGCCTTCTGTGAGTTGAGACCAGGGGTGCGTCACCAAGTGTCGAAGAGCGCCGTGTAGGACATGAAGGCAATCGTTTCCATTTGAACTGTGTTCAGCATAGAAATCGCTATGCCGGCTACATCATACACCATTTTTGCACACAAAGATTCTTGGACAATGACGCCACGCGTTTGCACTGCGCGCGTTTGCATTTGCAATTGTGCCCATGTGTTTGCACTGCTGATGTCAACCTCTATCTCTGGTTCTTCTTTTAATCTCTTATCCCCCGCCTCCCTGCTTAAGGCACCAAATTTGACGTGCCATCTACTTTGTCTCCCTACAGTTCATTCCCCTGCATCCTTTTCTCCGGTCAAGAATGTCGTTAATTTTAGAAAGATTTTAGTCACCTTATAACAATAGCTTTTCTGTTTTTTGTTTGAACAGATTATCTGCAGCGCCTTTGTTGGCTATATTGCGGGGGCATATAATAAAAAAAAAAGATTTCATACTGTTGCAGCCAACCAAATGTGCTGATAACAAGTTCCATGCAGCACTTGTGTTTGGGAAAAACGAATGCTTAAATAGATTTATCCTGGAGTCGTATGGTCGAACTGGAGGAGTGATACTGCGCTGGTTGAATATAATCTGAAGCATTAATTGTCGTTTTCGTTGTTTAAAATTATTTAAAGATGTTTCGACCTTAGAATAATATTTCTATCCACTAAAGGATCGTTTGGGGCCTTAGCGACCATATGGGGATAATGGTCAGATCAGATAGACCGCGAGTCTTTGAAACGGTGTCCGTATAAGAGGCATGTTGCCCAAAGGGGCGACACCAACTTTTCCTTTTGCTTTGTCCTCTGGCACACATCGCAACACCGGACAAAACGTTGATGACACCTGAGCCGCTAAAATAATCAAGGGATTTCAACGAGCTTCGACGCTTCACGTCCATTCTATTCCAAAAGGGACATATGCTTCTACATTTATCACTACGATTGAAGACACACGAAAGGATTAAATGTTTACCAAACTAGGTAAATTAAAGTTGATTTTGTAGGAGAGATGCAATCTGAAGGCCTGATGCCGTTTACCGGGGGGTTCAGTTTTCGTTTTTTACCTTCATTTTTTCTCATACGAATGCTGACTCGTCACTCTGGGAAACAATTTGAAGCTATGACTCATAAAATTGTGTAAGGTGCAGTAACAATTAAATCATAATTAGACAAAACCTTGAAAAATTCAGTATCTTCATCATCATCATCAATTAGTGACTTTACTTTACCGATTAGGTGGTTCTGGCTTGATTGCCGAAACAAAAGCAAGTTACCAGCACTGGTCTAAGTTCCAACTCAGCAACTGCACTCTGCTGATAAGGTCACTGAGCACCACCACTGATCGACTATCCTTATATGTACTCTTTGCGTGATTTACGGATAATGTAATGTTGAGCTGTTGCCATCAGTGAGTGTTCAATTGTACACTCAGTGCAGGCGCACTTCTGTATCCTTCTTTCTGGCTGCGGAAGCTATCATAAGGGCATTGCTATCAGAACTCATAGGGCCGCGATGACACAGCAGAAAATCCCACACAGTGTAAGTTTACCGAAGAATTGGGTAATGAGCGACGGAGTCCTCATACAGCCATTGAAGATTACCCAACTGGGGTCAAGCTTGAGTGCATCTGCATATGGGCTTTTACTTAAGGTTCTTGGAATGTCACTCTTCAGCCAGAATTTCACAGCGTTTCTTCATATTGCTCTACTTGGTTCATGAAACAATGCAAACAAAAGTAAATTAAGGAGAATCTCCCGGCATTTCAGAGTAATCTTTCACCTCGTAACTACTTTCTTAGTAACCATCCACTGTCTCAATTCCCTCGTCCTAGGCGTCCACATTACCAAGGACACTTTCATGGCACGCACACAAAGAACACGTCATTATTCAACAATCACTTTGTCTATTGAGGCGTAATTTCTCTCTCACCTCTAGCAGTATGAAGCTTTTACGTCACAAAACATTAGTGCGTCCTAAATTTGAATGTGCGTCTTGTATTTCGAATCACCATGTTAATTCCATGGTCCTTTGTATCGAAGTAATCCAAATAGCTCTTAAGCGCAATAGTCGATCGTTCTATTCACGCACAGCTAGAGTTAGCAAAAGAAATCAGCTCCAAGTTCGCCCGTTCCTTGTCAATTCTTGCTACGAAGTCACCCTGCCGTTTGATATTAGCTGCATGACACTCCTTTTTGTAGCAACAAATAAGATCTAGCCTACGAGTCTGTGGTTTGAATGAAGTGACGTTTTCTAAAAAAATTAACCATGAAATATAACCATGAAAAATAAGGCGAACGCAGATATGAAACAAGAACACTCTAAAGCGTTTAGAAATAATTCTAAAGGTTCGTGCCAGTCGTAAGCACCAACATGCCATTGTGGAATGAAAGGGGCGCTTTCTTTGCATACCATCCCGGTTTTGACACGACTGCTAAGTCGGTCAGTGTCATGGCGGATATATTTATAGCTCTATATGGGAAAGAGGTGTCGGCATCGAATTGTAAATTATTGATCTTACCGATTCAAGAAGCTTCGCTTCCCGTGTGTGCCATCATTTACATTAGATCTGCACATATATTTAACCCATCTTTACTTGAAGAAGCAGAACTATTGCTTCCTGCCATGGCATTCAATTCGCCTATTCGCATGTGCGTTTTGAAATCTCTTTTTCAATGTCACGCCAAACGAAAATCTCATCTGGCTGCATGTTTCTCAGAGACTGTGCCTGTCTTGTGTGTTGCCCGTAGTTGTCGGCATACTTAGTTATTTGATGTTAAATTACGATATTGCTAGTAAGTCCACGTCGGCTGCATTTAGATATAATATGTCACGTTGTACTTCGAGGAACAGCGTATTTCTCAAGGTTCATATACATTTAAATTTGTAAGGTATGTTGCATAATGCAAATAAAATGAATGCCAACGTACTAATGTTTATATCTGACTTATCAAGCAGCAATTATCGTCGCCTTTTTCGCAGAATGATATACAGAGAAAATAGCGATGGCTGCTTGTACTTGTTGCAGATTTTTCGTGAGGAACTAGTGAAGAAATCATTCTTTGCTTGCAAACCCATAGCAATGATGGTGAAATATTTTTTCTACTCGGCTCGCCATGACGTCACCCTCCTCTTTGCAATGAACGGCATCCCACGGCTTTTTGAAGCAAGAAATGAAATCCGGTCTTCAAGTAGGCGGTGTGCATGAGCTGACGAGTTCTAGAAAACTTAACCTTGTAATCTCTTAGCCCCCTCATACACCCTTCTCTTTCTCCCTAGAAATAAATAAACAACAATGAATACAACATTCCAGGAAGAGTTCGAAAGTCCACAGAGTTGGGAAGAACAACGTCTTAAAGTAACTGCATTCTGGGTAAAGCCAACAAGGATATGTGTTCGAATTTCGTGGTCTCTATGAAAGCATCTTGTGTATTAGAGCTGCTCAAGCAGTGCAATATCCGTAGTTAGCTTGGCTAAGTTTTTGTTTCCGCTGCGGGCACCACAGTTTAGAGGTATTAAGCAAGTTGCGTAGGAGCAACGGTCGGTGTTGTGACCGCTGACGTCATGCTTGGACGTAAGAGTGTGAACAGCGCATCCCTACGCCAGTCGGCGAGTGTATCTTTTGATGTCCTAATATGCAGCTCCATATCGCATTTACTGCTCAAGCACCGTTTTCAGAATCCCTTTGCATGTCTGCGTGATTGTAATGGCGCATTAGGTGTTCGTGTCGTAGTGCGCTGGAAACGCCAAGAAGGGAACTGTCTAATGGCAGAGATTTCGATTGCGCGTAAGGGTACGCAATATTCACGTAGCCATTGGCCTCTGAAAGTAGCAGTCCCGCCAGGACGCATGCAAATCAACCCTGTTCTAGGGTAGCAACGTGGGGGAGATGCTGCTAACGAACTGCTGAAAAGGATGAGAACGCGTTGTTGTAAAATTTTAGAAATGCGTTTTCGGGTCGCATATATTCACTTTTTACGCCATGTGCCCCTTTATAATAGGACGCTTTAGCTCAAGGCGAACTGCACTTTCCCTGTTGAAACGCATTTCAAACAAAGAAATGCTTTTATTAAAGAACTGTTAGACTAACATGAACGAAGTGGGTTGCATTCGACAGAAACAATAGAAGCAGTAGGTAGAGGCTATAGAAAGTGATAATTGAGTTTTTGTGATTAATACTGCAAATTTCTACAATCTTTGTAAAATTAAACGGTAATTTAAATAAAACATTCATTTGCTAGCGTCACTAGAGTCTGCATTCTACCTTAAAGCAGAACAAGCTTCATGGAAATCGGTACTGTGATTGCCCAAGAGACCAATTTCTTCCGTTCCTAATCATTTGGATAGATGTGGCCAAGTAACAGAGCTCGAGGCAGATTCACGCAGAAAGCGACGAAATCTCGTTTCATGTTTCGCAGGAACTTCGCGTTGAGCGAATGGTGTCGCTGGGAGTTCCGGTTCGCCCAACAGCGCGCCCTACTGGACCACGTCAACCTGCTGGTCATTGTCTTGGTGGACGAGGAGGCACTGGACGCCTTGGACGAAGACCTGTGCCGGTACGTGCGCGAAGCCAACCATCTGCGCTGGGGCGAGCCCAACTTCCAGAAGAGGCTGCTGCACTCACTGCCCAAGAGAAACGCGAAGAGGAAGCTCATAGGCGACAGCCAGGGATTTGCGCCGAACACCGTGATCGACGTTGTTAGCACCCAAGATGCGGAGCCGTTTTCTCCGAGCACGTATCTCAGACTCGGTCCGCAAGGACAGTGTTCTAACGTCAACTCTGAGGAAATATCACTTTGACTACTTTGAATAAAAAAATATGTTGCGTGTAATAAGGGGGAACGAATCTTGCCAAGTCTTCAGGGCTGGTAACTGTGACATTTCTTTCTGTTATAGCTGCCTTCAAATAGAAGCTGAGCAGACGACGCGTGCACCTTGGCCTGTATTATGGAAAACATCTAACGCTATAATTGTCCGTAGGGAAAAGAATGATGGCGAATAGTGTGCTGGATAATTCGTTAGCGACGGCGGACTACTATTAGTAAAAAGCTTTGTGAATACGGGGCCCTATGCTGCTTAGCGCATATGATGCAAGTGCCAGGAAGTCGTCTCCGCTATCTTTCAGCGCGCCTCGTCCAGCCGCGGAAGCTCCCTAAACTCGGAGTTAGCGCCCACGTACGCGCGCTCTGAGTCATATGCGTTGCTTCCAGTGAGCACTTGTCGCGCACTATATTGTGTCAGAAACGTCTGCTTTTGCGAAATTTTTGTGACGTATCTACTAGTAAATAAAACGTAGAATTTTTCACGAAGGCCGCCGCAAATTGATACTAGCAGAAAGTAGGTCTTTTAGGCCAACCAGAATTTCATTGTGGAAGTTCTTGAAGGTAATAAAGTGGGGCTGCTTTGTTCAGTACTGTCTGTAACATGTATTCGGTCAAAAAATTAACACAACATGACATATACCACTTGAGCGCTCATGCTGGGCTGCGTCCTTATAAGCAAGAAAACATCGCCGCAAGATGAATGAACGAATGACGCATGCCTGGCGGCCTCATCCATATCAGCGACGCATTGTTACCGCTCTCCTGTGCCTCGTGTCATCACCAGCTTAGCGCTGTCTACCAGGGGCATTACGTCATCCAATGCCCCTATAAAAGACTGTTCACATGCTTTCGAGTTCGGTGGGCACGGCGGGCCGAGCAAAGGCATGTAGCCTAACACGCGCTTCTTCTGTTTCACGCAGGTCGCTGATTATTGCTTCACAATTATGAGCGATTCTCGCTGTCTCTTGGTTCTGCCATGCCCACAACAGTGCATTGTTATTATTTGTGAAGTGTTTAGTGTGTGCAGGCTCAAGCTCTGCGTAAATGTTGAGTTCAATCTCGGTCCATGTACGAGAGACACCAGTACAAAAGATTTATCGTGGCAACAGACAATCAATAGGTGGTGCTATTGCTGTTTTGGTGAAGCAAGGTATCCAAGTTTTTTTTTTTTTTACCGTGGCTTATTGATAACGGGAGCGCCTCCTTAAGACTGTCTTGCCGGGGCCGGTATTTGCTTTTATTTCTGGTTTACCGACTACCTGATTGACCACAAACTTTTTTGCCGACTTGGCTGGTCACATGCCTAAATTCATTCAGGATAAAGCAGTTCTTGTTGGCGATTTCAATCTGCCTGGATTGGATTGGAATTGTCCTGTTTCTGGTTCTGGCCCTGGCATGCATTACATTCTTGATATTATGTTGCAACATAACCTTCAGCAGGCAGTTACAAAACCCAGGTGTGTCTAGGGCACCTGTGCTTGCATACTTGACCTGGTGTTATCACCCGATCGATGGAAAATTTTCGTGTCTCGGTGGAAAACGGCATCTCCGATCCCAATATATTGTATTGTTCAAGCAGCATCTAAAAACCCAACAACTCTCGACGTACAAAGCCTGTCTGTGTAAAAGAGTTTTCGCGTGCCAGGGACGAAAGCGTGCTTGATTACCTTGACCTATGCCTTATTTATAATAAAGGAAATGATGCGTATCTAATATGGGATAAGTTTAAAGAAATCTGCATGTACTGCAGAAAACGTTTTATTCCCAATAGAATAAAGAAAGCGTACAAAAGAAATCCCTGGATCACGCGTGAGGTCTTGCATTTAAAACGAGCCCTAAAGTGATTAAAACGATCACGTGTGTGCCGAAGCGCAATAGCCGCCGCACAACTTGCACTGCGTCAGGCTGTGAGCCATTCAGAACGTCACTACTTTGAACGCACGCTGCCGAGCTTTATTCAAAACGCTCCGCAGTAGTTTTGGAGACACTTGTCCAGGAAAAACAAGCCTGTGCAACAAATTATGCACAATCGCGTTTTTGTCATCGATAAAGCAGGCATTGCTGAACATTTTAATACATATATTTTAATACATACATTTTAATACATATTTTTCGAAATCAAACTCCGAAATACGTCAAACACCTGCATCGTCTCCTCCCGAGCCAAGCATTGTGTCTTCCGCATGCGTATTATTCATGTTGTCGAATTTGAAAAGTGTCTCTAGCTGTGTTCTTCCGCATTCGCGAGTCGCGCGGATTGTGCCAATGCTTAAGAAAGGTACCGCACCCTCTGTTACAAATTTTCATCCTACTCGCCGCGGTCGCATAGCGGCTATGGTGTTGGGCTTCTGAGCACGAGGTGGTGGCCGTATTTCGATGAGGACGAAATGCGAAAACACCTGTGTACTTAGATTTAGGTGCACGTTAAAGAAGCCCAGATGGTCCAAATTTCCGTAGTCCCCTACTACGGCGCGCCTCATAATCAGATCGTGGTTGTGGCACGTGAAACTCCATAATTTTAAACAAATTTTCGTCGAATATCACTTACGTCTTCTTCTTCTAAACTCGTTTGGCACATTGTTACCACTTCTATAACCACCTTTCTAAACGACAGAGACATTCTATCTTAATTTCAACACGGGTTTAGAAATGGACTTTCAACAGTCACACAATTATAACATCTGTAGTTCATCGCTTCGCTGATATTCTAAACAGGTCCTGGCCGATTGACGTTATTTTTCTAGATTTTAAGAAAGAGTTTGACCTTGATACATATGCAAAACAAATATGTAAGCTTGAATCTACTGGGCTTCCTTCTTTCGTCTTTAACTGGGTGTCTGTTTACGTTTCTAACCACGCGCAGTTCGTTAGTATTGATTCTCATTATTCCAGCTACCTCCTGATAACTTCTGGCGTACCGCATGGAAGCGTGCTGGGACCATTACTTTTTTGATAAACATTAGTGACATTGTTGATATGAGTAGTGAACCAGTGCCGATTAGGCTTGTTGCCGATGATTGTGCATTGTTCAATGTGATCAGGTCTTGTGTAGATCAACTAATTCTTAAGTTAAACCCCAGGACATTCATTCCTGGTACAATCAATGGGACATGAAACTTAGCAATGAAAAAAGTCTTCATGAAAGTTACCAATACATAGAGTAGCCTCTCATTTCCATATAACCTTCTATCTCACCCGCTCGAGGACGTTAATGAATACACATACCTAGATGTTACTATAACCAATGATCTTAGCTAGAATAAACATACATCATACATATACACGTCAGCATTTAAGAAACTTTGCTTCTTCACGCAAAAATCAAAAGCTACCCCTACTCGCGCAAAGCTCTTAGCCTACAGCTGAATCATCAGACCTAAACTTGAGTACGCATGCACCGTCTCGAACCCTCAACACAACATAACTGCGAAGCATTGGAAATGATCCACCGAAAACATGTTCAAGTTATCTGTAACAAATACCGCTCTACTGATTCTCCCATGACCCTCATGGCTAGCATAACACAGATACACTGGAAATACGAAGAAAACTTCAAAGATTCAGATTACTTTTCTTAATTAAAGATAACAAACTCTCCATCATAACTGATCCATTTATTACGTCCACCATAACACGCCTAATAAGAAATCATGAAGCGGAATCCTTAACACCGTACAACCTTAGAGTAAATGTTTTTAAATACTATTTCTTCCCACGCACAGTAACTCAACAGAATTTACTTCGGACTGATCGACTAATAAGTATTGGTGCCCTTGAAAAAACTGCTTATTCTTAGTTGCACAGTTATTTCCTGTTCCTGCTGTGTGTCATTCTCTACATGTTGTGTTTACTGCAACGTCATTTGCTGTGCTTTTGTTGTTACTGTTGTTGTCATTTTGTTTTGCCCCTCCTACCAGGACCCATTCAGGGACTGCAGTATGCTGTAGATAGATAGATAGCTAAATAAATAAACGAATAAATAAATAAAATAAATAAATAAATAATTTCACAGCCGTCAATTACCGTTGTTGGCAATCACCCTTATTTATCTCGCCTGTGAGAATGACTCGTTAAAATGACCCGTGGTCGGCTAGCCCTCATTGTTTGTGTCGTTAATAAAGTAGATGCGTGTCCGGAAATCGGAGAAAGGTTCACGAAACGGAAAGGTATCACGAAAAGCTTATTAATGGGAACTGCACTTGTTACGAAAGCCCATCCGGACCTTATGTGTGGTAATCCCTCTGCCACCTTAGCTAACCGATCGCCAGAGCTTGAAGCCAGAGCGCCGCCGAAATATCGGTGAATTCAAGCACTGTGACAGCAAATTCAAGCACTGTGACAAATGATATGATAAACATTGAAAGTTCGGGCTTCCGCGGAACTGATTTACGAGAACGCGAAAGATTCCAGGGAATATACGAAGGAACTAGATTTAGAAAACACAAACCGGACGCCGGAACTGCGGCATTTTGAATAGTCCTGTTAAAGCTTTGCGATATGGAATACTTTAATACTTTGCAATGTGTTTGGTCATATAACGGCAAGCAACGCTACCGAGGGAAAGGAGCCACGAGCGTTCAAGACGAGTGGCATTGAGAGATTCAAGTCCAAGAAACGATTTTTTGAAGACCATATACTCATCGGCATTTATAGCTGTACGAATCATGTAATCATAAAGAGACACATTGAAGTTCAATTTCTCAGCCTAGTGGCCCGTTTCGGAGCATGTCTCTGGGGACGCTAGAAAAAATGTAACGCTAGGTTGTAAAAGTGCAGAGCAAAGCCAGTCACAGTAACAAAGCCTAATTTAGTGACAGGCCCTTCAAGTTGCCTAAAAAGCTGTCGCCACAAAACAGTGATTGTACTGAAGTGTTCGCTTCATATGGCGTAATCCTTCAGACTTGCTCAGCTTGTGCAAGACCAAAACGCGTCACTTTAAATTCTTGCTCCAGGGTTGAATTGACACTTTGTTCTTAAACTATAGGCGAAAATAATCCTTACGGTAGATACTTTGCACGGAATGTCCCGTTAAAAAATGGACACTAATAAGATGCAGACAAAGACAGGTCGGGAGGTGTGACGAATGAATCGTGGCAAACTTTGCTTCTTCTGGCACGTCGCTGGTTTGACACACGTCTGAGCAGTGGGGTACGGCTTAAAGGAGGAAAAAGAGTAGATAATAACGATGGAGTAACTAAAGTGAAGGGAGGTACAAATAAACCAGTGTGCTTTTAACTGTTCTAGGTGGTTCCACAGTTACTAGTGAGTCGGACGTCCCATGCAACCTTCAATGGGTCAACCCTACACCCCCGATGATCTCAACTCCGTTCCTATTACACCCCCAACCGGTGCTACGGGTGCTATAGAAGCGAAGCTAGAGCTACCATTACGCTACCACAACTATGGCTCGCCGACGCCACGTTATTGACCACAACGTCAATCATAACGTTAATCATCATACTGGCTGAGAACAATTTCGCAGTCATCGCGTCATGTAAGAGTTTCGGAAATATGATCTCCTGCTTGAAGCTTTTACTCTACAGGCCATTGCGGAGATACGCGGCGAAATTTGCTTATGCTTTTCTGTCTACCTGCATTAGCCGTTTTGGTGTGCCATCAGCGGCGACCACTGATAGGGGCAGACAGTTTGAGTCGGCAATTTTCACCTCTGTGACATCCCCTCTGGGTTGTGCTCACATTAGCACAACTGCTTACCGTCCTGCATGCAACGGCATCGTCAATAGGCTACACCGACACTTAAAAGCTCCACTCGCCGCTCAGTCTCACGCGGAGGATTGAGGACCGCACCTTCCAGTCGGGCTGCTCGGCCTTCGGTCAACACTCCGACCAGAACTCGCACGCTCTGTAGCTGACATGGTTTACGGCTGCACCCTCCGTTTTCCCGGTGACCTCGTCAACCCGGTATCTGCGCCGAATGTTTCGGATCCGTTTGCGTTCGTCCAGCAGCTACGCATTTTTATGTGCGACTTGCGTCCATCACCAACCTCTGCTTACACGAACAAGCACGCCATTTTCCTACTCTCTAGCCTGCAAGCGTCCTCACACGTTTTTGTCCGTTTTGACACGCCTCGTCGTTCTCTTGAGCCCCAGAACGAAGGTCCTTCCCCCGTCATCAAACGTTCTGAACACAATTTCACAATCCACCGTGGTGAGCGTGAAGACACAGTTGATGTGGAAAGGATGATACCCGCTGTCGTTATCAATCACTCCGTCTGCCCACCTCTTGAAGTGACTACGCCCACTTGCCCGCAAGGGGGGCCCATCTGTGGCAGACTTGTCTTCTGGCGCGTCACTGGTTTTAGACATTAGCGAGTAGTGGGGTACGAATGAAGGGAGGAAAAAGAGGAGTTAGAAACAACGGAGTAGATCAAATGACGCGACGTACAAATAAACCCCTGTGCTCTTAACTGTGCCTGGTGGTTCCACAGCATTACGAAATTTTAGTAACGCCGAAGGCGATAGCGTTGTTTATCACTAACAACAAGATTCAGACAAAATATGCCAGAAACATGCACAGTTAATGGTCTGTTAGGCGTCAGTGACCTGCCGCTTCACTGCAGTACTGCATTTCATGAATGCATAAAAGAAGAAGGAACCAGAAAGCGCGAAAATATGTAACAGCTGACGGATCGCTGTAGAAATTCAGCCGTTATTGGGATGTTAAGGATTCAAGGTGTGCTTAGTTATCCCTACGTGGATGAATGCGAAAGCGCCCGCCGTAGTTGCTTAGTGGCTATGGTGGTGGGCTGCTAAACACGAGGTCATGGGATCGAATCTAGGTCACAGCGGCCGCATTTCGATGGGGGCGTAATGCGAAAACACCCGTGGTATTTATATTAAGGGCAGGTTGAGAACCCCATGTGGTCGAAATTTCCGGAGTCCTCCACTACGGCGTGACTCATTCAGAAAGTGGTTTGGTACGTAAAACAAGATAATTTAATTTAATTAATTCGCAAGCACGCGACCACCGCGGCATGATTATGCCACAACGCAAGGTCGTGGGTTCGTCTACCACCAGAAGTCGCAGCTTCGAGAGCCCTAACTCGATCTTACTTAGCTGTGCCTTCATTAAGTTCGCCTTCATCATAACACCAAAGGTTGAGGTGTCGACTCCCACTAATGGCCGCGTATTCCAGTGCCTTAATGAACTCCATCTATTAATTAACTCCCCCTTAATTATTACAAAAGGTCATGGGTCTGACTTCCAGCAATGATCAAAGGTTCACGGCATTTTTGCAGCATCGTGTGGTCACGCCGCGAACGCACGATTTTCCGCCTCATGAGGCATTAATGCTTTCGCATTAATAATGGCTGTCATTTAATCAGGCAGGCGATTCGGTCTTAATGACACTTCGAGCAAATGTTGCGGTGCTAATTCTTAATTTAGCTTTTTTTGTTATCGTGCACAATTTCTTCAAGAATCACTCTAGAAAGTTTGCACGTATATAACAGAGTGGAACGACCCTGTCAACCACATACAGTTGAATGATGTCGAAGTTATCGAACGACAGTGTATCGCGGAAGCGGCTAACACGTTATCTTTGTTGTTTGGTGAAGATGCTGACTTTCATCCTATTGTTTAGGTGATTTCCACTTTTTTATTAACAGATGAAGGCATTTCGGCTTTAGTGCCAAATGTGGAATAACAAATATCCGGGTCCTCACCCCATCTCAAACGCCGTTTTTTTGTTAAATAAGATGGTGCGTGAACTATGTGTTCATTGTATTTAGGCAGAGTATGGATAACGGAGTTTACCTCATGAGTGGAATGCCGCCGAAATAGTTCTTATCCATGGAGACGAATGAGGAGGAGGAGGAGCAGTAGTTCGATCTAGCAGTAGGCGGACCTAAATTGCAATGTTGCAGGCGTGTATGCATGGATGGAAGAATGCTAAGTGCGTACCCTTTGAAACGGGACAATTGGTGATGCCACCAAGCTTTTTCTGTTTATTTTGTCCAATGTCTCATTTATATATTATTTTTAAAGAGACGAAATGTTTTCATCAAAAAATAGTGTGCCTTCCTCTTCACAACCACACACTCTCTCTCGAAGTTTCGGAACCACCATTGAGACCTTCCGCTTCCGTTGTTTGTAGGCTCCCAACATTTCTGCTGCCAAACCGCCAATCGCCTTTATTAATGTCTGCTGCGGCATGTTTACCTTCCTTCTGCTATCCCTTAACCCAAGGACGTCAAGGAGGCTGCGGGTGCCTAAACAGGCAGCTCGGCAGATATCTTCGCGTTTTAATACAACAGGTTCCATATCTTACCTAGCTTTATCGCAGCAAGAGAATTGCTCCGCCCGAGCGCCAGCTGTTGAATGCGGTAGGGTCTGAAACCCGGTGCAACTTAACAGCCAGTAAAGCCAGGGAATTCACACGGAGCGCATTACCCTGTACTTTACCCAATCGAAGTTTACCCGGCGCAACATACATACGCCAACCCCATGTCACGCAAATGAAATGTTCATCATCATCATCATCATCAGCAGCAGCAGCAGCCTGGTTACGCCCACTGCAGGCAAAGGCCTCTCCCATACTTCTCTAACTAGCCCGGTCATGTACTAATTGTGGCCATGTTGTCCCTGCAAACTTCTTAATCTTATCCGCCCATCTAACTTTCCGCCAGCCCTGCTACGCTTCCCTTTCTTTGGAATCTCGTCTTTAACCCTTAATGACCATCGGTTATCTTCCCCCCTCATTACATGTCCTGCCCATGCCCATTTCTTTTGCTTGATTTCAACTAAGATACCGTTAACTCGCGTTTGTTCTCTCACCCAATCGGCTCTTTTCTTATCCCTTAACGTTACATCCATCATTCTTCTTACCATAGATCGATGCGTCGTCCTCAATTTGAGTAGAACCCTTTTCGTAAGCGTCCAGGTTTCTGCCCCGTACGTTAGTACTGGTAAGACAGCTGTTATACATTTTTCTCTTTAGGGATAAAGGCAACCTGCTGTTTATGATCTGCGAATGCCGGCCAAACGCACCCCAGCCTATTCTTATTCTTCTGATTATTTAAGTCTCATGATTCGGATCCGCGGTCACTACCTGCCCTGAGTAGAGTATTCCCTTACCACTTCCAGTGCCTCGCTACCTATCGTAAACTGCTGTTCTCTTGCGACACTGTTAAACATTACTTTAGTTTTCTGCAGATTAATTTTTAGACCCACCCTTCTGCTTTGAGTCTCCTGGTCAGTGAGCATGCATTGCAATTATCCCGCTGAGTTACTAAGCAAGGCAATATCATCAGCGAATCGCAAGTTGCTAAGGTATTCTCCATGATCTCTACTCCGCAATTCTTCCCAATCCAGGTCTCTGAATACCTCCTGTAAACACACTGTGAATAGCATTGGAGAGATTGCATCTCCCTGCCTGACGCTTTTCTTTATTGCCATTTGGTTGCTTTCTTTATGGAGGACTACGGTGGCTGTGGAGCTGCTATACATGTCTTTCAGTATTTTTACATACGGCTCGTCTAAACCCTGATTCCGCAATCCTTCCATGACTGCTGAGGTTTCGACCGAATCAAACGCTTTCTCGTAATCAATGAAAGTTATTTATAAGGGTTGGTTATCTTCCGCAGATTTCTCTATCACCTGATTGATAGTGTGAATGTTGTCTATTGTTGAGTAGCCTTTACCGAATCCTGCGTGGTCCTTTGGTTGACAGAAGTCTAAGGTGTTCCTGATTATATTTGCGATAAGCTTAGTAAATACTTTGTAGGCAACGGAGAGTAAGCTGATCGGTCTATAATTTTGCAAGTCTTTGGCGTCCCCTTTCTTATGAATTAGGATTATGTTAGCGTTCTTCCAAGACTCCTGTACGCTCGAAGTCATGAGGCATTGCGTATACGAGGGGGGGGGGGGCACAGTTTTTCAAGAACAATCTGCCCACCATCCTTCAAGAAATCTGCTGTTACCTGATCCTCCCCAGCTGCACTCCCCCTTTGCATAGCTCCCGAGGCTTTGTTTACTTCTTCCGGTGTTAGTTGTGGGATTTCAAATTCTTCTAGACTATTCTCTCGTCCATTATCGTCGTGGAGGACTTTAGGAGGAGCCGAATCACCTCTCGCCAAAATATCCCGTGTTTACACGTGGGAAAACATTTGCGCGCCAAAACCAGATATGAGGCACGCTGTCGTGGGAGACGGCAGATTAATTGTGACCACCTGGAATTTCTTAACGTGCGTCCAATGCACGGTACGTAGGCGTTGGTCCGTTTTGCGCGATCGAAATGCAGCCGCTGCGACCACGAGTTGATTCCGCTGCCTCGGGCTTATAGGAACGCAATCTTAGAACAACGCACTCTAAGAACGAAACTAAGAACAGGCCTGTCTAAGAAGAGGGCAGTTGAGTTCCGTTTTATCAAACAATCACTTTTTTAGATGGAGCCAGCACAGCTTTACATCTGGTCTATCGATCATGACAGAGTCACTATCAATTAATGAAATATTGACTACCGTGGAGTGATGTGGGCAAGTCGACGTACATTTTCTGGAGTTCGATAAAGCCTCGGACCGACAGCACAATAAAAGATGTTGATAAATCTGAACAGCATTTACTCAAGGACCAAATTTGGAGTTGCCTCGACTCGTACTTATCCCATCGGAAGCAGTTCATGTGCATATGCGCTTTAATTTCTTCATTCGTTCCAGTGTTTTCTGGGGTTTCACAATGCTGCCTGCATGGGCCACTTCTTTTTTATAATTACCCTGCAAAATTTCTGATGGCTGTTACTTACAGCCCCGCTTTTGAGCTCATGGATGTATTGTGCACTCATACGTCCAGTTCATGGATAGCCAATCAATTTTATGCCAGTATTTGCAAGCAATAAATTGCTAGTGCCGCTCATGCAAGTCACTTTAAACATCGCGATACGTGAGCACATGGTAATTACGGAGTAGAAAGCTACAAGATGAACAAAAAGTTGCAAGATGAACAAAAAGTTGACAGTTGACCGCAATGGTCTCCATGTAGGGTTCCGCAGACCACCGTGATTAGGACAGCACCTTGCCTTACGTGACATTTGCCTACAACTCGTCACGCCATGACACCGCCGGCTTTTCCCTCTTTTATCTCTTGTTTGGCCGCCATCCCACATTGCCATTCGAGACTCTTTTGCCGTTATCAGTGCACCCTGTTACAGACTACGCCCGCGATGCAGCTTCTCGGTCTGCAACGGCTCTCCAAATTGCAAGGGATCGTCTTTATGCCTGCCAGCTGTCCCAGAAGGCCCGCTACGATCGCCATCACACAGACGTTAATTACTCTCCGGGCTCTTTGTCCTTCTCTGGACGCCTTGCCGCCACGTTGGCTTGTCGGTCAACCTTCTTTCCCACTACTCCGGGCATTACACGATTCTACGCCAGATCACTGACGTAACGTACAAGATCGCTCCCTTAAATAGGCGATCATCTTCCGCGTCCGCCACTGATATCGCGCACGTCTCCCGGCGGAAGCCTTATGTTGCCGGACACGATCCTGCTGCTCCTTAAGCGTCGAGACGGCACCCTCGCCGGCGGGGCTTCTATGTTAGGCGTTATTCCCGCGCACTGCATCACGCATCCTGCCGAGCGCAAAAGAATGCGTCAGAACGACGGTGAAGTCGGCGATCAGAGATACATCGCTTGTTGTTGTTCTACCATCTAGCCTGCAGCCGTGTCTCTCTGTATATACTTTGTAAATACAATATCCTGTCCCTTTTGGCTACTCTCATTCCCGTGGCAATATAGGCACCTTAGAGATTCTCAAACACTAATATATCACTATTACTTCACTTAATATTTGCCTTGAGTGTCCCTTTAAGAACTTGAAGATTGGCGCGAGGGCTGACTCTGGATATGTTATCAACTGCGGCGATGCAGCTGTATCCGGCCACAACTTCCCAGGCATCCGCAGGATGTCCTTCCTTTTAACTTGTCAGCGTTGATATCAGCGTTGCCACTCTCGTTGTTGTCTCAACCGAATGGGCATTCGCGTTGAGGACTGGCTATTCGGCGGGCGCCGCTGTACCTTTTTAGTGCGAGCGATCAGAATCCGCCCAGCAAGAAAAAGCCTACGACGTCCTCGAAGATTTCACTCGTAATATGTGATTGGGAGCTCGGCATGCTCAAACCAACGAAGTGCCACGTCTGTGTGCTTCTGAAGCCATCGAATAGCTCAGTTGCTTTATGACCAGGTGCATTTTCTGCGCTTTTCGTAAAATTTAAAATAAGAGTTGCGTCACGCCCGTGACACTGAAGACTTCAGCAAGGGGCATTAGCGCCGTAACACGAGGGCTTCATCAAAAGGACCAGGCGACGTTAGTAAATTGACCAGATTTATTTTCCTACAAGTCGCGAAAGCTGGGCAGCTTTATTTTGATAAGCTGGCGGCGACATTAGCGATCCTGTTTTCCAAGAAATGTAATCGATGTGTACAACTGGTGCTCTGTTCGGCGCTTTGCTGGAGTTAGCGTGCCGGAACCCTGTCCAGCTACTATGCCACGAACAAGCGGTGAGCCCTATTGATTATCATGTGAAGCGTATTCTGCAACGAGTTAAACGGAAAGTGTTATGGAAATGTATCCGGGGTCCACAATAGATTCATGCCACGAGCGAAAGCTGTGCTTAGTATCTATATTGGCATTCGCAATATATTTATCAGAGGCATTTAGTGACAAGGAAGCTAACACCCCATGCCCTGCCCTAACCCGCTGTTCGTGCTCGTGGACCAAACACGGCCCCAAAGTAATATGTAACGCCAGACTCGTAGGCAACGAATTAAATGCCGACATGCAAAAGCTACAGGGAGTCTACATCAACAAGCTCAAATTGGAGGACTTCAATATCACGGAGTTGCAAGCCTCGTGGTTTGCCAACAGGTCGATTTTATCGGTACACGTAATTAATTGCAGTTTACACGACATCGGGGAAGCAGCGGCACGTGCTATGACGACCTTGTCAACTATGCGGCTGATTAAAAATGAAGTGCAAAGGGTTCCCCTTGGTTTGACCGCTGCACAGCGTCTTCAAAGGCTCACCATACAGAGGAACCCCATCAAGCATCTTCAAGGAATGCTTACTTTTTCAAAACTTTGGTTACTGGATCTCAGCTTCAACGAAATAGAGACAATCGACGAGGAATATCTGTACGGCTTACCCGAACTCCGCCATGTGTCGTTGTCGCACAATAGTATACACATGTTACCGCCAAACCTTTTCATAAAAACAAGATTGCTGAAGGAAGTGGAACTTCAAGTTAACCGCATTTCTTCTATAGAAGGAGCGTTCAATGACCTACCCCAATTAGAGGTGAGCCACAAGTCTCATATAAGCTTTTATAGTTCATAAATGATTCGCGCACTAGCAACAGGCAGGTTCTAAACTGTTATTGTAGCTGAACAATAACAAAGTCGTGTACAGTGGACAAAAATATTTTACAAAGCACGGGATACGATAAAAAGCTTAATATGTCCCGAGCCTCACAATGCCGCACCGTATTCGCACTTCCAGATTCTACTAGTAAGTGCGGTTCTGTGGGATTCCATAAAATGCTGCTCCGACATTCAACGTTTTATGGGATCCCGTGGTCCGTAAGCTCTTGTTGTTGACCACGTCGAGCATTGGTGCATGAGTTCGGGCACACGCACGACGTTATAGACGAGTTTCAGAGTTATTTCTTCATAACTTTTGCCTTACTGTTTGTACCACAAAATTTCGCAGGAATATGTCCGTGGCACACACGCTAAGCCCATGCCGCGTGTCGATTGACGTACTTCATGCATGAAACATAAAATGATAAGGCGAAAATCGTTTCAAAACTTATGCCTGCAGAAAGCTAACAGTATGAGCTAATTCGTGCCAAGAATATATATTACTGGCCTGTAATTTTAAGGCGGACAAAGAAAGTGTTCAAGTGCAGAAGCTCATGGGCGGAATAGAAAAATATTACGGCAGAATGAATCTCACGATGACTCTCAATGGTAATGCAATTAGCATTCAAGCAATGTAGTCATGCGCAATGCTGCTTAGGCCACATTTATTTAATATCTGTTTTATTTATTCTGAGACTTTCCTTGCTTGGGGGGGGGGGGGATATACACAGTCACATTACTATATATATTGTTACGGTGAAGGGAAGGAAGAAGTTGGATTGGACGAGAGGAAGACGAAGTCTGGCAGTTGCCTGAACGCCATTAACCTCAGTTGTAAATATACATTATTTTACACTCGTGGGCCTGCTTTCTTCCTGCAACATTTTGGTGGAGGTGCGGGGTACAATCACGGAACTTCGCAGCGGACGTCATCTACCTGCCGCCAGAATGGCAAATCAACCGACACAAGCGACAATGCCTCAGCAGCCCGTGCCAACGGTCATCCTCACTCACCCGCGGGACCCAGGGACATGTTGTGGCACGGACAACGCCGACGTAGAGGAATGGCTTGCGATGTACGAGCGAGTGTGCGACAACCACAGATGGGATCCAACAATGATGCTTGCAAACGTGATATTTTATCTAAGAGGAACTGCGAAGCAATGGTACGACACACACGAAGCTCGCCTAACGAGCTGGGATGTCTGCAAAGAAAAAACGCGAGACCTGTTTGGCAGACCTGTCGGTCGTCAGCTGGCAGCGATAAAGGAACTTGCGTGCCGCGTTCAGACGTCCACGGAATCCTATGTCATGTACATACAGGATGTGCTGGCCCTCTGTCGCAAGGCTGATAACAACATAGGCAGACAAGATTGGTCACATACTGAAAGGTATTGCAGACGATGCCTTCAATCTCGTAATGTGTAAGGATTGTACCTCTGTGGATGCAATTGTAAAGGAGTGCCGGCGCTTCGAACAAGTGAAGGGCCGCCGCGTCGCTCAAACTTTCGACCGATTGCCCAATACCGCCGCGACATCTTCTTGCGAAGACCCGCCGCGGTTCGTTCAGCCCTCAGGACCGGAAGATATCACGCGCATCGTTAGCCGTGAGCTTGAGGCCATGGCTCCGGCTCCAGTTCGTCCCGACTGTCGGGAAAGCGTGCCCGCTATCTCCCTTATACAAGCGGTCGTTCGGGAGGAAATAGCAAGTTTGGGCATTCCATCTCTCTGCTCGGTGCGCCATACAAACACCTACCAGATTTCTCCGGCCGCTCGCTCCCAGGCGCAAAGCTTTCCGCCACGCCGTCGCAACCCAGCTGACTGGCTCACAGTGGTTGATAAACCCATCTGCTTTAGTTGTTCCGGTACTGGACACATCGCCCGTCATTGCCGTAACCATTGGTCGTCGCCCCCTCGGTGGTTGTCTCCGAGTCACTACCGCCAAGTACCAGAGAATCGTACTTTCTCGCCCTATACCCCGTCTAGGAACATCAACGCCGACAGTGCTCCACCAAGATCTAGCCGCTCCCCGTCTCCGCAAGGTCGTAGGTCCCGTTCGCCTCTCGTTCACCGCTCTTCGTCCCCTTCTGCAAGCGGTCGCTTCGCTTCGGGAAACTAGGCGGTGCAGCTCCCGGAGGTGAAGGTGTAACTACGACCCGGCCGACAAATCCTCTGTTCACCCTGCCTACATGTGGAAACCTACTGGACATTGAAGTTGATGGCGTTCCTGTTAGATCTCTCGTTGATACAGGAGCGCAGCTTTCAGTTATGAGCGCTGCTCTCCGCCGAAGGCTCAAGAAGGTTCTGACACCCGCCGTACTGGGCACTGTGCGAGTCGCCGATGGGAGTACTTCACCTGTCCTTGGAATGTGCACAGCACGTGTGACCATTGGGGGCCATTATACCGTTGTTCTATTTATCGTCCTTGAACACTGTCCGCACGACCTAATTCTCGGCCTCGACTTCCTTTCCAAACACTCTGCCCAAATTGACTGCTCCGCAGGTGTTGTACAGTTGGATCTGCCGCTTCCTGCCGAGGCAACAACTTGCGCTTCACACCGCTTATGTTCAGCTGAGTTTGCAAGGCTGTCTCCACAAGCGGCTACAAATGTCCTCCTGACGCCCTGTCCTCCCGTACCTGATGGCAAGTACGTCGTGTCGCCGCTTACTGACGTGGTTTTGTCGCGAAATATTGCCCTGCCGAGCACCTTAGTCCGGATCCGCGAAAACTGCACTCGTATACCCATCCTCAATTTTGGATTTTCGTCGCATGTGCTGCCACACGGTATCGCCATAGCGCATATCACTCCTTTGAAAGAATTTGAGGTTTCTTCTTTGACCTCTCAATCCTTCCTCAGTACCAACGGACCTTTGTCACCCACTCCTCCGTCGTCGACGCCTACGGACGATGTTTCTAAGATGATCGCCCCAGACGTTCCTTCCGAGCAAACAGCAGCTCTTCCTCACGTCCTGTCATCTTATCGGGACATCTTTGATTTGGACGACCGTCCACTTGGCCAGACATCTGTTGTCACGCATCGCATCAACAGCGGTGACGCCAGCCCCATTCATAGGCGGCCATATCGTGTCTCCGCAGCAGAAGGAGCCATCATACAAAAAGAGGTAGACAGGATGACGGACAAGGACATCATTGAACCTTCAAGTAGCCCGTGGGCATCACCAGTTGTCTTAGTAAAGAAGAAAGACAACTCGTGGCGCTTTTGCGTTGACTACTGTCACCTCAACAGAATAACAAAGAAGGATGTTTATCCCCTGCCTCGCATTGATGACGCTCTTGACTGCCTTCACGGATCCCAATGTTTTTCATCAATTGACCTCCGCTCCGGCTATTGGCAGATTAGCGTCGATGAGATGGACCGCGAGAAAACCGCCTTCGTCACACCGGATGGTCTGTACCAATTTAAAGTCATGCCCTTTGGATTATGCAATGCGCCAGCTACATTCGAGTGCATGATGGACTCTCTCTTGCGCGGCTTGAAGTGGTCTACATGCCTCTGTTACCTCGACGATGTGATTGTGTTTTCGCCGAACTTTGAGAGCCATCTGCGGCGTCTCATAACCATACTCTCCGTGTTTCGCAGGGCTGGCCTTCAGCTAAACTCCTCTAAGTGCCATTTCCGTCGCCGTAAAATTAACATGCTCGGCCATCTCGTAAACGCCGCCGGAATCCAACCTGATCAACAGAAAGTTCACGCCGTGCGAAATTTTCCTGTACCTTGTTCAACAAACGATTACCGTAGTTTTCTGGGCTTATGCTCTTATTTCCGGCGTTTTGTGAAAAATTTTGCCGACATAGCTCACCCTCTCACTGACCTTCTTAAGAAAGACGTCTCTTTCTCTTGGGGACCACTGCAGGAGAAAGCATTCTCCACCCTGATTGAGCGGCTTACAACTTCCCCAATTCTGTCACACTTTGACCCTTCTGCGCCCACTGAAGTACGAACTGACGCGAGTGGTCATGGCATCGGCACTGTCCTCGCTCAGCGTCAACAGGGCCAAGACCATGTCATCGCTTACGCTAGCCGCCTTCTTTCCACGCCCGAGCGAAATTACTCCATCACTGAGAGAGAATGTCTCGCGCTCGTATGGGCGGTCGCAAAATTTCGGCCGTACCTTTTCGGTCGGAGCTTCTGCGTCGTAACCAATCACCATGCGCTCTGCTGGCTCTCTTCTTTGAAGTACCCAACTGGACGACTTGCACGTTGGGCCTTGCGTCTACAAGAATATACATTTTCTAATATGTATAAGTCAGGGCGCCTGCATAAAGACGCTGACTGCCTGTCCCGCAATCCAGTCGATCAACCGGGCGATACCGATACAGACTCGGACATCAGTGTTCTATCCCTCTCCGGCTTCCTCCACATTGGCGACGAGCAGCGCAAAGATCCTGTTCTTCGAACGCTCATGGAACGCCTAAGCTCCTCGCCCAATGACCCGTCCCTCCGGATGTTCACCTTGCGCGATGGAACTTTATACCGTCGTAGCGTTCGTCCTGACGGCCCGGAGCTCCTCCTAGTCGTTCCCAAGCACCTTCGACTAGCCGTGCTCCAGCAGCTTGACGACGCTCCTACTGCTGGACATCTGGGAATCACTCGAACATACGACCGCCTGCGGCGACCCTTCTTCTGGCCCGGCATTTATCGCTCTGTGCGCCGTTATGTTGCTTCTTGCGACCTGTGTCAGCGCCGGAAGACGCCTGCTATGCCTGCCGCTGGTTTGCTGCAACCAACTGACATCCCTACAGAGCCCTTCTTCCGTGTGGGCCTAGACCTCCTTGGCCCCTTTCGAATTTCCATCAAAGGAAACAAATGGATAGCTGTAGCAACCGATTATGCCACGAGATATGCCATTGCACGAGCGCTACCAACCAGCTGCGCTACAGATGTCGCCGACTTCTTACTATACGATGTCATCCTGCACCACGGCGCCCCTCACCAGTTGCTGACGGATCGCGGCCGCTACTTTCTATCGAAGGTTGTCGATGATCTGCTCCGCTCCTGTTCTACAGAACACCAGATTGCTACCGCGTACCACCCTCAAACGAACGGCCTCACCGAGCGACTCAACCGCACGCTAACTGAAATGCTGGCCATGTACGTTTCCGACAATCACCGCGACTGGGACGTCGCTTTACCATACATCACTTTCGCATACAACTCGTCCCGTCACGATACTGCCGGATTTTCACCATTTTATCTGTTGTATGGCCGCGACCCCACCTTGCCCTTTGACACGTTGCTACCTTCCGCAGTACAATCACCCAGCACTGATTACGCTCGCGTTGCTATTGACTTAGCCGCCCGGCCCGAGAAGTCGCCCGTCATCGCCTCACAGTCTCGCAAGCTTCTCAAAAGCGACGCAACGACCTTCGGCACTGAGACTCCCATTTTTCACCTGGTTCCCTTGTTCTTCTCTGGACGCCTTCACGTCGCGTCGGCTCGTCGGAAAAACTACTTTCCCGTTATTCTGGACCGTACCAGATCTTACGCCAATTGTCCGACGTGACATACGAGATCGCCCCAGTCGGTCAGCCTTCAGTGCCTTCCAACGTCACCAGCGAAGTTTTTCACGTCGTCAGGCTGAAGCCCTATGTCCCCCCATTAAGTGAGGCTCTATAACTTGCACCGGGACGGAGCTACTCCGCCGGGAGGGCGATGTTAAGGGAAGGAAGAAGTTGGATTGGACGAGAGGAAGACGAAGTCTGGCAGTTGCCTGAACGCCATTAACCTCAGTTGTAAATATACATTATTTTACACTCGTGGGCCTGCTTTCTTCCTGCAACAATATGACTAAAGCTATTAAGTTTCGATACCCTAACTGAGAGTGCGTCTTGATCATCGTAGGCCTCACCTTCTGCAGAGGCGGCAAACCCACTACACAGCCAAGGGTTACGCTCGTGTCATTACCCCCCTTCCAGAAAGCATCGTCTCGATGATTCAAGTGCGAAACAGAGGGAAAGAAAACAGAGCACTTACACGGCAACACTGATAAAGTTTGCGAAGAGGAAACTGTCACACAAGCAGGATGAAAGCGAGCGGAAGTGAGAATGGCCTCGTCAACGTGAGTGATACAGTTTCTTTCCTGGAAACACGGACATCCGTAGGCAGCACACGACGGAATCACCGACTCGTGTCTTCAAGGGTAACGTCGTAGTTCACCTAGCTGAGGCGACGGAGGATTCTGTAGAGGCCGAAGTAGCGGCGCAGTAACATTACATACCGGCCGGTTTAGCGAATAAGGGTCCATATCCAAATTTGATCACCGGGTTCGTAGAGTACCTGTCGACGGCGAGCGTTATACCTCTGGGAGTCTATGGATTGCCCATTCTTCATTCGCTCGCGTGCAAGCGTGCTGCGAGCCGGGTAAATTCCTCCTCGTCAATGGCAATGTCGTAATGTTCGGGGAAGAGCATTACGTCCACCATGATGGTTGACTCACGGCCGTGGAGCAAACGGGAAGGAGTGAACCGAGTAGTTTCTTGAGCAGCAGTGTTGTATGCGAGTGTAAGGCAAGACAAAACATCATCCCAGTTCTTGTATTCTCTGTCGACATACATGGAAGCATGTCAGCGATTGTCTTATTTAACGTCTCTGTAAGACCATTGGTCTCAGTCAGGATGGTACACAATGGCGCGGCGATGAGCTGTACCACTAAGCATCATAACATAATGCATTATCTGAGTTGTGAAAGCTGTACCACGATCTGTAATGACCACTTCTGGTGCACCATATGAGAGGACTATGTTGTGGAGGGAAAAGTATGCAACGTCACTGGCAGTGGCTCGCTCGAAGGCTCCAGTTTCGCAGTATCGCGTGAGGTAATCAGTCGCAGCCACGATACGGCGGTTGCCAGCAAACGACTTAGGGAATGACCCGAGCAAGACCATGCCTATTTGTTGAAATGGTTGTGTTGGCGGTGAAACAGACTTTAGGAAGCCTGCTGGGCCCTGAAGTGGAGTCTTTCGGCGCAGGCAGTCGCGGCAAGGCTTCACGTAATGCTTGACTTCCTCAGGAAGCTTAGGCCATAGTAGCGTTGTCGAATGGCCTGAAGAGGGCTCATTGTGGCCAGTGGACAGAGAGAGAGAGAGCGCAAACATTTATCTGGACCATCGAGGTCGTTGCTCTTGAGGTCAAGTGGGTGGTGTCCTCATTCCAGGACTCCACTGGCCATGGCTGTTCGACGTACTTGCTGGACGAGAGCTTCTTGTCCCGTCAGGGTATCGCCTGTCAGCTGTACCTCCCACTGCTCAAATGTCGTGCTAGGCGTCTTTAAGTGTTGAGGTTTGCCCCCGCACCCCGACGAGATGTGAAAGAGTGTAGGGCGTCTGTCGCCGTACCAGAGGCAGATGGCGCGTTATGTTTGTGGGAAAATTTTGCTGTATTTATGTAGGTTTGGGAATGTGTTGGTCTGAGTAAGTCTGACAGCTACTGCCTTTCAGTGCTGAGCTTTCTGTTAGGGGAAGGATAAATCCTGCGGTTGAGTTGCTGGATCTCGAGTCGGTCGCAGTAATTGGGTGGCAGGGGCATTCAGGTAAAGGGCGGGGATTGATAAGACGATAGGTTTTGCCCCGATCGGTTGATTAGCGCTCGAGCTAAGGCGTTCGCCCTTTCGTTCCCCTCCAGACCAGCGTGCCCCAGCGTCCGCGTGATTTGATGGGATTCTTGCAGCCTCGGGGATAAAATCCGAGCCGCCACCAGCGGTGTTCGTCCGTTGGGAAAGTTACGGCAGGCCTGTTGCGAGTCGGTAACGCCATGAACTTCCCTGCCTACCCTGTCTTCTTGCTTTATTACTAGCGCCACGGCTATGGTATCAGCCACAGGTAGGGTCTCTGCCCTGACAGAGGCTTCGAGGGTCATGGAGGTGTCTCCCCCGTTCACGGTGGCTACCGCGAAGAGGCCCCCTGCAGGCTACGCCACCACGTCCACGTACGTTATGTAAGCGTCATAGAATATCGGCAACCAGCGCGGACGGAACGACAAGGAGATGTCCAATTCTTTCTATACAAAACCTTGTTGGGGCGACAGAAGGAAGATAGTGAACGTGTGAATGTCCGCAGCGGATGCGAACTTTGGCCTTCAAGATAGTCGATAAGTTGCCTGAGTTCTAAATCATCCCGCTGTTGCCGAGCCAAGTCAGATATATTAACAGCGCAAAGGAAACGACCATCACCATTAGTATCACTTGACACCGTTGCAAGTGGAGCGCGGGAAATACAGTCAGCGTCAGTGTGCCTTGGGCCAGACTTGTGGACGATTTTCACATCAGATTTTTGAGCACGAAGGCTCCACCTGGCATGACGTCCTGAACTGTCTTTGAAATTCGCTAGCCAACAAAGCGCATGATGGTCGGTAACCACTCTGAACGGACGAGCGTATAAATATGGCCGAAACTTAGCTATCGCACAGACAGCTAAGCATTCCTTTTCAGTGGTAGAGTAGTTCGTTTCTGCATAGCTTGAAGTGCGGCTAGCGTAAGCGATAGCACTTTCAACGCCATCTTGCCACGGCATGAGGACTGCACCGAGGCCAATGTTGCAAGCATCAGTCTGCACTTCAGTGTCGGCATCTGCATCAAAGTGTGCAAGTAAGGGCGGTGTCTGGAAGCACCGCTGAAGCACGGAGAAGGCAGGTATATGCTCCGGACCCCCAAAAACGGGAATTCCTCTTCGCAAGAAGTGTAAGGGGTTATGCGATCTTGGAAATATTCTCCACAAAGCGTCTGCAGTATGAGCAGCGGCCCAAGAAGCGACGCACGTCACTTTTGTTGGCTGATGGTGTAAATTCGGCAACGTACATACTCTTTTCTTGGTCTGGCCAAACACCTTCATTACTAACAACGTGGCCGAGAACTTCAATTCTGGATAACCAAAATCGCATTTCTGATGTTTTAATGACAGGCCTGAAGATCGAATTGCGAGGAACACGGACAGAAGTCGCTGCAAATGTTGTTCGAACTTCCGAGAAAAAACAACGACGTCACCTGAATAGGCGAGATGATTTCCACTTAAGACCTGAAAGCGCGGTGTCCAGCACCCTTTGAAAGATTGCGCGGGAGTCGATCATAATCCAAAGGACAGAACCTTAAATTCATACAGGCCATCAGGAGTTACGAAAGCAGTCTTATCGCTATCTCGTTCACCAACTTCTATCTGCCAGTATCCGCTGCGTAAATCCATTCAGGAGAAGTATCGGGCATGTCGAAGGCGGTCTGGAGAGTCATCTATGCGGGGAAGACGGTATACATCTTTTTTCGTCACCCACTTCAGTTTGCGCTAATCCACACAAAACCGAAGAGTGCCGTCCTCCTTCTTGAGAAGTACAACGAGGGACATGCATGGGCTGGTTGAGGGCTGAATTACGTCGTCGTCTACCATTTGCTTCACTTGACAACGAATCGCCTCTTGCTCCTTTTGTGACTCGCAGTAGGCGTGCTTACGCACGGGACGTTCGGTCTGGTCTGTTATTGTACGGTGCTTTGCGATAGGCGTCTGTGTTACTTTTGACGTGCATGCGAAACAATCGCTGAACATGCATAAAATACTTCGTATTGGCTCTTTCTGTGTGACTGACAGTTCAGGATTTACATTGACTGCACTGACAACCACGGTGTCGCTCTTGGCGTTTGCAGAAAGCTCCGCAAGCGTAAGACCTACTGCATCCGTAATATCTTCAAAGTGAGCAATGGCCGCTTGCTTTGCCAGGTGTTGCACTCGCCGCTTAAGTTCATAACTTAAAGCTCAGTCATTCGGCGGTTCTGTTGAATAATGCCACGGACGACACACACTTGCCGAGCCAAGAGCACCGACAAATTTGCATCAGCTATGCTGCTGTTATGGCCGCCGTCGCATTCAACAGTTACGAACATACTAGCTCGTGGCGGGAGTGTCTCAGTGTCATCAACAACACGCAGCGCTGTCTTGCACGTGGTACTATCTTGCAGTACCGGGGCATAGTTGTCGGTAAAAGTTATAATCAGCGCCAGAAGATCGATAGCAGCACCGTGCTCGCGAAGAAAATACATTCTTAGGATGACTTTCAGCGGGCACTCGCGCAACACAATAAAGTAAGCAACATAATTTGACTGACGGATTTCGAGCCTGTCGGTGCATCTCCCAATCGGCGTCAAGCGATGACCACCTGCTGTCCGAAGGCTTGGTCGGTGCCATGGCATCGTGACCTTTCTCAGTTCAGCAGCTAGTTCGGCACTAAAAACCGAATAATCGGCGTTGGTGTCCCCGAGAGCAGGGATCGCGTAGTTGCAGACTCGAATGGAGATGTCTGTGGAGACACTAAACACTTTTGTAGTCGACGGCATGCGGCGGTGAGAGAGAATCCGTGGCGGTGGGCTTGCTTATCCTGGGAGGAGGGTATTTTACAGATCCGTGAGCAGCGGCCTCACCCCCGGAAATTGCGTCTCCTAGTTTCCCCAGCGTGAGCTTGGGGACCTAATGAATCTGCCCCCTGTGCCATGAGCAACGGCAAGTGTTTGGCGAGGTAAGGTAGAACATCAAGGAGATGGAGAACGGGACTGGCGATGTGGAAGAGATGGGGACTGTTGGCTCGCCCAGTCATCATCATCATCATCAGCCTGGTTATGCCCACTGCAGGGCAAAGGCCTCTCCCATGCTTCTCCAACTACCCCGGTCATGTACTAATTGTGGCCATGTTGTCCCTGCAAACTTCTTAATCTCATCCGCCCACCTAACTTTCTGCCGCCCTCTGCTACGCTTTCCTTCCCTTGGAATCCATTCCGTAACTCTTAATGACCATCGGTTATCTTCCCTCCTCATAACGTGTCCTGCCCATGCCCATTTCTTTTTTTGATGTCAACCAAGATATCATTAACAAGCGTTTGTTCCCTCACCCAATCTGCTCTTTTCTTATCCCTTAACGTTACAACTATTATTTTTCCTTCCATAGCGCGTTGCGTCGACCTCAATTTAAGTAGAACCCTTTTCGTAAGCCTCCAGGTTTCTGCCCCGTACGTGAGTACTGGTAAGACACAGCTGTTATAAACTTTTTTCTTGGGGGATAATGGCAACTTGCTGTTCATGATCTGAGAATGCCTGCCAAACGCACCCCAGCCTATTCTTATTCTTATGATTATTTCAGTCGCACGATCCGGATCCGCAGTCACTACCTGTCCTAAGTAGATGTATTCCCTTACTACTTCCAGTGCCTCACTACCTATTGTAAGCTGCTGCTCTCTTGCGACGCTGTTAAACATTACTTTAGTTTTCTGCAGATTAATTTTTAGACTCACCCTTCGGCTTTGCCTCTCCAGGTCAGTGAGCATGCATTGCAGTTGGTCCCCTTAGTTACTAAGCAAGGCAATATCATCAGCGAATCGCAAGTTACTTGATTTGACAAGTTTGATTGTTGTGTTCATATAGGAGGTTGTGGCCAAGTACTGCACCAGGGTGGCCAATCCTGCTCTTGTGAGGGAGTGCGTTACCGGTTCTGGTCACCGGGATCAGGCCACACTCCAGGCGTGTTTATGCAATTTTATCAACACGCGGATTTTTTTTTTTAATCCGGTGGAAAATTGCGCGGCACCGGGATTCGTACCACGGACCTCTTGCACGCGAGGCGGGTGTTCTACCTCTACGCCACCGCTGCATGCTCGGGGACATTCACGATAGCTCGGGGACACTCACCATCACGGTGTCGACGTGCATCTGGGCGAATCCCAGGAAGGCCCTAACTGGCGGTATGTGCTCTCGCGGTATAGGTGACCTGCTTCATCACACTGGTAGCTGATTACCCGATTGCCTTGAGTGTTCCAAACACTGCATTTCCGCACGTTTAGACTTGGGCTTGCGGAAGGCAGAGGGTTGGAAAAGTATCGAGGGCTAGAGAAGGGCTGTGCCGTCGGTTGCGTGGGTGCGCGAGTCGGATAGCCGACTGCTGGCATAGGAGATATTAAGCCTTCGGCGTACGTTAGGAGAGGGGCTGCGACTGGCGGCGTGACCAACGGTTTTACCAGCTACCTATCCTCTTGCGAACCACATCACTTAAAATAGTCACGCGGGATTGAGGAGGCATTGCTTCAATTTGTTGCAGCTCCTCACGTACAATGCTGCGCACGAGCTCTCTTAGGGTCGTCAAATCAGGGGTCGTAATTGACGACGACAGAGAGATGTGTAGTTGCTTGGGCGCTTGGAGTGCGACGACTGCTGCGGCAGCATACGCTCCATCGTTCTGATTTGAGGAAGTCAGTTACGGTACTTGGTGGCTAGCGCACTGGACCTGCGAAAAACTAATGTTTCACGCACCGCATCAATAAGCATACTTTCTTCGGCCATGCCGGCTTCCGCGCTTCTGAACAGCCACGACATGTCCTCAACGAACATGGCGACACTTTCATTTGGTCTTTGATTCCTGGAACTGAGGGCATGGTCTGCTTGCTCCTTCCGGTCTGAACTTCCGTAGGCATTGCGCAGCGGGCTACAAAATTCTTGCCTAGTTGCTAAATTATCTTCATGGTTTTCGAACCAGATGCGCGCCGAATCCTCGAGGGCGAAGTAGACATAGCAGATGTTCTCGTGGTCTTCCCGTTATCGACGCTGGCACCTGGATTGTAGTGGTCCAGCCAGTGCTCAACATCCTCGAACGCGTCATCGAGAAAATCCACGGAGCACGCGTAGTGGTGGTCTCTCCAATCTGGATGCTCATTAAACTGGCTGTCACGGTTTTATCCTTTACTGAGGGTGAGTCAAGTTCTGGTGGTTGTCCTAGCTGTCGCCGTCTGTGCCGATGGTTAGCGTCGAAGGTGTTGCTAAGTTGGGAGCTTCCTGTCACTCAAAGTGCATGGAACAGTTTGCCCAGCATGTCCACCAGTCACGTTACCATATATATGACAAAAAACTAACAAGTTTGTTGTAATGGAAGCAGACTGTTCCTGTTCCGGAACCTTCGCTGAGAGTGCGTCTTCGTCGTTGTCGGCCTCGGCTTGTGCAGAAGCGGCAAACCCACTACACAACCAACTGTTATGCTCGTGGCAACATGATATACTTTGTCTTCGGTATCAGTGCACCTTACTGTTGTACTCGCTTGCCAAAGTCGCCAATGGGCATGACGGCGTGAGGACGCCATTCGGACGATGGCACGCTGACGAGGAAGAGATGAAGACGGCTTAGTGACGATGGCGAGACGGCCATGGTGTAACAAGGACAGAATGGCGATGCCAGCTTGAATACAATGGGATGATGACGTGTATGGCGACGTTGTCGTGATGGCGATGGTATGACGACAGCCGGATCACAAAACTTGAATGAAGGTAATAGCCCAACCACGACGGAGTGAAGGCAACGGTACGACAACCCGTGCTTAAGGGTACAAGAGTTTGAGGACGATCCCAGCGCTGGCAACCAGTTGTCAGGATTGGGGGGCGGGGGTCAATCCCATCGCTCGTAATCAGTTGTCAAGGTTGGAGTAGGGCATGCATTAGAGGGTAGCTGGCCCATGCCGTCGTCCAACTTTTCCACGCTGAGGACGTTGTAAAAGGGAAGTACTACTTCTCATCGAGAACGAGGAATATCGGTTTATTTACAGTTTATACATCACGACGTTGCAGTTCATCTGTCGAGCATGACTGCGACAGAAAATACCCTGAGCAGCCGCACAACAGCGGTTTATAAACACTCGGTCCCCCCTCGATCCCAAGGTGACGGAAACAGCCGACCAGGCACCGTAGACGAGTCGCCTCTTTGCGCGAGGGATTACATACAGACACTTCCGCACAGGTTCACGGTCCTCAACCGAGGTCAGACGGTCTTCGCAGAACTCGGGGCTGACGTCAGGAACGGTGCGTGGGAAGGGGCCTCGAACTACGTTCCCTCGGGGACTCCCTTGTTCACAGCAGACCATTTCGGCGGTGGCGGGTTCAGGCACAAAGCCTGCTTCGTTGAACTCATCTTGGCTCCTGCGACGGAGAGTTGAGGACGCGCGTATTGCTCTCCGCACACAGTCGACTTAGTGACGCCGTGGCAAGAGGGTTGCGGTGGCGTTCCAGGTAAAGTAGACGCCGCTGTCGCAACTGGCTGGGAAAACTTGCACCTCAGCGGGCCGTTCTTAACAGCGCCTCCATGGCCCGGAAAATCTTGACTGTCCAGCGCTGACAACCGCTGGGCAGGAAGAGTACGGCTGGTGGCCAGGGGGTGATGCCTTGGCTCGCAGCGATCACTTGTGTAATGATGTCGCCGCCCCAAAACATCCAACAAGGACAGGCAAATGCAAACCAAACCCCACAACACGACTGTGCGCCGAGATGACGTACCTTGGATCTCACTTTAGACCCGCTAGGCTTCAAAGAAAACATAAGTGCAGAAACAAAAAATGCTGCATTTCGCTATGGCAACTTTTGAAGCAATTTCGTGCTGACAAATTCAGCAATCACGGAGGGAATCCTGCTAAACGAGAGGGGATCTTCTTGGCTTAACACAATTTACAATAGTAACGCTAAAATTTAGGTGGGACCCTTAAATGCAGAATTCGAATTAGCCTGCTCAAACCATCCGCATTGCTATGCAACTTTCCTTTCTTATATCTAACCGAGATGTTGTACTCATCGGAGCAAGCAGCCATTTTTCTGTGACATTTGATTGAGCCACCTCAGAGGACAGTGGTCCGTCTCGAAGACAAACTTCGTTCCGTACAAGTAACACGACAACTTCTGGGTGGCCCAAACTAAACAAGCGCATTCCTTCTCTGAAGCGCTGTGTGCTTCCTCTCTTCCAGTTAGTTAGAGGATAGGATGCTCCTCGTTATCGTCGCCTACCTGACTAAGTACCACACCCATACCTCTGTCGCTTGCGTCGCATTGAACTATGAATTCCTTTGTGTAGTTTGGCGCGCGAAGCACAGGACGAGAAACCAATAGCGTTTTCAAACTTTGGAAACGTTCTGTATATCCTTATCCCAGTGTACATTACGCGGTGCTCCCTCCCGGAGGGCGTCCGTTAACTGACTTGCCATTTGCGAGTCATTCGGGGTGTAGCGTTGATAGTACCCCACAATTCCCAAAAATGAACGAAGGTTTGTTTTCGTGCGCGGCTGAGAAAATTCTCCAATCGTAGCTATTTTCAGCTCGGCCGGCCGTGTCGTGCCCTGGCCGACGTGGCCCATATAAGTAACCTGTGAGCAACCAAATCTACACTTTTCCGCATTCATCGTTAAGCCGGCTCCCCTCGACCATGAGAACACCTCTTTGAGGTGCGATACGTGTTGTTCCCAGCTGTCCGAAAAAATTGCTACATCATCAAGATATGGCAAGGCGAACTCCTGCAAGTCTCTTAGGACAATATCCATTAATTTAGAGAAGCTAAACGGCACTTTCTTCAGCCCAAAGCTGAGTGCGAGAGGGCGAAAAGTGCCTACAGGTGAGATGAATGCGGCATAGCGGCTGGCCCTTTCTGAAAGGGGAACTTGCCAGTACCGCCGCACGAGATCTATAGTTGAAATGTATTAAGCAGCGCTAACTCTTTCAATTCGTTACTCAATGTTCGGTATCGGGTACAGCTTATCCCAAATGATGGCATTTAACTTCCTGTAGTCAACACACGGACGAGGGTCCTTGTTAGGGGTTTCTACCAGTATTAGCGGTGACGTGTAGTCACCCCAACTCTAGCATGCGCTGTACCTCTGCCTCCACATTTTTTGCCTCTGTCGTGGAGACACCCTGTGAGGCTTTGGTCTTACAGGTTCGGTTGATTTCAGCTCTATTTCATGCGTTATTAGTTCGGTTCTACCCGGCCGATCGCTCAATCTGCCGAGATATTCCCCTAACACCCCTTTTAGCTCATCTAGCTGCTCGGGTGTAAGAGCGAGCAAGCTTACCGAATGTTTTACTACTTCTTGTAGGCCGATTTCAGAGAGCTTGCCGAATGTTTTACTACTTCTTCTAGGCCGATTTCAGAGTTGGAGGTCGCCCTATACTCCTTAAACTTGGTACTAATACCATCCGGCTCTTTGATGGTATAGTTAACGACTCCGCTCCGCTATACATACGGTTTCATCAAATTGCAGTGATATATCCTCACTTCCTTCCTGCGACCGGGCATTTTCAGAGCATAGTTAGAATCTGAAAGTCTGTGCAACACTTTAACGGGCCCGTCCCAGTGAACTTCAAGCTTGTTCTTTCTTGGAAGTTTTGAGGATCATTACCTGGTCTCCGGCGTTAAACGTACGAAGCCTCGCATTCTTGTCGTAATAGAATTTGGCGTTCTTTTGAGCCACTCCCAAGTTCTTTACGACTAGTTCTTGGGTTGCGCTTAGCCGTTCCAGCAGATTTAGCACGTATTCAACCACTGTAGCACGTATTCAACCACTGTTGGGCTCTCTCCTCTTTCTTCCCACATCTCTCTTAACAATCTCAGTGGAGAACGGAGTGTCCTCCTATACACTAGTTTTGCTGGCGGGAACCCTGTAGCCTCATGTGCGACCGTTCGCAAAGCAAAGTTGCCGGCAGACAGTTCTCCCAGTCCTCCTTGTGCTCATAACAGAGCGCTCGCAAAACTCGCTTAAGCACTGAATGCCACCTCTCTACACTGTTTGACTGAGGGTGATAGACGGAACTGTGTATCAACTTTACCCCGCACTTTTGCAAGAATGTGGAAGTCAGTGCCTAGTGAATACTGACCCTTGAAAAACCAACTCGTGCAAATACTGTCAAAAGCGTGTCTGCTACTTCAGTGGAGCTGAGCTCTTTCAGAGGGATTGCTTCTGGAAACTTTGTAGCCGGACACAGCACGGTAAACAAGTACCTGTAACCCGAATATATTTTGGTAGAGGCCCTACCGTGTCTATCACAAGTCGTCTGAAAGGTTCTGTTATTAAGGGCACTACCTTTAGTGGAGCTCTCCTTATCTCCCCTGCTTTACCCTAGCACTGGCAGGCGTCGCATGATCTTACAAAGTTTTCTACGTCTTTGAAACAGCCAGGCCAGTAGTATTCCATAAGCAATCTTTCTTTTGATTTGTTAATGCCTAGGTGGCCGGACCACCTTTTTCCATGACAGAGACTCGAAAGTTCCTCCCTGTGCTTAGTAGGTACGACTAACTGATCTAAAATCCTACCCTTTCGATCTCTGTAGTGCCGATACAACAATCCTCCTCTCTCATGTATCGTCACGTTACGCCTAGAAATGCCTTCTTTAGCTGTGTGATGTAATTTAGCTAAGCTCTCATCATTCTTTTGCTCGCCTGCCAGTGACTCTCTATCCACACGTAAGAGCTGATCAAAGTTCTTTGATGCCGGTGACAGTTATGACCCTGTCTCGCTTGCGAGTGCATCAGCGGGCTGTTCCTGCAGGGGTGAAATTTGACACCCTGGCGATACGCTCTCATTGAGCTGGTCAGCTGGCAGGCTTTTCTCAACTGTTTTTTCATCCTTCCAGCCTCGCTCGGATTCGGTTATTGAAGTTATCTCTTTTTCTGGTTCCGCTGGAGCAGCTTGTGCATTTCCAGCCGAAAGCGACGCAATTTTACGAGTTTGGCGTCGCGTCAATGCCTGTACTACACCCTCTCCCAGATTAAGCCCCTTTTCACGCAGTAACCGATTTCAACGATTCGAAAAAATGCAAGGGTACTGCAGTGACAAAACTTTGGAAACTGCAGCCTCGGTCCCTAGCTCCCCGAATGGTCCAGTGATTTTGATTTGGCCATGGGCAGACACACGCTGTGTTATTCTACAACCTGTTTGATCCATGCTACTTCTCAAGTGAAGTCATCTACCGTCACGTAAGACGGATGCACAATGTCCATCATGGTGGCACTGTCTCTTAGCACCCTGCATGGTT
Organism: Dermacentor andersoni; assembly: GCF_023375885.2. Classification (NCBI taxonomy): domain Eukaryota; kingdom Metazoa; phylum Arthropoda; class Arachnida; order Ixodida; family Ixodidae; genus Dermacentor; species Dermacentor andersoni. The sequence continues at coordinate 111,046,102 of NC_092820.1, read as the reverse complement.
TGCCATTAACATGCAGGTCGTGAAGATATGGGCTTAAAAGTTCCATATTCTCGTCTTTTTCATCTACGTAGGAAAAAACTACGCTAGGCTTCCCGCAGTTTACAGCTATAGGTCCCAGTTTGTGGCATTTATAGCAGCGGATTGGTCTGAAAGATTCCAATTTTCTTTTCTGCTCTTTTGGTACTGTTTCCCCGTTTGATTTCTCCTCACTCTTTTCTGCAGGCTTTTCCTCCACGTCTACAGGGTCCGATCGTCTAGTCTGAGAACCCTTTTTGAACGGAAATGGTTTCCGCGGTCCATTTCGACCGTCCCAATTTCCGTCCTCGGCGTTCAACTTTCTACGCGTTGCGTACTCTTCAGCTAATTCAGCCGCCCTTTCCACAGTGTTTACATTCCCTCTGTCTTGCACCCAAAGTTTCACAGCTTGGGAAATGCTTTTGTAAAACTGCTCTAGACACATGCATTCAATGATCATGTCGCTGCTGTCGTACGCTTCCGCGCTTTTCAGCCACTCGACTAGGTTGGCCTTCGAGCCGTATGCAAACTCCGAATGCCCCTTGCTATCTTTCTTGCCTGTGCTCCTAAACTTTTACCGAAAAGCTTCGGCTGGAAGGCGGTATTTCTTCAGGAGACTAGCCTTAACTTTCGCATAATCATATGCCTCCTGTGCACTGAGTCTGGCGATTACTTCCGCAGCCTCACACGGCAACATAGACAGCAACCGCTGTGGACATGTACTCGGACCGAAGTTCATCTTCTCGCAAGTCCTTTCAAAATTGCTTAGGAACAAGCCTATGTCGGTCCCAACCTCAAATGGCTTTAATTGCCTGTCCATGTGGTATGATTCTGCCTGACTTGATCGTCCCAGAGCCCCTTCACTTCCTTGAGACACTGCAAACGTTTGCTTTCAAGTTCAAGTTGAATTTTTCTTAACTCACGATTTTTATCGCGTTCCTCTCTCTCTTGGTCTTTTCTCTATCGTTCTTCTCCCTTTTTCAGAAGTTCTAACCCCATTTCAATTTCTTCCTCACTGGCTTGTTCGGAAATTAGCTGCAATAATTCCGATTTTAGCATTTCCTTGCATACCTCTAGGCCCAGTTCCTCACCAACAATCAGCAACTCGTCGCTCAGCAGTGTCCTTAACTCCATGATTGCTGCTTGACTGCCTTTACTGCCTTAACTCCATGATTGCTGCTTTACTGCCGCTAAATCTACGCAGGAAAACACAACCTAGCTAACAATAAAAAATCTAGCTTCCCTACAGTTCTAAACAGAACACCCACAAAATGAAGCCTAGAGAGTCAAAGCAAGATCCAAGCACTCACCGCAGACACAGCACCCCGTCGCAAAGTCCGTCTCACCGCTGTCAGCCAGTCGTAAGAGTTTGAGGACAATCCCAGCGCTGGCATCTAGTTGTCAGGATTGGGGGGTCAAGCCCATCGCTCGTAATCAGTTGTCAAGATTGGAGTCGGGCATGGATTAGATGGTAGCTGGCCCATGCCGGCGTTCAACTTATGGACGCTGAGGACGTTGTTGAAGGGAAGTACTGCTTCTCATCGTGAACGAGGAATATAGGTTTATTTACAGCATCTACATCAGGACGTTGCAGTTCATCAGTCCAGCATGAATGCGAGAGAAAGTACCCTGAGCAGCCGCACAACAGCGGTTCATAAACACTCGGTCCCCCCTCGATCCCAAGGTGAGGGAAACGGCCGACCACGCACCGTAGACGAGTCACCTAATTGCGCGAGGGATTACACGCACACACTTCCGCACAGGTTCACGGTCCTCAACCGAGGTCAGATGGTCTTCGCAGAACTCGGGGCTGACGTCAGGAACGGCGCGTGGGAAGGGGCGTCGAACTACGTTCCCTCGGGGACTCCCTTGTTCACACGAGACCAGGTCGGTGGTGGCGGGTCCAGGCACGAAGCCTGCTTCGTGAAACTCATCTTGGCTCCTGCGACGGAAAGTCGAGGACGCACGTATTGTTCTCCGCAAACAGTCGACTTAGTGACGCCGTGGCTAGAGGGTTCCGGTGGCGTTCCAGGAAAGTTGACGCCGCTGTCGGAACTGGCTGGCAAAACTTGCACCTCAGTGGGCCGTTCTTAACAAGGGCGATTGTGTTATGATGGTGCAATGACTACGATGGCGTGGCAATAGCGGCATATTGACGAATAAAGGATGACAACATGATTATTAAGGAAGCACGTAGACGGAATGATGAACATGTCAGCAGTATAATAACGACGGCATTCCTAGTGTAGGCTTACGTTTCTGCATTGATGAGGTTCGTGAAACGGAAATGTGACGATGACTACACGATGATAACGGTATGACGACCACTGTGTGACGAAGATGGAGTTATGAAGACGGCATGCTGAAAGTTGGATCACGAGGTTATAATGGGGATGATCGAACGACCACGACAGCGTGACGACGGCAGTGACAGCGAATCGTGACGATAACTGTTTAACGAATACACAGTGAGGATGTTTGTTCGAGAAATATATAACGACAATGGTGTGACGGCGTCCGTAAAACGAAGCTCGTGTTTGACAATGGTGTGATAACGAATTCCTAACGGGAGGTTAATGGTGAAGCTGGAAGGATGAAGATGGTAGGACCACGACGGCATGACGACGGCGGTATATTCAGATCGAATTACGACAGCTTGATTACGATACAATGATGAAAATGATTGTCGTCGATTGAACGTCGAAGGTGGTGTGGCGACGACGGCATGATGATATGCTATCACGACGACAGTGAGAGAACGATTGCGTGGCAAAGAGGAAATGGCAAAAAGCGAACGGTGCTATTACAATGACGGCGACGGAACGACTGCGACAGCATGGCGACGATTGGGTGACAACAAATGCAAGACGACTGCATGCGACGACGGCGGCGTGCGAAGAGTTAGTTCACAAAGCTGCATTGACGACGATGCAACCCCCACGATAGCATCACGCCCATGAGCACCTAACTAGGTGGCCGTGCTAATAAACAGATTAGACCACATGGGCGGCGTAAGAGCGTAACTATGACGGAACGATGACAGACAGATCACGGAGATAGAGTGGTCACTAAAATACTAATTTGCACTAAAATATTGTCTATTCCAATTAGCAGTCTAATCCACACCGCCGTCTGCCTGTCTCTTACCATTACGCCTAAGATAAATCTCCAATGTAGTTTCGCGGTTCATAGCTTCTTGTGAGGCTTCTTTGTTAAACTTGAAGTTTTCGCTCCGTATACTAGTACGATAGAATGCAATGACTGCAGATAATTCGTAGTTGTCTATTGCGTTCGACTGGTTAGTATTATACCGTACTTGAAAGCCAAACGTAAAACAAGGTTAATCGATGACTCAAGAAAACTGCTATAGGTGGTGGCGCCATGCGCGCTAATGGCATTCCGATCATTATAAGGCGTTATCGTTCTTTAGCGCCTTATCCATTCGCGTCGAACCTATAGGAACAGTGATCAACCGAACTCCGGCGGCGGCTGCGTCTGGCGCCGCTGGGAGGGCCGTATCTTGAGAGAGGTCTGTGCTGGCGACAGAGCACGCCGACTTCTGATAGCCTCGTGTGCGATGTGTTCCCGCCATTGAGTCCGCGTTGACGAGAGACGCGCGGGCGCCAATCTTGAAGGCGATCGGTGAGGGGGGCTCATTGCGGCGAGTGCTGACAACTTTGTGCGCTCTGTGTTCACGCCGCGTAGCTTGCGTTGAAGCGAGAGGCAGCACGAAGTCGAATTCATTCGGTGCTTTGGGCGCTATCTTGAAAGCGATCGTCTTATGGCACGGACGGATGGCTTTTTTTTCGTTGGGTAAGCATACAAGTCCTTACGCATTTTAAACTAACAGACAAGTGCATAGCATGACACCGTCAGCAGTGCTATGCCACGCACTGTATAAGTGTACAATCTCTTTGCGGTGTAGAGATTGCGAAGGCACACTCGCACAAATGTCATCCCATTTATGGACGCTGAAGGCTTCAAAAGATTTACGGTAAGGTATTTGCCTAAAAGTGCGAACTGAAAAAAAAAAACATACATTGACAGTTATATTTCTAGCTGAGTGAACATTATGCTAAATGTATGTTTGCTAACTGCTCCAGGTAAATTAAATATTATTCTAACGCATCCCTCTTCTCGTCTAACTCGCCAGCACGAGGTGTAGGCCATGTGCCCATTGTCATATATTTAAAATTTTTTGTTGCCCTTGAGCAGTCCATGAAGGCTAATAAAAAAGACCATCCGTCAAGTCACTCCACCTGAACAAACCTACCACTTTCGCTGCGCACTCATCACGTAATCCTGTGATTCAGGACAGGTTTAACGTAGTATGAATAAATTATTTTAGAATCGTTTTCAGCTTGCAAGATTCCGTCACACAAAGCATAGCGACCCAACCCGAACGTAACAACCTCCTACTGCAGCCGTGCGTGCTAATGGGATTCCGCGCCAAACATTCACAAAAGACGGCATGCGGGCGAATTTATCGAGAATGCAACTATAAACATGACAATATTTTGTGACAATATTTAATTGTTTTGGCTGCACTTGGGAAAACCCTGCTTGGGTTAGTCGAATGCTTATCGGGCTCTTGATGATCTGATAAATTGGAATGTCTGCCTCGGTACAAATGTGATCGAGACCTGCTTATATACATATTGTGAGTGGCTGAACGGCATGTAAACATTTAAATACTGGTGATGGTCGGGACATATGAATGCTCTAAGCACGTGCAGACGCAGACAAACACACACGCACACACACACACACACACACACACACACACACACACACACACACACACACACACACACACACACACACACACACACACACACACACACACACACACACACACACACACACGCACGCACGCACGCACGCACGCACGCACGCACGCACGTTCAAAGACTGCACATGGCGGAAAATTTTCCCAGTTTAATTGCGATGAACATTCTTTGCCGAGTTCAGGCGTTTTGAGTCTATCTATCTATCTATCTATCTATCTATCTATCTATCTATCTATCTATCTATCTATCTATCTATCTATCTATCTATCTATCTATCTATCTATCTATCTATCTATCTATCTATCTATCTATCTATCTATCTATCTATCTATCTATCTATCTATCTATCCTCACACACCTGCCCCGAAGCCCAAGTTGTCCACCAGTTTGCACCATTAGTTTTGTCCACGAGGTCGTGAGGCTGTCGTGGTCGTTCCATCTTCATCGTTCCTGCTTCGTATCCTCATCGTCATGTTGTCGTCATGCCTTCTACGACGACCTAGTGACTCAAGTTTTGCAATAGCTTGGGCCACTAGCATGTGGTAGGTTTCCTGATGCCATCGTGGTCGCGCATTGTCGCCATTACAGCTTTTTCACCCGGCTCTCCTTTTGGCCCCGTCATTGCAACAATTGTCGACACCACACATTCGTTACCATACTGCCGTCGTGATACTGTTGTGCCCATTCTGTCCATCACTGCAGTTTGGTGATACGAATGTCTGGAAGTAATTGTCGTTATGGTCTTCATGATACAGTAGTCGTAACGCCATCGTGGTCGTACGCTCGTTGTGGTCCCATTAGCTGCAAATCTTTGTAATTTCATCGTCATCTTTGCGTCGCCATTATACAGTCGTCGTCCTATATTCGTTGTTGTGTTGTTGTCATGACATGGTCCTGGTAGTTCCACTTTCGTCATTCTAGCGTCGTCATATGGCTCTCGTCACGCCATCGTCATCACACGGTCGTCGTCATACAGTAGTTGCCACGCTTTCCTTCTAAAACTGTGTTTTTACCGTCTCTATTACTTCGCAAATGTAATTTCATTGTCGACAAGCCGTCGTCATTATAATGCCTTCGTCGTTTTCTCGACGTCATTCTAGCGTATTCAAGCTTTCATCAGTCAATCGTTATTATGGCGCCGTTGCTATGCCGACGTCTTTCAACATCGTCGTCATGCAATTGTCTTCATGGCTGTCATCGTCATGCTGTCGTTTCATCATCGTCATCAATGGAGAAACGTCATTCCATTGCCATCATGCCGTCGTCGTCACACGGACTTCGTCGTTGCGTCGTCGTCATTCTTGTCATTCTGCTAAGCACGAGGTCGGGGGAGGGAATCCCGGCCATGGCGCCCGCATTTCTATGCGGGCGAAATGCGAAAACACCGGTTTGCTTAGGTTAAGATGCACGTCAAAGAAACCCAGGTGGTCCAAATTTCCTGAGGTCCCCGCTACGGGTACTTCACAATCAGATCGTGGTTTCGGAACGAAAAACTCTATAGATAAATTCAATTTTAATTCGTTTTATTAAAGCGTAATGGTGCTAACGTCATTTAGTTGTGGTTTGTACCTAGGTTATAATGCCTGCGTCGTCATTGCGTGATGGTTTCGTCAACCGCTTTCGTCATCATGCCGTTGCCGTCGTCACCTCGCCATCACTGGCATTGCAGCTTCGTCAGCTGGTTCTACTCATACTCTCGTCGCCATCATATTAACCTCATGTCGTCGTTGTCTTGTTGGCGCCGTTACACCATAATCATCATTTCGGAATCGTTACGTTATTGTCATCATGATGCCATCATCATGCCGCTCTTTCTCTTTCCATCGACGTTATTCCTTTTTCGTTATTACAGCCGTTATTACAGCCGCTCTACCATCTGAGCTAACCAGGCGGCTAGCAGATGGCAGGGCGAAGTCGAATTTGTCGACAACACTTTTCGTGAGGAAAATTCGTCCCGTACCAGGATGAATTTTTCTTCAACTATGAGGCTTTTCTTTCGAGGATTAGGTTACGATTAGGTCGATGTCTGATTTTCCCTTTATTCATTACTTCTCTCCACCTTGCGGGTTTCCGCAGAACTACTACGTCATACAAAAATAGGCCGCTACTGGAGACAGTGTGTGTCACATATAGACGAAGCAATGGCAGCCTCAGAATGACTTCAGAATGATTTTGTATAAACAAGACTTCCTCATTACTGGCTGCTGTTAAATTGGTTGAATGTTAATCGCATTACCATCGACAGTGATCGCGAAATGAGTTCTCTCTTAATTTTTAGTCTCACAAACGTATATTCTTTAATTCCAGGTTCTTCTTCTGAGCCAGAACAACATCAGTGATACGGACACCATAGCAAGATCCACTTTGCCGAATTTGAAGGAACTCGCCCTCGGACAGAATTGCATAAAAGTTATTACCAAGTTTTCATTTCGTAAATCTCGAATTCGACGTGTCGACTTGAGCAATAACGCCGTGACCGATATAATGCCGGGAGCTTTCAAGCTACTCGACCAGCTGACCAAGCTAGACCTAAAAAATAATAGCATTTCATTCTTAAACGACTCCTATTTTGCACATGATTCGATTCTGGAACACATAGATATTTCTATGAACAGGCTAACGACGCTTTCGAAGGCATTCAATTGGACGCGAAAGATTGAGGTAATGAAACTATCGTTCAACAAAATTCTGGACATCAGCGATGCCTTCAGCGAACTGACAGAGCTCCGTGAGCTCTACCTGAGGGGCAATTTAATTTCTTGCATTCAGCCCCGCACTTTTCAAGGCAACGTTCACCTAATACACATAGACTTGGATTTAAACAATATCAGGTGGATTGCAAAGCACGCATTTGAAGGCCTTTTGTCTTTAAGAAGATTGCACCTCGACAGAAACCTACTGGTTTCCCTCAACGGTTCAGTAAGAAATCTGCCTCAATTGCAATATCTGGGTGCGTCATTCAACGTTATATCGAGCTTGGAAAAATGGGAGTTTGGCAATATCAGCGCTTTGACTGCCATTTATCTCGAGGGGAACAACATCAGCAACGTGGAAGGGGCTTTCATCGGTGTGACTGGCCTGCTTTCCTTGAACCTAGGCAATAATCAAGTGGAACTCCTCCGAAGAAGTGACTTTGCGCTGGAAATCTCGGGCTCTGTGGCGGTGACTATTTACAGTTACGTACCTCCTTTGATTTCTTGGATCCTTTCCCTGAATATAGCCCACATTGTTACACTAAATGTTGCTTGGCTTTGATGACACCGTCAAACAATTCTTGTACTGTTCCTCATAGCACTTATTCTGTGGTCCGAGTGCTGCTGCGCCTTCGTCATCATCCGCATCTGTGCGCCTCGAGTAAACCGCGCATGGTCAAAACGTTATGGAACCGAGCGATAGCAATCCGTGCATTTACCTAGCCCACCTTGCTAAATTTGCTTATCAGCAGCTTTAGCGACCGACCGGAGAAGGAGAATCGGAGAAGGAGGTGCCAAGGGCCGATACATAGGCGACAGGCAGGTTAGAACTTGAGCCATATGAGCATTGTTGAACGCTGTGTTTGTGCGATGTTTCGCTTTGATTCACATTCTTTTATCTTCCTGCATCACTCTGTGCAGAAGGAGGTGAACGTACCGTTACATTCCGTAAAAGCTTCGCTAAGCATTTTTAAGTCTGCGTAATGATTATGGAGATGTCTCATAATATTATAATTCGACATTCAATGAGTATGTATTATAGTTTCTGCGATGAAACGATTGGCCTGGGCGCTAAAGAACTTCAAACAAACATGATCATGAGAAGATCAAGGAGTAATTTTAGGGCAGGTAGAACGGTATACGAAGAACTAAGGCTGTGATTTTTTCGTATACAACAGGTATTCCTAAGTACACACTGTATGAATAACTTTTGCCTTGAATGTTATCAAATACATATTGTGTGAAATAAGCAAGACTACTGGCCGCCCAGCATAGCAATAAACCTGCGTTATTTGTTAATGAAGTTAGAAAATGCCGAATAATGCTCGAGTATGAATGGATGGATGGATAGAAAAACTTTACTGTGAGCCCTTAGATACGCGGTTATCGCGCAGCGGGCCGCTCCCACATTGGGACGGGCAGGTCGAGCCTGGCCGCCGCATATTGGGCTCTCTGGACACTGCCCAGATTTGGTGCCGGTAGTCGAAGCATCGCAGTGAGGTATTCCATCTTCCCTTGTCTGCTTGAACCGTGCCTTGTAACGAGGGGCAAAGCCAGAGCAAATGTTCTAAGTTAACTGAATCGCCGCACTGAGGGGAGATATTGCTATTATACGTGTCTGGGTAGATCGAGTGTAATAAACATGGGCTGGGGTATATCCCCGTCTACGAAAGTCTGAGGGTGATTGTTTGCGCTTTGGTCAGTTTCTTATGTGGGAGCGGATAGCCCCTCCTACCAAGCTAAATGTGCTGCGTGATCTCGTTGTAAGGGGTGGCAGAATCTCTTTTTGGGGGTCGGAATGACTGTTAAATAGTTCTTCATAAACATACTGGATTTATCAGGTGGCGCTCAGAGTGCCGCGAACCTGTCGCACTTACGGAAAACATAGTCCAGCTCAAACACATTGAACGCAACCCAAGTGGGCAAGCATGCGTCATCAGTAAAAAAAAAGGGGGGGGTCATGACATTTAGGAAAACAGGCACCCACTGTACTGGGGCTTCGCGTTGGCGCGCCAACATTCGCCAACATTCGCCAACTTCCTTTTATGCGAATATGCGCTTTTCACGGTAACATTTGAATAAGAGTCATATACGTGCGCGAGCCAGCTCGTGCCCGCATGCAAACCAATTCTCTTTATTTTTTTTTACTTACGACCTGTTTACTCGTTCTTTTTGTTCCATTTGAAATAGCACTGTACACAAACATCAGCTGTTTAATGACCGATTGCTTGCGGCGCCCACCGTGTAACATTGTCACGGTGGCTTAACGGCGCCGACGAAAATTGCAGTTGATTCATGGCTCTCTCTGAGGCACTACATTAATACCGTTGCTGAAAGTGGTTTTCTTCTATCGCATTTCAGCGGGTACATGGGGTTCACACTCCCGAGAACAAATTTAGATATCGCTGTTTAGCAGAAACTTAACCTCGGAGATTATGGCATGCAATGCATTGGCGAATTCTCTTAGACACAATCACCGAGGCTAGGTATAAATTGTATAGCAGTGTTATAATTTCGACCACGCCTAATAAAAGGAATGCTTGCACATCCCTTGTTGACTTGAGGACGGTGCGGTGACTTTGAAAGTCAGGAATAGATTCATTTCCCCCCCCGTGTTCTTACTATGTCGTCTTTGCTTCGATAACTTCTACGCAGCCGTGGCACTGATGTCGGCATTTGGACATACCATATTAATTTGTATTCTCACACTTTTCAGTTTGCGTTCATCAGAAAATGCTCCTAGTACCGTGAAAGTTGTTTTCTTTGCACTGGGCTGTTGCGAACTCAGCAGACGCAACTGGCATTTGGATGCTATCCGTCCGTCAAGCCACTTGCAGTCTACTAAGCAGCAAACCAGTTGGCAATGCACCGCTATTAGAGAAGGTTGAACACGTATTGCTGCAGCAATGCAACCAATCAAATAAAGGGTAAATGTTTATGCAACGTTATGCCTAAAAGTAAGCGGCCTCAGCTATACGGATACAGCGTCTAGTTAAGGTTTATCTCTATCTCTAAAATGCTCCAATGTTTGCTTTGTGATCGGTCTTGCGGTAGTTTGTGAAGTGGTGCTTGTCGTAACAGAAACCAAAAGCGTGCCCGGGCAGATGGTCATCGTGGCTAGACTATACACATGACAATACACATGATATATAGCCTAATGCGAATGTTAAACACAGGAGTTCAATGGCTTACAATCACTCAAGTGCGCACGCTGATAGAGATAGATTGCAACTTCACGACATACTACAACAGCCTGCCTAGTTCTTCGCGAAACTATTAGAGGAAATGCAAAGCGTGTTGTTTATCTGCGTCTGCTTATAAGTTTGTAACCACGTAGCGTTCGCTTACGAAGCGAAGCGTGAAAGTTGGAACTGCTTTCTTGTTTCTGATTATTTCCTGATTTATCTTCTCTAGACAACCCTTTGATCTGCGACTGCAGGTTGGCTTGGCTTATGAAAGAGGACAGTGAGATTTGGGCAAGAGGAATGGCAACGTGCGTGCAACCAAGGTGGCTTAAAGGAAAGCAACTGCGCGAATTAGAGCAGGAAGATTTCTTCAGGTGGGAGGATGGATGCGAGCCTGGATGTCATTGCAAATGCAACGGTGAATCTCTGGATAGGAGAGAAATTGATGCGAACTGCTCGTCGGCGACTATCGGCAGGATTCCGGAAGTGTTGCCGGACGGCACCATACGACTGGACCTAAGCGGAAACCAACTGCGACACTTGGACGGCGCTGTAAAAAAAGCAGCTCCTCATCTCGAAGTGCTATTGCTGAACAACAATGCCTTGTCTGGTCTAAACGTGACCTCTATTCCAGAGAAAGTGCATTCCCTCGACTTACGCGGCAATAACCTGAACCGTTTACCGTACTCGGTGGTGACACAACTGAACCTCACTTCCATCTGGCTGTCTGGCAACGCCTATTCCTGCGAGTGCGTGGACTACAGCTTTAGACAGTGGATTCAAGCTCATGGCAACGTGGTGAGAACTTTGACTTGGTGACTAGTGCTACTTGGTATCAGTCATATGGGGGTTTTAATAGGTTGCTGAAAAGTTTCTCCGGTGGCATAAATATTATTCTTTAAAGTGGGGATTCGGCTTTGGATTTGATTTGTAAACTAAATTGTTCTACTTGTACACCTCTTTCTACAGGTTGTGCTCATCATTTTCGCTAATAGAGTTTTAGGAGTTCTTCGTGCGAGTTCATCGAATATTCTTAAGAACGGATAAGACAGAAAATAGGCTTGGCAATATGCCACCTCAAATATTGAGCAATATATGTTTTTTCGAACCAATGCAGTGGATTCTGATGCGGTTGTAATCTTGCGTTCATCTTCGATAGGTTCGGGATGCCAGCAACATCGTTTGTGCAAGAAACTCCAACCTTCTCGTGTCTCAAAAAAAATTCGTTACATTGGGACAGAAAGACCTCTGCCCGCCCGCGATACCAAGAGGAGTGGTGTACCTCCTGCTGGCTTTCGGTAAGTGAGCTATGAGCTCCTAGAATGTTTCGAGCTTTGTGTAGTCGGGTTGTGTGGTGAGCGAAGTGATCTTAAAAATCCCAGCAACCTGTTGAAATGGATGTAATTTATTCGTCATGCTTGTTTTTAGTAGCTATGTTGGAAACTGAACGTGAGTATTTCAATGCCCGATGGTGGCCGTACGACGGTAGCGTCAATTGCACCCTTGCGGGAGCAATTGTGTGGGAGGCTTTAGAGCGCAGCAGGATCTCAATGGATCAGAACACGACAGTGGACGGATGCGAAGAAGGGAGTTCGCCGGTGTGGCACATACTGCCGAAGGTGCTCAGCGCGGGCTCTCACTAGAACAGTCAAAATGTAGTTCGTTGACTTTAAATGAACGTCACTTTTATTATCTAAGGCAAAATTATACAATATTCTCTCAAAGGACTTGAGCTATGAATCAGCAGGCAAGAAGACTAAACTCCTGGAAGGCATCGACTGGATTTTGGGTAAACAACAAGATACACGTGCCGAAGCGCTTACTGGAGAGGCCTCTCAAAGTTGTAGGTAGCTCCGCGGTGAATACGTGAATACCGAGGGTTGAGAGCAAATACAAAATAAGAGACTCGAATCTACTCGGTTTCGCAAGTACGTGACGGTAACTTGCGTATGCATTCTGAGGGCGAACTTCGCATTCTCCGACCAATGATTTCCGGTGATGGTTTGTTGAGCTGAGCTTTCATTACATGTGCGTTGTCTGTGACTGGATCAGAATTTTCTACACCTTGGTTAAAGCAGCTTCACATTGTCACTCACGGGTGTCGAGAAGCGGCGCGTCAACGTAGGTGCTCGGCGTATAACATGCAGCAGGGAAAGACCATGTGTGGGGTGGCGCTGTTGGTGCACGGGAGGAGAGCAACTGCGTCGTTGTCGCAATGAGGCGAAATGAGCGAAAAACTTTCATCAAGCAATGTCATTGTACCTTTCAATCGGAGAAATATTCAGACAGGCGTCGATCTTTGTTGACGTAAGAAGCGGACAACATGTACATTCATGGCCCTGAACTGATACATGGCGTTGGCTGGCGAGCAGGTCTCCTGGCGATCACATTAGCGCTGTTGGCCGCTTATCTACGCTACAAGCAGGTGCTGAAGATGTGGCTACGTGGTCGTGGCGTGTGTGGTTTGGCGTGGGGCGTCGCGGAGGACGAGCTGGACGCGGATAAGCTGTTTGATGTGTTCGTGTCGTTCAGCAGCAATGACGCCGACTGGATACACGAAGAAATCATTCCGCGACTGGAGGCCAGTGGCTTCGCCTGCTGCACTTACGAGCGCAATTTCAAGGGCGGCTTCCTTCTGCAGGACATCATTCACGATGCTGTGGCGTGCTCACGGCGGACACTTCTTGTTCTCACGCAGTAAGTAGTTGCTCTTTCACGTGCATCTGACTACGGAGGATGTTCGAGTAAACATTTGCTGATTGTCTGGGATGGAACTCTCCTTTTGGTTGTGATAGAAGTAAATGTACTTGGTAGACACACTTTTGCGATGTTGGTAAGGAGCTTTAGCGTACTACGAAGCATGTGTGCCGTCAGTGTGGACACGGTTTTTGTATAGTTTAGCAAACACTTATTTTATTATAATTATTTCAAGACAGCTTGGCATCTCCATTTTCGTGCTCTATTGTTCGCTTCTCGCATTCATGATGATGTGGGAGTTTGATTGTTAAACCTCGCACCATGATTAGGCATCGTATGCCTAAATTTTAGAATTTTGTGTCATTCTGCCTTTGCTACCGGGGGGTGGCTATGGTTTTGGGCTGCTGAGCACGAGGTCGCGGGATCGAATCCCGGCCACGGCGGCCGCATTTCGATGGGGGCGAAATGCGAAAACACCCGTGTGCCGAGATTTAGGTGCACGTTAAAGAACCACCGGTGGTCGAAATTTCCGGAGTCCTCCACTACGGCGTGCCTCATAATCAGAAAGTGGTTTTGGCACGTAAAACCCCATAAAAAAAAAAAATTGCTACCGGGGGTAATTTCACATACACCAGCACTAGGCCAGCTCGCGAAATTCGAAATACCAGTTCAAATTCCTGTATCTGGTCGACTGTCTTGTTTATTCAGTATATAATTGCATAACAGACAAAACAGCGCCAGGTCGCAGGCCTTAGCCAGGGTAGCGGCCAAACAGCAAGTGACAACAATGAGATGATATCCCGACTCAAAAACTGCCTTGACTAGATACGTGCAGACGCGTAGCGCAGCGGTACACTTACCATGTGCGCCAGCTAACATGTACCATGGTAAACAAGTCTAGCTTGATCGGCCTTCTGCTCCGATGAAATTAAATACATTTTACCCAAGTCCTGGAGAGGCCAACGATAGTGTTTGCGTTGTTGTTAATAAAATAGGTAGTACTGACTACATCCGAAAGTTTTCCTTTATTTATTCACAGTCACAATACCGATTCAAGGTTATGTATAACACACATGCAGACTTGAGTTTCCGTAGTACTCGACGCGTTACCATTTGCGTAAGTCTTCTTTATCCTGCCTAAGCAAAGCCTGAGAGGAAGGGCAATGAGGTCACCTGGACATTGTTCATTGCTACCCTACACTTTGGAAGCAGATGTAACATTTAAAGATAGGGACCGAGAAAAGACATGAGCGTAGGTCAATCACACGCACTATGCATGATTGGGCACTCATGTTTGTTGCCTTCAAGTACTATGAGAGACCTCATATGGCTTTCTGGGCTGAAGAGCCGTCGGGTCAGGTACCCAGGGCCATCGTTTCGAGTAACCATGACGAAGTTGTCGCGGCCAGTCGCTTTCGTGCAACGGCGGCTTTCCTTTAAGCCCTGAAAACAGAGCTGCGCAAGGAGTAGCAAGTCGTAAACAACTGAAAGCGATAATTGCAAACGCGCTCCACAAACTTTCCATTGAGATTGTAGCCACGAAGTTAAGAGTTACAACCTGCCTTATTATTTAGTACTTACTGCTTTAATAATTAGACCAAGAGATACAGGAAGCCCTTAAAGTCGTGCAGATGGTTTCAACGTCACAGAAGGCTTTATCTTCACAGAGCCCAGCAACGGACGTCAGCGTTCATAGGGGAACACAGATAGCGGAAAGTGACGAGACGCTGTGTGGCACGTACCCCAGGGTGCGATAAGGAGAGTAGTGCGTCAAAAACTTCCTGTCCAAATTACTGTGGAACGTACGGTCGAAGATGACCCGTAGAAATGTCGCGTATCACTGGGACTTTGCAGCCGGCCAGTAAGGTATCTTCTAAGCGCAGACAATCGTTTGCAGTCCGAAGGATTCGGAGTTCACGGTCTGTGCGTTGAGCGGTAACGCGGCAGTTGAATGAAGTCAATGCCGGGACGATTTACTACGCTTGCATTTATGTGGATCCGTGTCAGAGCGTCAGCAAGGGATTATCGGCACCATTAATATGCCGAATATTAGTAGTGAATTCGGAGATATATGCAGGCTGGCGAATTTTGCAGGGACTGTGCGAGGAACTTCTAGACGTGATGTCATAAAGGCGCGGTTTGTCGTCGATGACAATAAGGAACTGACGCCCTTCGATGTTGTGACGGAAGTGGCGGACTACGAGGTACAGTCCTAGCAATTCGCGATCTAATCTGCTGTAGCGAGTTTCTTGCCCTGTCAGCTTCTGTGAAAAGGAAGATATAGGCTGCCATGGTTTGCAATCTAGCCGTTTAAACATGGCGCCAGCAGCTAGGTCAGAGGCGTCTACTATAACGGACATTGGAGCGTCTGGTTGCGGGTGTGTCAGTAGACTGGTAGTATCAAGGGCGTTCCTGGCAGGAGACAAAATCTGATTGAGCAGCATTAGTCCATAATATAGGCGTGCTAGCTCGTGGTGTGCCAGAGAGTAACCTGCCCAAAGGCTGGAAAATTGAAGCATAACCAGGAGTGAAACGGCGATAGTAATTGATGCGGCCGTGAAATGCCCGTGGTTTCTTGGTGGAAGACGGACGTGGAGAATATTAAATTTCTCTAACACGGGATGGGACAGGTAGGTTGCCATGCTCCATAACTCGGTAGCCCAGGAAATTAAGATAAGCAACGCCAAACTCACTGACCAAGATGTTTACTACCAGGCCATATTGATGGAGGTGTTCAAACAACTTACGCAGGTCAGATTCGTGTTCTATAGCAGAGCGACTGAATCCAAGAATATCGTCTAAAAAGACGGAGCAACAAGCCAGGCCACTTGATCAACGAACCGCTGAAATGTTTGTGTGACATTACGGAGGCCGAAGGGTGGGTCTAAAAATTAATCTGCAGAAAACTAAAGTAATGTTTAACAGTCTCGGAAGAGAACAGCAGTTTACAATAGCTAGCGAGGCACTGAAAGTGGAAGTGGCAAGAGAATACATCTACTTAGGAGAGGTAGTCACCGCGGTTCCGGATCATGAGACTGAAATAATCAGAATAAGAATGGGCTGGGGTGCATTTGGCAGGCATTCTCAGATCATGAACAGCAGGTTGCCATTATCCCTCAAGAGAAAATTGTATAACAGCTGTGTCTTACCAGTACTCACGTTCGGTGCAGAAACGTGGGGGCTTACGAAAAGGGTTCTACTTAAATTGAGGTCGAGGCAACGAGCTATGGAAAGAAGAATGATGGCTGTAACGTCAAGGATAAGAAAAGAGCAGATTGGGTGAGGGAAAAAACGGGGGTTAATGACATCTTAGTTGAAATCAAGAAGAAGAAATGGGCATGGGCAGGACATGTAATGAGGAGGAAAGAAAACGATGCTCATTAGGGGTTACGGACTGGTTTCCAAGGGAAGGGAAGCCTAGCAGGGGGCGACAGAAAGCTAGGTGGGCGGATGAGAATAAGAAGTTTGCAGGGACAAAATGGCGACAATTAGTACATGACCGGGGTAATTGGAGAAGTATGGGAGAGGCCTGTGCCCTGCAGTGGGCATAACCAGGCTGATGATGATGATGATGATGATGATGATGATGATGTGACTCAGTGACGGCGAAACTGCGCCTCGATGTGGACGAACCAGCGTTCATAGTCCGAGGGCCAGAAATCAGGAAGTTTCAGTGTGGCGATGGAAGACATTCCGTTTTCTTCGAGACGTCGTTGTTCGGTAGCCGGTTCCATCGCGTCGAGAAGAATCTTGGCAGACGTATACAGTGTGATATGGTATCACGTCCGGGTCACAAACTTGTAGGAGCAGAAGGCCCACAAAGAATATCCGTTTATTTATGAGGTGAGTACGTTGATGTGCGGCTACCAACTTCGAGCCTATATACCTGATGGCGCTAGTCCAGTCTCTTCCTTCTTCCATTGCGGGGCTCTATGAGCATTGTCTACAACACTTTCTTTATCAACAGGGCTCATTTTAGCTGGGACTCCCTGTATGACCGACTGCGAGCGAGGATAATAGGAAAAGGCAAGGATCTCAATTATCAGCTGACACCACACGATGCAAGCGGATAATAAATACAAGAAAAGCCCAGAAGAAAGGAACAGTTTACGAAAACTGAAATGTAGAAATGACGAGATAAAAGCAAATAGCATATGAACACAAACCGATACTGTTCGCATTATGTATTCGATCCTCTACCCTCGAGCAAACGTGGCGGCCATCCTGCCATACCGAATTCAGTGGCATTTACTTGTACATACTTGACTTATCCAGGAAATGTGAGTCACAGCGAGGATAGCGTATGTGACACATCCTCTGAACAGCAGGCGCCGCGTAATACTTGTCCCGAAGAGCAGGCGACTGGCCAATATAACTTATTACGCTATTTCTTGGCATAAATTCTATCGAAATCGAGAACCTCGCCTTTCAATGAACCATAAGAATAGGAGATGTCGAGAGGTGCAATCATTTAGTTAGTATCAATCACAAGAATAACCCGCCGTGGTTGCTCAGTGGCTATGGTGTTGGGCTGCTGAGCACGAGGTCGCGGGATCAAATCCCGGCCATGGCGGCCGCATTTTGATGGGGGCGAAATGCGAAAAACACCCGTGTACTTAGATTTAGGTGCACGTTAAAGAACCCCAGGTGGTCGAAATTTCCGGAGTCCTCCACTACGGCGTGCCTCATAATCAGAAAGTGGTTTTGGCACGTAAAACCCCATAATTAATTAATTAATTAATCACAAGAATTGCGCGAAATTTCATGCGAAGGAATGCACCGGCATACAGTGCGGTTCTTCAGGTGCACTGGCCTGAGTGACAGTTTCTAGTTCTACTTTTGCAGCAAGGTTCAGTCAGTGTTTCCCTATTTCCCACTGGTGGGCAGCAACGGAAAGGCTTGTCTTTCTGACCCGAAAGGCTTTCCTCCAATTAGTTTCTCTTTTCCTTAACTCACTTAGGCAAAGATACTTGCGCTGATTAGATTGACTGGAATTCCGCGAAATGAAATACATATTGAATTCCATTACACTAGCTTGATTCCAATGCATAGGGAATCATTGCTCTATCATCGCTATTTGCCAGTGGTATCGTAACAAAGCCAAGCCCATAAATAAGAGGTCCTGTTTTCACAAATATTTCTTCGCCTTACTAATTGGCCGATATTACAGTTTCGGTGACTTGCGACAGAGATTGTGTTATGTATTATTGCCTACCAGCCATTGGGACTTGTTTAGAGATGTACATGTGACATCGCGTCGTCCAGATGAGCGACGCTTTCTAGATGGGTTTGCGCCTTCTTGCTGCTGCTCATTTTGACGTTAGAGTGCAATTAATAGTGAAAACGAATTTGAGAAACTGATCGTTTGCGTCTGGTGTCGCAGGAACTTCTTGGCAAGTGACTGGTGCCGCTTGGAGTTCCGGTTGGCACACCAGCGTGCTCTGCAGGACAACGTCAATCGGCTTGTCATTGTCCTTGTGGACGAGCTGGTGCTTGGTGCACTTGATGAAGACCTGCGGCTGTACGTGCGTGCAGCGAACTACCTGCGTTGGGGTGAGCCGAACTTCTGGGACAGGCTGCTGCACTCGCTTCCCACGAAAGAAGCTGAAAGAAAGCTCATCATCGAGGGAGTGCCATCGCAGCTTCCCGCAAGCGGCAGTGGCGACATCGAGATGAATAGCTTTTTAGATGCAACCATAGAATGAAGAAAGAAGATAGATGGAAACCCCGCACAGACCAAAGAGGTGCAGCATCATTTTTATTATCGCGAATACTCACCAGCCAAAATAATCAGAGCCGCGCATCTGCATGTTGCACTGGCCATGACGCACGCGCTCTCGTTCTGGATTCGGCTTGGCGCAGCCGCCGCTAAGAATTCAGCCTTCGGCCTTTTCGGATACGAACTTAGGGATTATGGCAAGTGGCTTCAGCCGATGTCACGGATTCGTACTATGGTGACGAAGTATAAGGCGCTGTTCACTGAGCTGACCGCTGCCACGAATCCTCCGCGGTTCTACCGGCCGCTTCCACTGTTTCGGCTTAGGTGGTTGCTCGAACAGCTCGACGCCATCGTGGAGCTGAATGAGGTCAGTGCATACATGGTGAAACATGCCATCCTTGCCAACGCCCTTGTGTGCAAAAGGCATAAAGATTGCGTCGTCCCGTCTGCCAGCCCACGGCCCTACGACGATATGCGCCCTGCGGTGCTGGACGATTACGGATCCCGGTACCTCCCACTTCCAGAGCTCGACCATGCGGTACCACACCTGCCGCCACCAACTCCTTCGTCGTCTATCGCCTCGGGTCTAGCACCGACAGCCTCTCTTCTTGCGCCCTGGCACCACGTCGAGCCGCACCAGCTTCCGTCGGGTAATGCCATATTGATGGAGACATGCGCTACTCCGGAGGCCTTCGCCCCTGCCTCTCACGCACCGAGTCCGTAGTAAAAGCATGCGCACCATTTTTACGTCCTGGGTACTTCTGATCACTGGTGTCTGCCAGCTATACTGTTTTCTTGCCTCTGCCGATGGTCCGCGACAGCTGTGAGAGCGCAGACCCAGAGTCAGCTCCGGCGCCGCCGTTGCTTATGCCTACAGCTGTGCTTCTGCCTACACACAACCCGAGATCCAAAACTACTGGACGTTGTGGCGCCCACTAAGTTTGCGCTGGTGCCATCCATGCGACCCTCGCGTCGCCCTTCTAGCCATACAATGGTATGGCACCACTCCATCAAAAAGAAAGCTGTGCCCAACTGTGTAGTAGTGTCGTGCGTGCAACCAGGATTGTGCCTGTTCTTTGGCCGCTTTACTTCTGCTGCCCGTATGTACGGCTATGTCCGCTTCAGACCAACATGTCGGCTTCGCCAGATCGTGCATAGAGCGTGCCTTTGTCGCTGCCCTCGTCCACTATGCTGATTTCACATTCGTCTCCCAGAGGATTCACAACCTCAACCGCTGCCCACACGTTGACGACTCGGATTGACAGCCAACCTTGTACATCCGCAATTGCAGCTTTATTTAGACTTCAGCTCGTGGGGGAAGCCATATGTAGCGTCGTCAATATCATCGCGAGAGCTCAACTGCCACAATCACAAGCGCAACAGACCCGCCGTTTTTATTTGGGCATTTTCGCTATTGAGCACGAGGCCGCGTGATCAAATTTCGGCGGCAGCGGCTACGTTTCTATGGCGGCGGAATGGAAAAGCGCTCGTGTACCGTCATAGGCTGCGCGTTAAAGACCTCCGGTGGACAAGTACTCCCTCACTTCGGCCTGCCTCATAATGAAAATGTAGTATTGGCACGTAAAACCCAAAATTTTGTTAGTCAGCACCGCGTGTCTGCATGTGGCAGGAGAAACGAGAAACGCGCTCTCGATCTGGACCGGGCTTATCGCCGCAGCCGCCCTTGTGCTCTCGGCCTTCACCTTTGTATCGAAAAATATGCAGGGACGGCCGCACGCCTCCTCGGCCACCGTCGACGGCCCGCGACGGTGGTTATAGTGCAGAACCAGAGCCGGTTTCTGCGCCGCAGGTCAGCGAGTCAGCTTCCAACATGTCGCCTGGCGTTCGCCCAGCGATCGGTCATCCAGGCCAAATGTGCGCGCCATTTGGTGGGCCAGCGTCCAGTATGCGCCATGCCAAAAGATTTCATTGGCATGCCTACATGTCAGCCATGTTATCAGCGCCATTATGTTGTCCACGTTCTCTCTTTATTATAATTTTCTGCAGTCGCTCGTAAAATCAACAAGCTGCTTGTCCTCGCTCTGTGGGTCTTTTGGGGTTGCAGCTCTCTACAAAGGAAATTAGGAGTCGTATTTATGTCCACCCGATCACAGTTTTTTTAGGTGGACAAATTATTATGCACCCGACGGATTACGTACTTCTTTAGATGTGGAGATCGTGTCCCAAGGAAAAGGAGGAATCGAGAAGTTATCGTCATCAATGCTTAGAGGAAGTTTGTATGGGCCACACTAATCAACGACCCGGATTCTGATATTTCTAGGTCTTAAGATCTCAGCAGGCGCAAGAAGCACATTTTCGCCGAATCAGGCTCAGCAGCACCGACGCGAACTACTTTAGGTGCATAACTGAGTCCACATACTCGTTCGTATGCTGAGTCTAAATTTTGAGAGCGACGTACAGACTGAACTGAATTTGAAAGAAACAAAAATGGAAGCAAAGCTTCCAGTTTATTCCCCTTATAATTAATAACCGCAAGAAAAAATAGTACAAGAATAGCACTCATACATTCGCCTGAAAGCACCTTAAAAATTTCGTTTTTCTCTGTGTCATTCAAATGTTGCTATACTTTGGGATATTGCGTACGAATATGTGCCTAGTTGCTTGGCAATTTGCAATATGTTGTGGTGATTCACTTTTCTCTATTGTAACACTTATATCACTATCACTTACCTACAAAGTAAATAAATACTGGCTTTGCCTGTATAAGCTGTCAGCCTAAAGCTATTTATCACCATGTAAGATTCCAATTGTCACATGATTTGTGTGAAGTGTGGATAGATGTCTCTTATTTGATGCTTTTTAATGAGTACTGGTGCAGATGTCCTTTGCTGCTATTTGGTGTGGCTTTTCTCGTGCTTTGAACAATTTCAAGGCGCTTTTCGTGGCTTTTCGTTCTGAGACCCCTGTACATGCATTGCCACGAGAATAAACCTCAAGCCCACACCTCCTATGTGACTGGCGCTGTTACTTTTCATAGATGCACTCTCTCGAGGCTGCACTGCACTTGCAGCGTGATTCGAGTTTGCAGCTGTGGAGCATCGTTTGTGCGTGGAACCACTCGACCCGTGTTGCACGGTGCGGAAATGGTGCGGATTTTTAAGGTGCGCTTGTCAGTTGACCAGTGCACGTGCATAATCGCTAGTTAATGCCATGGTCGATAAAAGCGTAGTGCCGGTAGCGTCGGTTCTAGACCATACAACTGATAGAAGGGGAAATAGCCAGCAGTTTCGAGACGAGAGGTGCTGTAAGTAAAGGTACTGTAATGTAGACAAAAGTCGCAGTCGTGGTGGTTGGCTGAAAAAGAATTTTGATAGCATGTCTATGAGGGTTCGACTCAAGCGCTCAGTGAAGTCTTTCGGTTGTAGATAGTAGGAAGTTGTAAGTCTACGGTGTATTAGCGAACACGCATGATGCCATAAATTAATTTAGACAAAAACACACGCCCATGCTCTGTGAGTGTTTGACATGCAGCACCTTGCATCAAAATAACATCATGTGGGAGAAAGTCCGCATCATAAGTTGTGCAACTGGTAGGAAGGGCGCGCGTTATCGCGTTGTGCGTCGCAAAATCTGCAGTGACAGCAGCGGACTTGTTCTTCGATGTATAATATACACGTGTAGTACGATGTGTATCATCTGTTATGTATGTTCTCCGAGGTCTAAGCCGACATAATTAAAGGGTTCCACCGGGATGCCAAGCAGCTGCAGGCAGCCATCGTGGAGCAGGGATGGCTTCTCCTGAAGTTAATTAACATAGGTCACAAGTGGCGACATAACACGGTATAGAAAGCGTAAGACACGGGTAGAAAAAACACCGCCGTACTATAGGTTCGAAAAACGCCGAGGTGTCCCGATCCCGCAACTGGTGCGTCGTGTAGCTCTCTTAGAACGGCTCAGCCTAGGTGCTTAAGAATGACAAGTACAAGGACTGAACCTTGCAATGAAGATTAGGACGGTACAAAGTACCGTCGCGGAGGTCCAAGAGTCGTAGAATAGCATCGGACGCAGAGCGTTCGAACCATCGTTGAGTAATTCGATGTAGGCGCCAAGACGTTGCTCCTCGGCGATACAGAGGAGATGGGACACAGAGAAACCGCAAGCAGCACTCTGAGTATTAGAGGGGTCACAGTTATCAACAGACTAACGCGACAAACTGTCATCGTCTCACTATCATGGCCACACTGCCATCGTCTTAAAAATCTGACTTTACAAGTCGGGCTTGTAAACCACCAACTTCGAGTACTCTTTGAGTTTTAAAGCACATCGACCAAGCCTGCCCATAGAGTCTTTTAGGTATCAAATCTGGCAGAGCGTAATAGTCAGTGATGACGGAGAAAGGTCGACCGTAGAGGTAGGATCGGAATTTTGCAACCGCGCAGGCAACAATAAGGCATTCCCGTTTCGTGATTAAATAGACGTGCTCCAATTCGGATAGGAGGCGGGTGGCATAAGCAATTACCCGATCCTGGCGACGCTGAAGCATATCTGTAGAGGCATCATTCGAAGTAGGTAAGAGTGGGTGGTGAGGTGAGAAGTGTGACTAGGAGAAAGAAGGCGGCAGCTTCTGAAGTACCTGAGCAGAACGATGCACCTTGTGGCTATATCGATCATTCGCTTCTGACCTAGAAGATACTTTGGGTCAACGGGTATGGGGCCACTAGGTATGGACCTTAACGGACAACTGCGTAACTGAGTATATCATATTGGTACTTGCCCATTTCTGGCCAGTCCCATAGAATGCTGTGCCAATGTGACATGAGAGTACGAAACCACTGCGTTGAGCGCTGCGGCTTGATAGATAGCCATTACAATGAAGATGCCAACTAAAGCACCCCAGGATACTAGGTACAGAGAACCGGCCACGGTGTTTAAAGGGAGGTGCATTGATTACAACAAGGTATGCTGCGTCGTTGGCATCAGTCGGCATTCTGGAAGACCCTGGATCGCCAATTGGAGTATCTGCTGATGTTCCAATAAGTTTCGTGATTTACGTATGGCATGCGGATACTGTAATCCTCATAAGCGATGAAGGGAATTCAACCTCCAGGAGACGCCTTTCTAAGACGATGTGTTCCTGAGCAAACTTGGTGACAAGGGGGCAGTGTATCTGCGCACGGCATTGTATTGTATCACACCTGGCGAGGGAGGAGTAAGTGCAGTTTAAGACTGCTTATTTTGTAACCGTATTATGATTATTTAAGACGTTCACGCAGCTTACGGTATGGCTCTTTGTATTTATGTATCTATGTGGATCCACCGTTGACCTCTTTCCCGCCAGGTTTTGTAACTTGGGTAGTGCATGCTCAAATTGATAGAACATCAGGCGGCTGGAAAGGGGTCGAACAGCAACCGCCGGACCGAACGCTGTCTTTGGCTACGTAGCTCTGGCTATGTGGTGCTCTTCAGTGAACCATTTCGACACTGGCGTGGTTCCCTGGGTATGTGCTGCTGGATATATGATACTTTGCAACGACCCTCTCACGTGAAGTTGGGTCGCTGAGCACGTGTCATTGAGTATGTACCATCCATCCATGAAAATCTTCCACGCCAAATTGGGCCACCAGGTAAGTGCCACATTGCATGTCCTACTGTTGAGTGAACCTCTTTGAAGCGAAGTTGAGTAGAAGTGTATTAGCCACTGGGAATGCGCCACCCTACAATGTTGAGGCAAATTTGAGTTGCTGCGTATGTGTGAGTGGTTATGTGCCGTCTCTCATAATAATCATTGCATAAAAAAATTGCGGCAGAACCCATCCAATGGTGACTGTCGAAGGTTTGTTTGTCACTCTGATGCAATCGTGCTCTCGTCATTCAATCGTGATAATGCTGCTGCTGTCGTGCCGTTGTTGTCATTGCGGCTTCGTAACATAGACAATACCATCCCTCCTACTTTGTCTTACCATAGTTATCAGGACGTCTTGGTAGTGTCATTGTCATTATTCTCGCTTCATCTGTCATGGTCTTACCAGCTTTGTCATCCGACTCTCTTCATGCCATTGTCATCCCGCCATCGCAATCATGCAAGTTTTGTGTAACAGTCATCGTCACGTCATTGTGATCATACACTCGTCACCCCGTTGTCCTCATGCCGTCACCATGCCATCGTCGCCACTGCATTGTCATCATATGCGTTATCATGCATCTTCACTGCGTCGTCATAGTTCCATTGTCTTACTGTCGTCAGGATCACTTCGGGGTCGTTTATCGTCATCACGCTTATTTCGACGTCCGACCATCGTCATGCCGTTTTCGTCATACAATTGTAGTCATGTCGTCATCGTCACGTCGTCTCCATGCAGCTTTCATGATATTCATTGGCACGCCATTCTAATGATAGACTCGTCATCATCCCATTGTCCTCATCGGGTTGTCCCGACAAAGTCTTCACTGCATCGTCATCGCACCATCGTCATGATGCATTCGTTGTCATACCATCGTCGACATTTTGTCGCAGTCCTTCTGCCGTCATCATTGTAACTCCGAGTTTGCTCAGCGGACCAATCACAGACGGACCAATCACAGACGCAGGCACCACCCTCTTCATCCGGTTATCGATTTTCAGTGCACTGGCTCGGCCCCATCGAATCCCTCTCCACTTGAGCGTGCTCCTCGCCTCTTCTCTGCCAATTAGATAAGACAAGCCCCTCAGTGTAGGCAATGTCATTCGTTTTTAAAACAAACGACAGTGACCTCCTACAAACGAGGAGAGCGCTTCATTGGTCAGCTCAGACAACCCTGCGTGTCACCGCCCGATGCTTGCGTTTGCGGTTACGCAAATTTGACGTCAGGAGATTGGAATAAAAACATATTGGAATAGTTTTACGTTATAGGGCCCCAGTGTTGTTTGGTAGAAGCTGGATGAAGGAATTCCTGTTGGGAATCGGCAAGCCGGAATCTATTTTGTCTGTGTCATCTGCAGAAGAAGCTGTGGACCATTTTCAAGAGGTGTTTTCATATGGTGTAAGCACGTTCCGTGGGGTTAAGGCTCGCATCTTGGTGCCGCCAGACGCCAAACCCACATTCTTTAAGCCCCGATGGTTCCCTTTGCTTTGAAAAACAAGTTTTAGAAATCGTTGCAGAGACTGCTCTACCAAAGCGTTGTCAAACCAGTGAACACTGCCAGATGGCCTGCACCTGTCCTTCCAGTGCGAAATCAAGATGGGCAGTTGCGCATATGCGGCGATTTCAAGCTGACTGTAAATCGCATAGCACTTGTGGAAACGTATCCCGTGCCACGCATAGATGAATTGTTCACAAAGCTCCAGGGAGGAGTAGGGTTCATAAAGGTAGACCTAAAGGACGCCTACCAGCAGATCGAGCTGGAAGAAGAGTCACATGAGTTCGTCACTGTCAATACCCCCAAGGGCTTGTTTCAATACATGAGACATACAGGCCCAGCCATATTTCAACGGGAAATGGAAAACTTCCTGGGAGGTCTTGATCATGTCGCAGTTTACTTCAATGACATCTTGGTAACATGCACTGATGACGAACATTGGGCAAACGCCTGGAAGATACTAAAGCGCTTGCAAGAGGTGGGCTTTAAGTTGAAACTTGTGAAATTCGAGTTTTTGTTGCGTGAGGTCCAGTACTTGAGCCTCGTAATAAGTGCTGCTGGGCTACATCCCGAACCCGCCAAGACTGAAGCAGTAGACAATGCTCCCGAACCTCGAGATGTGAAAGAGTTGCAAAGATATTTGGGCTTGGTGAACATCTATAGAAAGTTTCTCCCCAACCTGTCAGGTGTACTGCAGCCATTGAACGGCTTGCTTAACGCTAGAACGAAGTGACGCTGGATGGCGGTTGAGCAATGTGCATTCATGAAAAGCCAGGGTGCTGCACGCATCCGCCCGTGTCTTGGCCCATTATGACCCCTCCAATTCCGCGGTGTTGATCACTGATGCTCCCCCTCGTGGCCTGGGGGCAGTCCTGGCACAGAGAGAGCCTACTGGAGAAGACCATGAGGCTCCTTTGCATCAAGGAGCCTCACGGCCGTTGAGAAGAATTACAGCAAATTGGATAAAGAAGCACTTGGTCGCGCGTTTGGTACCACAAAGTTCAGGCAGTATCTCCGGGGACGGAAGTTTGAAGCGGCTACCGACCACAAATCCTTGTTGGGCCTGTTATGTTCTGAAAGGCATAGTCCGGAAACATGATCACCGACGCTTCTTCGCTGGGCGTCGTTGCTGGCAGGGTACAGCTACAGTTTGAGCTATAGGCATGGAGGCTTGATAGCCAATGTAGATAGGTTGAGTGGTCTTGGCTTGCCAAAAACTGATAGTTCTCCAGGGGCGCCTGCAGAGGTATTCATGCTTGAAGGTGTCCATCCCCGTGTCCGTTCATCAAAGGTGGTTGCAGAAGCCACTGGAAGAGATTCTGTGTTGTCAAGAGTGTTACATGATTTATTGTCTGTTCATGTGCACGACTTGACATTAGAGGGGAGGGGGGGCATACGTGTCCTGATTCATTGAGGTGAGTGTGCATCAGAACTGTGTGCTCTGGGAAAATCGAGTTGTGGTACCCTCCAGCATCCAAGGGGAAGTCCTTAATTTACAACACGAGAACCACCCTGGGGCCACAAAAATGAAAGCCATCACCCGAAGTCATGTGTGGTGGCCGTCGTTCGACAGCGACATCGTAACCACGGTTCAAGAGTGCTTCGTCTGCCAACAACAATAGATACCATTGAAACCAGTGCCTATGAGGCCGTGGCCGTTCCCAGACAGGGCCTGGTCAAGGATCCACGTGGACTATGCGGAACCTTAGCAGAATTCTTATCTTTTTTGCAATTGATGCATTCTCCAAATGGATAGAAGTTTTTCCCGCTTCATCACCCTCAGCGGAATGAACAATTGCACGCTTGCGGGTCATGTTTGCGAATCAGGGCCTCCCAGACATGGTGCTATTGGACAATGGACCCGCATTCGCGAGTGAAGCGTACGAGACATTCTTGAAGAAGAACGGCGTGAAGATGATGCTAGTACTACCCAATCACCCTGCTTCTAATAGTGCGGCGGAGAGAGTCGTTCAAACTATGAAAGTAAAATTACAGAAAGTTTGCCCAGGTGACCTTCGTGCACAAATAGCACGAATGCATTTATCATATAGGTCGTCACCTCATGAGGTCTACGGGTGTGGCCCATTCGAGCTATTGATGGGACGGAGGCTCAGGACTGCATTGGATCTGCTGCGGCTGGATCTAAGGAAAGTAGTCCTCCAAAAACAACTCGCTGAGAAGATGGAGTACGATCAAAGAACGAAGCCGAGGGTGCCAGCACAACCAGGAGACAGAATATTCACCAGGAATTCTCGGCCAGGTCCGAGCTGGATTCGGGCTGTAGTCACCAGGCAACACAATTCACGGGTGAGCTACAACTGGATGATGGGCGACAATGAACCTGGCATATCGACCATGTAAGGCCACAGTCGATGCCCGACCAGCACAAGCGTTGGTGCTCCAGCCCTTCTACCGCACGCTCGGGACCACTTTTGACTTTATCTTCAGGGAGCGGAGGTACAACTGACAGTGGTTTACCCAAAGCAATGACAAGCTTGGAGGGTCAACTACTACTATGCGGCGAGTCCTATCAGCTGGAGATCAGTAACACCATAATATGAACACGCACCGATTGCTCACCGCCTCCTTCCACGCCTCGGCTTCGTCGGAGCACTAGGCAACGCCGTCCGGTGCTTCGGTTTTCTCCTTGGACTGTAACTGCTTATATGCTGTTAACCTGTGGTGTTAAGGGGGGAGGAAGTGTGGTCTCTGACGCCACCAGGGGGCGCGCGATGTACAATAAAAAGCAGAGCATATGACCTGTGTGGTCAGGGTGCCTACGCCCCTCACAGCGGCTACTGTGTCTTCATTGCCGTGCGCTATGGCCGCGGGTCTGGTCACTACAACTCCGGTCACTACACATTTCGCTTCCTCTAAATTAACCTGAAACATTAGTTATAAACGCATAGCGCGTCCTATTTCTGAGATCGATCGTTTGGCATTTCCGGCCTCCGTAGTCCTCACGAGACGCGTCCGCATATCCACAACAGGATGATTGCTAATGGATTGTGTTGGCTTGAATAAGTTTCGCTCGAGGCACCAGACGGTGCCCTGCTCTTTACCGTATTCCTTATGTTTGCGCTCTCGTACGGTAAACTAACATTCTTAAAGGCACACGCACCGTAACGTATGGTGAAGATGCTTACGTTTACCGTACGTAAGGCGACAAACGCTATCTAAAACTCTCTATTGCCATGTTGTAGTGACGGTGAACCACCGTGGTGGTCCGACGCAAGTCAGGTAAAGAACTATTTATTGGGCGAACCTATGCTTTCCAAAACAAGTAAATCTCAGTACAGTGGTAGCGATGAGCACATGCGTCATTCGTCGAAAATCTGATCTGTGGATCAGGTGCATCGGCTATGTAAACATGGCTCCCTCAACCTCCCAGCATATTCGCTGGTTCTCGCGTGAGTTCTAGAACGTAGTACAAAAGAAATTCGCCTTGCACATGCACTCTGATTAAACAGGGCTTGGTGACAACATAGCCAATAGATAGAACCAGCGATAACATTCTAGAGACTTCAGATACAAAAATATCAAAAGGCGCATCTAGAGCTGCGTTCAGCACGTTCGTTCGGTCATCGGCGCGCGCAATTGGCCTACTCCACGCCGACGTCGCCCGCCGCCGGGCGTGGTCATGTTTTTGGCGATGTCAAAATGACGACACGCTCCTGTCCATCACCCTGCAACCGAGCACTTCGTCTGCTAGGCGCCGAACTGGACGGGAGTTGGCAAGTTTGGAGCGATCATACGCTCGTTACGAGACCGGCTTCGTATGGCGCGTCTCGTGGATTAGATCGGATACAAACGGCGGCTTCGGCCGCAGAATGGCACGTTCGGATCCAGTCCATAGTTTAATTAGAGAAAATGGCGCTTGCGATGGGAACTTCGGTTGTTGCATTGGCGTTGCTTTAGGAGGAACGACAGCAGTGGAGCTGCGAAACGCGTTTGAAGAAATGGCAGAAGGCGAATTCCGGCGTCACTTTCGTTTCTCGAAACAAATACTGCGTTTGGTGTGCGGCGAACTTCACCCCATCATCGGGTGCCAGCTAGCCACTGGTCCATGGAAAAAGACAAACAAGCTGGGGTGTCCATGCCCTCCGTCTTGAAATGCATTATCGCGATGTCAGTAATACAACACAGAGCGAAAAATAAAAGCACATGGTGGCTAAGAAGATTAACGCATTTACACACACAGAAAGAAAATGAAGTCCCAAAGATAGCGCTGGTAGAACGGCTTAAGGCGCACAACATAGAATACTTCAGGTCGTGAGCGGCGCCGCCGTGATCGCGTAACGCCGTCTGGCACGACCTCATAGTCCAGTAGCGTCCTCGTAGCGTCGGTAAACATTTTTCGCGTCGGCTGAGGGTACTTTGCTCGTTTTTGATACGCGGGTGGCCCAGCTGTCCGGCTTTTCCGGCGCATTATATGTTTGCGAAGACGTCACGGTGATGTGCCACAGGGTAACCTCTGTATCATCGCGGGTTTCATTCTAGCTTAAATGGCGTCATTTGCATTTTTTCTTGCACTGCCGTGTTGTAACCGAAGGTTACGTAAAGAAGGACGGCATTCTACGTCTTGTGCTCGAGGTGAACGTACATTGCAAACGTGTAGTGAGAGTTCTTGTAAATGTGGGTTAGAACCGCCGCGTCAGCTAGTCTGCTCTTTTATTCCTTTTGCCAGCTTATGTCGGTCACGCACACTCCTGTTAACCTCTTCCTGTGTAGCTTCCATGTGCCGCTGTGTGTAGCAGAAGACGCAAGTTGACTACTTCAAACAACCGTTTCAACAATGTTCTTGTTCCAATATCTACTGTTCTGTTTAGGCTGTGACATGTGTCGTAACAGATCAGAAATGATGTGTTCCCGTTTGCACCTCATTCATTAGGCGTGGCTGTACTCGGCGTTCATGTAAGTACTACATGAATGCCTTTAAACACACTCTTGCGTCTCAGGTTTCAACATATTTTAATGCAGGGACTCTGAAAAGTTCGTCATTCAGATATTCTAAATCATCGTATAAATTGTTCACTCATGTATACGATGGGTAACAGGGGTCAATTTCTTTTTTCAAGCAAACTTCTTGCATTAGCGCTTTGAACAATTTCCCGGATATATTACTAGCGCTGCTTCTGAACTGAAACAGCTATTATCCTCTGTGATAAGAATTACATTAAATATTGCATATCGGATTCTCTGACGTTAACAACAGCTTCCAGACTTACAATAGCTGCAGCTTGTACAGCTTGTACTGCAGAGCACAGCTTTCCTCAAAGCTTTAGCGTTAAAATCTGCGGAAAATATGCACGCTATGGTTCTGATCGAATTTAGGCGAACAATTGACCAATACGTAAATAATATGCGTGGCCATAATATTATATTATGCAGCTTCTCGCACAACACCGAGCTCAGAAAATTGGAGGGTAGCTGAGGAAGCAACCGTGGCCAGGGGCTAACTTCTGCAGCACGCAAGATTTGCCGATGACTCGTGCCTAAGTACACCACACAAGGGTCCTTGACCGTGCGTTCATGAAGCCGGGCCGCCTCGTTATGCTTAAATTATCGCACTACGACGACCTTCCGGTATCGGGGCATATAGGCGTCACCCGCGGGGAGGCGGATGGTCGAGCCGATCAGAACGTGTAGAATGCCGGCAGGAGACGTGCCTGCAGGTCCTCCCAATTGATGTCGTCGTGCGGGCCGGCCATGTGTTTGCACTTCCTCGTGCTTTTCGCCATCCGTCCGAAGGCGTACAAGCTGTCATCCTGCGCCGAGATCCCTTTGTCCTCGATGTTGACCACGACTGACGGCAAGTTGGCATAGCGCGAGTCGTCGAAGCGCGCCGCGCCCGATGACTCGCCGGTCGCAGCGGTGCCGCCAAGGCCTGCACCGGCCTCGCCGGCAAGCAACATCGCAGACACGGCTCGGTCGACCATGATGGCCGACGGCCCCGTGTACACGCCGCGTCGCTTCCGCAGTTGGCCCACCCGCTGCAGCGTGATCAGGTGCTCTTGCTTGAGCTCGGAGTTGAGCCACTGCAGCTGCCTGTTGCGCACGGTGAGCAGCGCGTTCTCATACATCAGTCGCAGCGCATGCATCTCTGGAAGCTGGTTGATGCCTTCCAGGCCCCTGTCGACACCCATCACCTGGTCTCGGCCGTCGCCCTGCTGTTGCTGGCTTCCTTCGCGTTGGCTGCCGCCGCTGCCTTCCTTCGGGGTGCCGCCGCTTTTGTGACTTTTGTCGCCGCTCCTGTCCTGTGACTTCTGCGACTTCTCCTGGGACTTCTCTTGGGACTTGTCCCCTTCCTTCATGCTGCCTTTGCTCTTTTGGCTCTCCTTGCTTTTCTCCTGGCTCGTGCTTTTGCTCTTGCTGGTCTTCTCACCAGTTTTTTCATCACTCTTGCTTACTGACTTGCTGCCGCTTTTTTCTCCGCTCTTGGTTCCGCTCTTCTCCATCTTACTCCCGGATTTCTCATGACTGTGGTCGCCGCTTTTGCTCTTGTCGGTCTTACTTCCGGACTTCTCGTGACTGTGGTCGCCGCTTTTGCTCTTCTCGGTCTTACTTCCGGACTTCTCGTGACTCTGATCGCCGCTTTTGCTTTTCTCCGTCTTGCTTCCGGATTTCTCGTGGCTCCTTTCCCCACTTCTGCTTCCACTCTTGCTATCGCTCTTGCTTCCGCTTTTCTCAGTCTTGCTTGCGCTCTTATCAGTCTTGCTTCCGGACTTTTCGTGACTGTGCTCACCACTTTTGCTCCTCTCTATCTTGCTACCGGATTTTTCATGGCTTCGCTCTCCCGACTTGTCGGTCTTGCTCCCCGACTTCTCATGGCTTTTCTCGCCAGACTTGTCAGCAGTCTTGTCACTCGCCTTGCTAGTCTTGCTGATCTTGCTCTTACTGCTCCCCGACTTCTCGTGGCTCTTCTCGCCAGATTTGTCGGGAGTCTTGCTCCCCTTGTCCTTACTATCCTTACTTTTACTGTCCTTGATTTTGCTATCCTTGCTTTTGCTGTCCTTGTGCTTGCTGTCCTTGTGCTTGCTGTCCTTGTGCTTGCTGTCCTTGCCCTTGGAGCTCTTTTCTTCGCTCTTGTCGTGGCTGCCCGACTTTTCCGTCTCCGAAGATTTCCTGCGGCTTTCCTTGCTGCCACTGTCACGCGACTTGGACGACTTGCGTGGCTTCTCGCCTTCCGCGGCAGTTATGCTCCCCCCCTTCGCCGACATCCTCCTCGGCGGCGGTGGTCCCTTGCCCCGGGAAGGCCAGGCGGGAGCCCCGATCGGCGGCGCGGCCCGGCGAAAAGGCGGCGGTCACGATAGCCCTGCGCGGCCCGACACCTCTTCCTTCTCTTCTTTTGTTGATCAAGCCGAATCGGGCAAGAAAGTGAATAAAAGAAGATCTGCCGATCCTACTGAGATATGGTAATCGGTCACAGGCGAAGTTTTTTTACAGTGAAGTTGTCTACGGCTAGAATCTCGGAATTTATTCGCGCGGTAACGTCGAGAGATACTTATCATCATCTGTGACGCACACCCCCAAATGCAATGGCTCATACCCTCACAAGGCAGAGGGTACAAGCACTCGCAAAGTAAAGCTAACAGTGCATACATTCCTTGAAATCATGCATACAAGATACAGAACAGCATGCGTTTCGAGAAAGAACAAGTTCTAAAGAAGCATCCAAATCACATAATTGATGATTAGGTGCTCCGGCGCCTGCATGCAATGCGAAGCACGTAGCGCTTCCCGCCTACGTTTCCCGCTAAAATTCACTGTTGCACAAGCTGCCACGGCTACGGCAGCTTGACTCTAGCATGCGCAAGAGTGAGTGACGCAACTACGACTTTGTATGTAAAAGAAGAACCCGCCTAGCTACTCATTTGCGCTGTGACAGTACTGCGCAAAGGCCACCTATAGCGAGGACTCCTGAAAAGTAGCGTGCAAAAGAGGCGCAGCGAATTTTTCTTCCCTCTGGTCGACTCTTTGTAGGTGCACGAAATAGCGCCGCAAGCCAAATGGCAGGCCGCCGAAACATCTTATGTTAATAATTAGGTAATGTACAGACGCCGACAAAAGTGGTATACTCCACACAGTGGGAGTCGGAACAGCGGCACACTGCATCGCGACGCCATCTACATTGACACACGAGTCAAGCGGCATGCCTGCAGATAATAAAGGGCACCCATTGGCTGTCGCGATCCCAGATGCTGCCTGTAGATGGCGTTGAGATGCAGTTTGCCGTTGCTCCGGCTCCCGCTGCGTGGAGTGTACCACTTCTGTCGGCGCACGTACATGTGAATGTCACCACGTGAATAAATTCAACCTACCTCGCAATGGTTAAGCGTTCTAGTCGCGTCGCTTACAGCTTCGCTGTGCAACCACATTCGCAACATAGATAAGGGACCATTTTTGTATCTTTACGGAAACATTTAGGCAGCTGCTATGCGAACATAACGCTAATCACGCAAATGTGGCCAACTTCTTCACTGTCTGTATCTCAGTACTCCTATTTTCTTGAACTCCCTACGGCCGACTTCTTCTTGAAGTTTGTGTTAAATTTTTTCCCTCCTTGCCTCTCAGTCAACTGTCCCTCCTGGCAAATACCCCGTGGCGGAAATGGTGGCGTATTCGGGAGCCAATAACCAGCACGTACAAAATCGAAGTAAAAGGCAAACAATGTGCAAGTTCAAAATTAAACCCTAGGTGCGTATTTCATCATGTCTATTCTAAGTAACACTAGATAGGGTTCGCTTGACGGTTTTATCTTCGAGGTACAACCAATATGCGTCAATAATGACACGATGAATAATACCAGATCTATCTTGGAAGCTGTATGTGGACAATGAGAAGAAAGTTCGGTGAGGCGGCTAGCTGTTTATTACGTAACGTTTTTGGGCTCGAATTTCAACATTCGGCGTTGTTCGTGCTGTCTCGCTCTGTGAAGAACATATTCACTCGCTTCCACCTCGCAAGCATTACTGGCCGGGTACCGTGAGCATATCGCGTAGATTTTTACATCATTCTTTCTTTTTCTTTTTGCAATGTCTGTGACACTTTTCTGAAGCAGATAATGAAAATATAAGAAATCGAAGTCAGTACATTCGCTCGATGGCGCCTGCTGTATAGCGTCAAGAATTTGTTGTGAAAAAGCCCTGAGCTAGCGAAAGAGACTCGGGTAGAGGCCTAAGTTTGTGTAAACTAATCAATATTGTTATGGAAGGATAAAAGAAGAGAAAGGAAGAAGAAGATCACGAGAGGCTGGCTGCTGCGTGTTGCTGCTGATCCGCCATCTTAACCACATCAGCCGAGGGTGTTTTCTTGGCGCCAATTGCAGCTCACATACACTGGGTTGAATATGGTTGCGTGACCTAAATGACGCTCCAAAAGTCTAACAGCATAGTGTTGTGAGGTTTTTGACAGCTGAAGGTGTTTCCCAAAAAGAAATTAGTCGTCGTATGGCTGCCGTGTACGTTGAACAGTGCATTTCATAGGCCATTGTGAAGCTTTGGAGGAAACGCTTGAAAGAGGGACATGAAAGTTTCAAAGACGATCCAAGACTGTGCCAAAGCCACAGTGCGGTCACCCCCAACGCAATCGCAATGGTTGATGAGCTTAGACAAGAACGGAGGATAAGCATCGATGAACGGGCAGAACCTGTGAACATGAGTCATGGTTCGGTTCACACCACAGCTCATGAAAATCTCGGTTATGGGCTATCGTATGTGCAATGAATGCCTCAGTTTTCGAACCACCGCCAGAAGATGGAGAAGTTCGGCGCTACCTTGACTCATCTAATCCGGTGCCACAATGAGGGTGACGACTTCTTGATTGCAGTTGTGGCTGGGGACGAATCGTGGGGTGCTATAACGTAAAACTATTCCAAATTTTTCTATTCCATTTCTGCAATCGGCCCTCCGTGATTGGCCAAAAGCTTTTTTGGACCACCCCCACCTTTCTATCACGCGACGTCACGAAAACCGCGATCGCTCCCCATATGATATGACATGTACACGCTGATTAGGCATGATTTGACCGAACAAAAGAAAAATACTTATTTCTTATTCGACGCCTTTTCGCCATTAGCCCTCGGCTATTGGTCAAAACTTTTCGGGTTGCACCCACTTCACCTGCCTTTCACGCGACGTCACAAAACCGGGAAAACTCACCGCGTCAAAGTAACGTGTACGCGTTAAAGATGCATTAATATGCCGAACAAAACAGAATTTCTTTCTGAATAGCCGCAGGTTGCCCCATTCCGAAAGGAATAAAAGATGGCTGCCGCCGATCACTCAGGCACTGGCTACTCGCACCTGCTGAACAGCATGAGTTTATTTTTGTACAATAAATCTTTCTGCGTGGCCGTGTAACGTTTTCAAGCACTTTCGGCTCGTTGACGACCTCGCTCTGCCCAGTTTTCATTGCTGGGGATCCGTTTTAGCGGCATTCTTAACTTTCCGTTGCATGCCACCGTGATTTTCGACCAGCTACCTCAAGCTAAGTAAGGGAAAGCGCACCAATCGCAGACGCCGGCACCACCCTCTTCATCCGGTTATCGATTTTCAGCGCCATCCTGAAATCTGAAGTTCGCCCACACCCGAACTTCAAGTTGGCCCATCCCAAAATTTAAGCAGATCCACCCCCAAATTTGAATTTGGCTCAACCGCACATTTCAGTCGTGCCAATCCCAAATTTCAAGTAGGCCCACCTTGAAATTAAATAAATTATGGGGTTTTACGTGTCAAAACAACGATTTCATTAGGAGGCATGCCACAGTGGGGGACTTCAGCAATTTGGGCCACCTGGGGTTTTTTGACATGCACCTAAACCTGAGTACACGGGTGTTTTCGCATTTTGCCCCCATCGAAATGCGACCGCGGCGGCCTGGATTCGATCCCGCGAACTCATGCTTAGCAGCCCAACACCACAGCCCCTAAGAAATCGCGCCGGGTTCCGCCGAAATCCAAGCTGACCCATCCCCCAATGTAAGTTGGCCCACACCCAAATGTAAGTTGGCCCCCCCGCAGCCCCAAACTTGAAGTTGACCTACTCCTAAGTTTAGATTGGCTCACTTGCAAGCTTCAAGTTGGCCTGTGCACAAATTTCAATTTGGCCCACTTCCAAATTTAAATCGTCCCAGCCCGAGATTTCAACTTCGCCAGTCCCTAAATATAAGTTTGCCCATCTCCAAGTTTAGGCTGGCCTGCCCCCAAATTTTAATTTGGCCCAACCTCAAATTTAACTTGCCCACACCGAGATTACAAGTTTCCCCGCCGGGAAATTTCAGGTTGGTCCACCCCCAAACTTTAGTTGACCAACGCCCAAAATTGAAGTTGCCCCGCCTCCAAATTTATGTTGGTACACTCCGAAGCTTAAGTTAGGCCCCTCTTAAAGTTTCAAGTTAGTCCACCCCCTAATTTATGTTGCCTTATCCTAAACTTTCTGTTGGACCATCCTACTATAAGCTTTCCCATGCATTTTCTAAGAAGCCTATGTATCTCTATGGGTATTCTCTTCTTATTTTTTTTTTTCCTTCATGTTGTTCCTTATCGCTTAAACGTTTTCAATCATCTACACTTACACTATCATAACGATTAAATTTGTTAACTTTGCAAATTACGCACTTTTGTGCAGATACAAGGCATTACACTTTTAGCATGACGGAGCTGGGGAGCTCGTCAAAGAAAACCGACGCATTAAAACGCCTTGCAGGTTTGTGGGAGACAGCTTATACATTATTTCCTTCTTTGTCTACCAGCTACGGTAG
Source organism: Dermacentor andersoni (assembly GCF_023375885.2). NCBI lineage: Eukaryota > Metazoa > Arthropoda > Arachnida > Ixodida > Ixodidae > Dermacentor > Dermacentor andersoni. The sequence continues at coordinate 111,008,167 of NC_092820.1, read as the reverse complement.
GTTATCACGAAATACCAATATTTCTTCACGCAAGACCTGTGAATATTAAATATTTTCCGGTGTAAATGCTTCTCAGAACCAAATCCCAAAGTATTATTTTGATACCTCGGCTCACACAGCTCTCTGCGTCACATTCTATTATGGCTTTTTCAATAACAGATCAACCATTTTGCCTGCTGAGCGAACGTACGAGCCAGCCGTAGTACCTCGGCATCAGAAGTTAGTCAGTGTGTCATACACGCATTTGCAGAAGTGCGAGAGTATATACTAGCTCATTTGCCTATGGTATCGCTCGCGCTAGTGATCTAGGTACTCGCACATTAGCTGTGTTTGGGAGCCAGCAACTCACACTATTCTTATCCTTCTCAGGCACTGTCAAAGTTAGGTTCTCTTTTTCTGCGTTTTCTGTTAGCTGCTATGCAAGCTGACCTCCACCTTCTCTTCTATTTATTTATTTATACATACTGCAGCGCAATTTGCGCTATAGCAGGAGTGGGTTGAGAAAAGGTACAGAAAATGCATTGGAGTATACAGCGGTAAACACAAGTGAACACTTTTACAAAAGAGCACCGATGAATGGAAATTACACCAAAAGTTATACAAATGCTACCGGGCATGGGTGAGCACGATTATGCATCTAGGATGGCGGTTGCAAAAATTCGGGATGAGCATGAGCGAATGGACCCAGGTAATGAATTCCAGTCTTCGATTGAGCGGGGAAAAAAGCTGAATTTGAACATCTTAGTACGTGCGTAGTTGGGTATCAAGTTTAGGTCATGATGTCTTCTCGTTGATGATCCTGGCGCGAAGTTAATATAATTATCATTTGAGAGCCTAACCAAAGAATTGACAATGCAATGCAAGAATTTTAACGATTCGACACGGCGACGAGAAGAGAGCGTGTTTAGGTTGAAGGAAGAAAGTGTTGAAGAGGGCGAAAACTCGCGATAGTAACGATGACATATGAATCACACATCTCTTTTCTGTATTGCTTCTAGCTTATTAATCTCTAACTGCTTATGCGGGCTCCAAACTACACATGCATATTCAAGAACAGGGCCGATTAGAGACTTATACATTAGTAACTTTGTATTTTTAGGAGATCGGGTTAGCGTTCGCCTCAAGTAACCTAATTTTTTTAGCGCTTCACTGCATATGTAATCAATGTGTTTAGACCATGACATGTTCTGCGTAAAAATTACACCAAGATACTTATACTCAGAAACCTTATCAACAGCACGGCCATTGAACGAGTAACTAAAAAGGGATGGGCGAAATTTGTTGCAGAAAGACATCAGAACGGTTTTATTGAAATTAATGTCCATTTGCCAAGTGTTACGCCAATCGCAAAACCTTGTAAACGACTCTTGAAGGCGCTAATGATCATTAGAAGAGTTTCTCACTTCATATAGAACGCAGTCATCAGCATAAAGACGGTTGTTAGAAGAGCAGTGAAGTAGCAAATCGTTTATATATAATAAAAACAAGGTATCCGAAGCTTTAATATTTCTTCTTGATAACAAACAAACACTCCTCAAAGTTCGAACAAACACATAGTTTATGACGTTGCAAGTACCCTACGGGTCTCTTGTTCACATAAAAGCGATACAAGTTGTGCTTTGTAGAACTTGTCTCGACGACTCGTCTTCTTCCGCGGCAGACGACGGCATTAAGTAGGCAGCCTCTCATCGGTTTCTTAGCAGGCGGAGAAGACGCGGCGGTTCTCGGATCGGCGGACGCTGACATCGGCACGTTCGGTACACATTTTTTCTCTTCTTTGATCGGTGGGTGGCGCCTGTGCTGCCGTTTCAGGGGTATTCAGAGGTGGTTGGGCTTATGTTGGCGGTGTTACTGCAGTCGCATACGAATGTGGTCGCACAAAGTCAAGAGTGACGCGCTTGCCGTTGCAACGTCTGCATGGCGCATTGCACGGTGCTATCGCATGGCCGAAAATAACACATCGGGCGCATCGAGATGATGTGGAGGACGCCCGAAATGACCTTCTGCTCCGCACTTGGCGCACGTCCTCTTGATTCATTTGTATCCCAGGATTACCTGAAAGTCAGTAACAATTATGAAATTCGGTGGAGGTTTTACCATGTCGAGTTTGACCAGTCGGCTTCCTTTGCTGATGTCGATCCTGTCCTTGAAAATATACAAAGTCATGAATGACGTGCTTGCTGTTGCAACGTCTGCAACGTCTGCATCGCGCATTGCACGCTACTATCGCATGGCCGAAAATAACACATCGGGCGCATCGAGATGATGTGGAGGACGCCCGAAATGACCTTCTGCGCCGCACTTGGCGCACGTCCTCTTGATTCATTTGTATCCCAGGATTACCTGAAAGTCAGTAACAATTATGAAATTCGGTGGAGGTTTTACCATGTCGAGTTTGACCAGTCGGCTTCCTTTGCTGATGTCGATCCTGTCCTTGAAAATATACAAAGTCATGAATGACGTGCTTGCCGTTGCAACGTCTGCAACGTCTGCATCGCGCATTGCACGCTACTATCGCATGGCCGAAAATAACACATCGGGCGCATCGAGATGATGTGGAGGACGCCCGAAATGACCTTCTGCGCCGCACTTGGCGCACGTCCTCTTCATTCATTTGTATTCAAGGATTACCTGAAAGTCAGCAACCATGATATAATTTGGTGGAGGTTTTACCATGTCGAGTTGGACCAGTCGGCTTCCTTTGCCTATGTCGATCCTGTACGTCTTTGAAAACAATGTCGGAAATGCCTCGGCACTTCCTATACGGGGCAAGTGCAGCAATCAGGGTGTCGTGACTGATACGACGTGGAACACAGCTCACCATCAGATAAACCACTGGAGTGCTGATGCGTTCCAGCAGTACAACCTTGTTGGTGAGCAGCAAAGAGCCTTTCGCTGCCATCTTGGCTTCCTGAGCCACAAAGAGGACAGCTGTCAAGAACTTATTGCCGTTGCGATGTTGCAGAAGCTGCAATCCTAGAGTAGAGGGGGGCGTCAACCGACATCGAAACCAATACATTGAAGCGAAAGTAGTAGGCTTTTGTTGTGCTTTGAAAGGGAGCTGATTCGTCCGTGACTGCTCCACCTGAGCAACCACGGCGCAATGCATGGTGTTAAAGGGAAGCTGAAAGGTTTTCCAGAAAAAATGAGTGAACATCTGTACATAATGGTTTTCAACCCTCGGAATTCGAATATCGTATCGAAATTGAGCGAATGACTGCGCAAATATATTTTATTTCGACGAAAAGTGCAGCAGCGGCCACGCCCAGCTCGCGCGTCTCGTTTCCGCCTGTGATTGGTCGGGCGCCTCGTGACGTCAATACTAGTAACCGACCGCTGCCGCTACACATGAAGCGCGGTGCCAGGTAGTTTGGTGCTGTTTTTCTGAGACGGTAATGGGAAATTTAGAGAGACTGCGTTTTTCTGAGGACTTCGGCGTTACTCCCTACATGTACGAGCCGATTGCGAAGAGCCGGCCTCTCGAAGAAGCAAACGATGCTGGTGCGAGCAGTGCTTTCGACGCTAACGAAAGCAAAGTCTTGGGATCTCCTCGTGTTGGAAATTCTCTTTGGTTAGTATGTTTTTTGCGAAGCGATCTAGTGATCTCGCCGATCTTTCGCCGATCTAGTGAGCTCGTTTCCGGTCAAACAACTGTAGTGTTGTGTTCCTGCATGCCTCCTCGTAGAACGTAAGCGGGGATGCGATCGTCGGCATTTGTGCGCTGTCCAAAGCTGTCGGCAATCTACAAAGACGGTTTAAACGCGTGAAAAGCTTCCAGGTTCATGCAGTACGTGTAGTGACCTTCATCTGTTGACTACCGCGTTGACTACCACTCACGTTGATTACCACTCACGTTGACTACCACGTACGTTGACTACCACTCTACATACACGCAGACGCACCAACAAAGGAATGCAGGGTCGATCGAAGCAGATTACGATGGCACGCACGCAGAAACAAGCGCGGTCAGGCACGGTCGCGGACGCTGCGAAGGAACGAAACACTAGAGTTGACGTCACAACACCGCGGTTTCCGGTCTCCGCTCGCATCGTCAGCGTCAGCAGCAGCGCGCGGCATACGACGGGGGGGGGGGGGGGGGGGGGGGGAGCTACAGAGCAATTTCAACCGACGATGACGTCGCTCCTAATTGCAAAAAAAACCCAAATTTTACCTACATGGTTTATAAGGTTCCCGCATCCGTATGTGAGCGCCTTATTGAATTCGACAGACTCTTCAGCTTCCCTTTAATGATACGTACTAGTCAATTAAGTCAATAAGTCAATTAGGTTCGTTTATTTGCTTGACGTCAAGCCTTTTGCCATTTATAAAACAACTGTTTTATTCGTACAGATCGGTGTTTGTGTCACTAGCTTCAGGATGAAACCTGAAGGTCTAGGGCAAATTTTATGGTTGATTTTGACATAACTGTACAGCCATATCTAACGTTCTAACGCGAAACAACTAGCTTTTATTTTGCACATAGCTAAGGTTTAAATTAGCAGAGTGAAGTAGTTAAGCTGTGAGTGGAATCCAGCAGGCTCGGCTCTCTTTCACAGGTGAAGGGCAGGTACACTGCGTTCTTGTGTTTAGAGCATGCTTGTAGTTGTATGGTTTTAACCGACTGCAGTAAAGAAGCCAGATATTGAAATCATTACTGCATGGACGCACGCATCGAAAAGTGTATACAATACTGCGCGGATAACGCAAGAAACGAAGGAATTGCACCTGCCACAACAAGAAGAAGCTTCTGAAGAGGACGCATTGAAACGAAGGCTAGCGGGTCAGTTGCCTTATTGTGCAAGCGGAAGAGCACTACAGCAATAGTTCTTGCATTTAATAAGCAGAAGGTTCGTAGTAAAAATGAGTTTCGTGAGGAGAACGCCATAGTCGGCGTGGTATTCTTTGCAGTTGCTTATCTATTGGAATATGACAGTATTGGTTAGAAGGGTGCCGTATAGGCTTTGTAAGCATTGATTGCAAGGAATGTTAGGAACTATATGACAATTACTCAGTGCAGAGTTTCTGCCTAAATTTTTTTCCGGTGTCCGATCTGTGTGATCGTTGGTAGGGCTGTGAAGCGTGGGTGTACAATCGTGATTAGCATTTTACAGCGAAGCAGTTAGTCTCTAGCCGGTCGGGACCCTTTGCGGCGCATCCTCACAAAAAGAAAACTACCTTCTGCGAGTAAAAAAACCATTCAGTGATCGAAGCGAAAACTGCATATATTCTTTGGTATCACGCATACAACATACTTAAAGCAATGCATCGGTTTCAATAAAGAACAAGCAGAAAACGAGCATACAAACCACATCATTGATGACAAGGAGCTCCCGATAACAACACGAAGCACGTAGCGCTCTACACATACGTTTCCTGGTAAATATTACTGGGGACATATCCTGTGACGATAACTTTCGGCTATACTATCCCTTTCGCCTGACGTAGTGCACAACGAGCCAATCAGCCCATCCGGTGTTGCTCAACCAGCCAATCAGCGCGTCCTTGACGACTGAGGCGATGGTATCGCCGAAAGTGATCGTTGCGTCGATCGGCGGAACCAGTTTCCGGAAGTGGTCAGCTACCGATCAAGACCAGTCCCGACGCCAGCGACCCAGGACAAGGGTTTCTACGACCACAAGATTGCTAACCCTTACGAGAGCTTCAGCTACTCCGTCGGGCCGAGAAACAGGTGCACGGCAGCTACACAGGGGCGAGGCGTCGCTGTCGCCATCCCGGCTCCCGAGTGCTTGGCCACAACGACTCGCATCCCCGTGAGATAAGTAAGCGCAGCCCCTCCCCTCGTTATGGTTCAAGGCACGGAAATAGTCCCCGAAGAAATTACCCTTGAAGCAGGGTGGCTTGTCAGCCACAGCCAGCAACGACAGACTACGCAGGCATCATCCCTGCTCATACACGCATCCCTCCGTGCAACAGCAAGCGCACGCACCGAGAGTACCCAGCAGTCCGCACTACGCCCACGCGCACCACGGCAACCACGACTTCCGAACAACTACATCAAGATCGTCATTCGCCCAAGAGACGGTTTCAACGTGTCCAAACTAGGAGACGCCCAGATACGCGACTCAATACTACAGATCACGGGCATTACAACCAAAGAAGCAGACGACGGCATTTATCGCTCCTGCACGGATAACAACATTATTGTAGTGAACACGCCAATTATGTCTAACGCCGAAAAATACTGCCGCATCCGCAGTCTCCCCATAGGAGCAGACCACTACGCTGCCACAACATACGCCACACCGCCGGAGGACACAGCCAAAGGAGTTATATATAACATCCCTTCAGATGAGACGGAAGAAGACGTTACCAACAGTTTCGTTTACAAGAAGAACCCTAACATTTTGCAGGCCCAATGCATGGGCAACACAAATTCAGTGCTCATCGTATTTGACGGAAAGCAAGTACCGTACCATGTCTACTACCGCGGAGCAGAATGCAAATGCTATCTACGTAAGAAGCGCATCGAGGTCTCCGACATCGGCGGGACCGTCAGCCACAGGGCCGATGTATGTCCCACTCCAACCCAGAAGAAATGCAAGAGCTATCACACACTAAATCCGCCGACTGATAACGCTTGTCGACCTTGCTGCGCGCTCTGCGGCAAAGAGCACCCGACTGGTGATAAGGCCTGCCATCGCCGCTTCCACGCACCACACCTCCTACTCCAACGACGATAGTCCCCTTGCTGTTCCAGTCTACGACTGGAACAGCAAGGAGCGGACCAGCAGACGACCATCGACTTCTGCCATCGACTTCTGCAAATGGAGACTCAGCGCTTCCAACATTGAAGTCTACGCCACAACCACAGGCTCGTGAACGCGGCAACTCATGAGGACACAGTCAGTTTCGTGGAGGCAGCCGCTCCCGAGGTCGCAGTCAGTAACGGATCGACCCGGACTTAACACCGACGCAGCAGCAAGGAAACGCGAGCCTTAGAACGACCACAGTGAAAGGGCAAGATGCACCCCCCAAGGTAAGCTGGGCCACCATTGTCTCCCACACAGGTCACACCACACAACCTATAGCAACCCCAGTAAACACAGTTAGTGACACTACCATGCACAGCTTCATGCAGGAGCTCCGATCTTTAAGTGCTGAGACAAAAGACCTCAAGACAGAAAACGGTAAGCTCAAATCACAACTTGCAGACACACAACCCAAACACTGACCATCAAATGCAGAAATCCTTCCTGTCCCTGCAATATATTGCCCACAAACCACCCAACAACCAAACCCGCGCAAACCACGCGGTCTGGCGTGCTCCCCACAGAAATCGGAGCTCCTTCTGTACAAGCCTAATTGGGGAGGTCGACATCCAGACCCTCAGCCCCCGAGATAGAACTCCACGTGCATCAGCAACGCATACCTAATGTACCTAGCACCCGTATCCTTGGCTTACGCATCTAACAAAACGGCAGAAACACGGAGATACTCAAGCAATTAGATACTCATGTTCAGCAAACCACTCGCCTCATTGCACGCATCGCAAATCGACATCACGGCATGAAAAAAAAAAAACCTTATAAGCCTTATAAACCTACGCCCTGAGCAGGATCCTCTATGTCACCCCGTGCCATAGCCTCAATGCAACTGACAAGCTCAAATTCAATACCATGATCAAGAGGGCTTATAAACAAGCCCTACATCTTCCCATCTCCGCCTCTAACGAGAAACTGGACGCCTCCGGCATTCACAACACCATAGACGAGCTTATTGAAGCGCAGCGTATTAGCCAATACGAACGACTCACCAACTTCACCACGCGCAAGCACATGCTAGGCACCCTAGGCCTAACCTACACCCCCCAATTCGGACCAAAAGTACCCATCCCTCCAAACATTCGTGATCAGCTAGTTATCCCGCCCATACCTCGCAATATGCACCCTGAACACAATCCGGAGCGACGTGCAGAAAGAGCTAAACAACTACAAAAGCGCTACGACCAAGCCGCTGACGTAGCCTACGTGGACACAGCGGAATATCCCAACCAAAACGTCATGGCGGTTATCGCAGTCGCGGGCTCGCAGTACCGCCTCACGGCGGCCGCATTGATACTCACCACGCAATCTGAAGAAGGAGAAGAAACGACCATCGCTTTGGCCTACGCGGCTACAAATGCACACTGCATCATCAGCAATTCAAAAACGGCCATTCGCAACTACAAAAGAGGACTGATAGCGCCCCAAGCGCAGAAGATACTTTCTGGCTCTCCTCCCTCGAGGCAACGCCGCGTCCAGATCATCTGGGGCCCTGGTCACTCGGGTCTGGCTGGAAACGAAGCCACCCACGATGCCGCCCGAGCTCTCGCACACCGGGAGGATCATCCTTCTCCGGAGTCTTCCGATCCCGACCAGCCCTCTGTTCTGCATCGCGGTCACGCGCGGGACCGAATTGTGACGTTCAGAGAAATTATCCTCCACTACCGCAGAGAGCGGTTACGCTACCCCCAGCACACAAAACACTGAATAAATCTCAATCCACCACTTGGCGACTACTTCAGACGCGAACGTTCCCGAACCCCGTGCTGTACAACCGCATTTACCCCGATGCAAACTCCCCACTCTGAAAAGCGTGCGAGGCCCGCGCTGACCTCAATCCCATTATGTGACAATGCCCAAAAGCCTCACCCACCAACACCAACCGCACTAACGCTACAAGCATCATAACTACAGCCGAGCAGTGGGAGGCCTTGCTGCTCAGCTTGGACCCAGAGGAGCAGCTCTGGGCCGTCCGGATGGCCGAAGACGCGGCCAGAAAGCAAGGACTGGCCGCCGTCTGAGGAAGGGGGGGATTGGGGATCAGTCTCACAACCCCCTCCACCCCTGTACCCCATCAAGGACATAATAAAGTTTTATGTCTTGCGGAATACCTCCCCTGCTGCGCAAGCTGCCGCGGCGACGGCAGCTTGCGACGGGAGGATTGACGTCACTAGCCTTTCATATGTAAAAGAACCAGCCTAGCAACTGATTTCATTGTTGTTGCAGCACCACTATAAGGACTCCCGAGGAGCAGCATGAACACATGGAGCGGCAAAGGCAAAAGAAACGGCAATACAACCAGCGGCTACGTCCTACCAAAATTACAATTAGTATCATCACTCTAAATTATCAATGCTACCATTACTCTAATTAAATAAAACAATTCAGGCCGCCGCAACAGCTGTGGTCGTGGTTTCCATGCAATAGCTTCGCTGGACTTTCGCATCGCAGCTGTGGCCCTGCGATCCACGTTCGCAGGGCCAGGATGGCGAGTCAATTTCTTTAGCTTACTTCCCCCACTACAGATTGTAAATAAGGAAGTTTTCAGTAATAGGTTCCGTCGCTTCACATTATTTTATTTATCTTTTTAGAAAATACTGTAGGCCGACGTGTGGCCAGATCAGGAGGGGATTATTGTTTCTGCAGTTTTGATGCTTATTAGAATGACTTTCCAAAAAGAAGAAAAAAAAACGCAAAAGAAGTACAGTGTGCAGTGCAAAGGACGGCGTACCTTGCAGCAAAACCAAAGATCGCTTGTTTCGCGGAAAGAAGAAAATATGAACGAACAACTTGCGATATCAGAACCCTATGAAGTTTTAATGCGTTTCAAACTTTCCATTGCTTAAATGCTAATCGCATTGACGTCGATAGTCATCGTGAGACGGGTTCTACTGGCACTACTTCTATATTACTTTTTTATTGGCACGAGCATCTAGTGACACTCTTGTTTCTTTCGCAGCACTTCTGGTTCACTTCCTGAGACGACCAGGGACCGAAATACAAAATAAATAAAAGAAACAGAAAATGGAGTACAGTACAAAATTCTTGGGTTTCATTATAGATATCTAAGCACACGTTTAGTTACAAGTTGAAATACAGAAGTGTCTTGAATAATTACAATTAATTAGAAATAACCGATTACCACAAACCAAAGTGCAAAATCGCAGACTTTAGAGACCGGTCACGTGAGCACGACTTTCGAGAAATTCCTGGAAACCCGGAAGTAGAAAGTGGAAGTAGTGCCGTCCCACACATGAATGTGGCATGATATTTAACCGGCTAATTGTTGGGAAACATTTGCCTGGCATAGACCAAAATATGCCTAGCAGAGCTGATGTGGCGTCGCTCCCTCTTCTCTCGCTTCTCCTTTCCGGCACCCATCTGCTCGATCGCTCGCTTGACTGCTCGCAACAGCTGCGCGTGCGCGCAAGTTACGTGCTCTGACGTCATCACCGGAGAGGGCGCGCAAGATGCGCTTTGCGCGCCGCTCGCTAGGGGGGGTACGCACCGCCAAGCGCCGCGGGCTGCGTTTCCTCCTCGCTCTCCCTCGCATATCCCACCAGGCGATAGACGTTGGCTTGCTTGCACTAAGAGAGCTAAGTAAAAAATTAGAATCGCCTACCATTTCTCTTTTGGCAGAAGACACTGTGGTGTATCGCCACTATATTCTCCGCTCATCTTGAGGCATACGTGTCCAGCGTCTGACATGACCGGGAACTTGTGTGTTTGAACATAGGTACAGTGTACTAGAATATCTTACAGTGGCTCGAGCGGAGGCGCGTCCTATTGGGCGTCGCGTACCTGCTTTGGAAGAAAGTATCGGTGGCGCTGTCGTCGTTCGCACTTGAAGCGAGTGTGCGCCGCTTCTGCTTCTGCACGTGGTTTGTCGTTGTTGTCGCGGAGCGTTGCTTCTTTCGTGTCTTTTCCGGCGTCAGCATTTACGGTGCCGCCCAAGCGGCGGTTAAACCACTGTTACGCGCCAGGCTGCGCAACTGGCTACGCATATCACTGAGTGCAGCAGAAGCTGCAGTCAGTGATATGCCTGAACAAGGACATGGCTCTAATCTCCAAAGAAGTGACTCGAGACTGGCATATTATGCGGCTGGTTACGTGGCAAGGAAGTGTGTTTTAAAGTCTAAGTGCCTTGCCTGCACAAATGAGCTGTTACTTCCTGCCTCGGAAGGGAAGATGTTGAATGCAGCGGTGTTCACAAGAGCCTGTGACTTCGGTGGCTTGCTCTATTCCTCGGTGATACTGCCCAAGCTCATTAGTAGCCTCGAGGGTATATTTACAGGCTGCTTCAGCTCCAACAAGCTGCACCAAGACAGCATCATGGATTTGCTGGCTGTCATACATTGCAAAGAAATCGGAGCTATTGGATGTAAGGAACACAAAAAAACTCTGACAGGTAACATGATCGTATTTTGTATAGTAACCAGGATGCACTTATATATTAAAGGGTTAAACAAGTCTCGTGATGCAGCGCACAGAAAGTTGCACCAACACTTGAAACTTAGTCGCATGTGAGGGTAATGATACCAAGCCGTTCGACAGTAGTTAACGGAAAAGCAATCATATTGTGTAAATAAATGCGCACGGGTGTGCTACACAACAACTTGGTTGTTTATTCTTCGTAACTCGGCCAGCCATCTGTGCATAACAAAATAGCAGTGGTGAATCCATTGCAAATTCCTTGGGATGCAAAAATCTAAAAACGAAGGTATTGAACGGTAATAAAGAATAATGAAATATCACCAAGAAACCTAGAACATCCATACAATACAACGCAGTATATCCCAGCGCGCTACGTTCCAAATCCGGCGCAAAAAGAAAAAAATAGAACATTGGCATCACTCAGTGTAAATGCCGCATCGATTTCTAAAGTTTGACACAGAGTCAGGAGCTAATATGAGTCGCCAAGAACAAGCTTCTCACGTCGCGACAAAGCATGTTAAGGAAACAATTAACGTTAATCAGCATTGCATTCTATCTGTGGCAATTGAACTTTCTTCTTTATGCGTTCCTATCTCGGTGTAGGCGATTTCATGTTGAGCACAGACAGAAAATAATTTTTATGTCGTCCTTAAAGGATCTTGAAAGCGACGAGACAAGTTTAATTAAGGCACGTAATTTGTGGGAAGTGCACCGTCAGTGGGAAAAGATGTATCATACGAAGTGTATATATTGCAGCCCGCTATCCAACTCAGCCACTCGCGAAAATCGCGGTAAGCGTTTGCAAATACGCCTTTTACGTTTTACACGTTCATGGAAAAAACAATCCAATAGTAAGGTATGGCAAACAGCAACGAATACCATCACGAGATGTGAAGTATTGCGGCTATATATTCGGCCAGATCGGATTCCACAACTACAACGCGCGCAAGCGACACTATTTGAATATTTGCACATTCGGAACGATGCAGCAAAGAACAGAAATCGGAAGAGAAATATTTTTTCCTTTGCTAGCCTTGCATTACTTCGTGGCGATAAACTTAGGCCGCCCAAAACGATGGACATACATTATATATATATATATATATATATATATATATATATATATATATATATATATATATATATATACACATACATATATATACATTAGTGACGAAAGCCGGACACCAGGGCCCGTATAACGTAAAACTATTCCAATATGTTTTTATTCCAATTTTCCTGACGTCAAATTTGCGTAACCTCCGACGCAAGCTTCGGGCGGTGATCCACAGGGTTGTCTGCAGAAACCAATCAAATGCTCCCCTCGTTCATAGGAGGCCACTTTTGTTTGCTTGAAAAACGAATAACATTGCCTGCACTGAGCGGCTTGTCCTATCTAATTGGCTCACAAGAGGCGAGGAGTACGCTCAAATGGAGAAGGATTCGATGGGGCCGAGCCACTGCACTGAATATCGATAACCGGATGAAGAGGGTGGTGCCGGCGTCTGCGATTGGTCCTCTTTCTCTTACTTAGCCTGTGGTGGCTGGTCGAAAATCGCCGTGGCATGCAACGGAAGCTTAAGAATGGCGCTAAAACGGATCCTTAGCGAAGAACAGTTGGCAGACAGAGGTCGTAAACGTGTCGAAAGTGCTCGAAAACATTACATGGCCACGCAAAAAGCTTTATTATACGCAAATGAACCCGTGCTCTCCGGCAGGCGCGAGTAGCCAGTGCCGGAGGGATTGGCGGCAGCCATCTTTTATTCCTTTCGGAACGGGGCAGCCTGCGGCTATTAAGAAGAAAATTCAGTTTTGTTCGGCATATAAATGCATCGTTAACGCATACGCGTCACTTTGACGCAGTAAGTTTTTGCGGTTTTGTGGTGTCGCGTGAGAGGCAGATGAAGTGGGTGCAGGCCGAAAACGTTTGACCAATAGCCGAGGGCTAATGGCAAAACGACGTCGAATCAGAAATAACTATTTTTGTTTTGTTCGGTCAGATTATGCACCATCAGTGCGTACACATCATATCAGATTTGGAGCTATCGCGGTTTTCGTGACGTCGCGTGACAGACAGGTGAAGTGGCGGTGGTCAAAAAAAGTTTTTGACCAATCGCGGTGGGCTGATTGCAGAATTGGAATAGAAAAGTTTGGAATAGTTTTATGTTATAGCGCCCCTGGCGAAACGTCGGAAAAAAGTTCGGTATGCTTTTAAAACAACTGGGTCAACCAGATAAACATTCGTTTGGTATATATAAATGTAAGGTTTGCAGATTGGAAACTGGTCTTTACAGTACGTGTCGCCTCGGATCGCTTTGCCATCGCTACCCTGTCGCCACGGACGTCACGCCACCAACGGAAGCCCCACTGCTGTAGACCTGCGTATAATTTCCCCCTTGACATCTGCAGTACATGTTCGGCTTTCGTATGTTTCATCACAAAGGCTGACGCGGAGGGCTACTGCGAACGCTAGCGCAGGGAGCTGGTGAGCAGGGTGGGTGGGAGGGGGTTTACGTACATACTGCTTAAGCGGTCGCAGACCAATTAACAATGACTGCTTCTTTTATTTCATGTGTTAGTGACACTTTGATTGACTGCAAAATATTTATTGGCGGTTGTACAAGAGTACATGTTCAGGACTGGACGGAGCATACTGAGAGGGGGCCCAGCTGGCACGTACTGTAGAGATCGCCTTGAGCATTACCCGATTACCATTGCAATAAAAAAGGCTCAGAAATGCGTCAGTGAAAGCTATCTTTATCGTTGACAGATCCGGTTTTCAGTCACACATGATGAACCATTGCAGCCGAGTGCTGCCGAAATTGTCTGAAGCGTGTCGTTGAATTGAGACAACAAGGTCACTAGAATCCTCGTTAGAATTGTCAAGTGGATTTTAGGAACATCAATCTTTTACAGCATTCTACTATAAGCTAACGTGATGTAATTAATTTACCTAGACGTTTCATGTTTGTCTAATGTCCGCGCAGGTGAAGGAAAACAGTGAATTCACCTGCAGGGTATAGAGGACTTCTACTTTACAGATTTATTCACTATTAGGTGGGAGAATATTCGAAGTTTCAAACAGAAATAGCTCGTGCGTAATATTTTATCCATATTCGACAACGAACTCTTTGGCATTTTTCAATATGGAAACTAACCAAATATTTCGCAGCAACCACCTATTAAAGTCAGGTTACTGTTCTCCACCTGCTGAAATAAGTATCGCGAATTATCGGAGCTAAGAGAGCGACAACGTGTTTTTGGAGCAACGCTGAAAGAAAATCGGTAATGCAAGCTTTGTTTTCGTTGTTGCGGTGTAAGTGTGACGCTGGTTAGCACCCCTTGGGTGTGATCTTGTGCACGTACAAAGATATCCAAGAATGTAAACTGCCGTCTCACAACTGGCAGTGGAACGCGCGCGTAATGTGGATGTTTTGGATTCGGCTCTGACCACCAGCCTCCAAGTTATTTTTTCCGCCATTTCCCTTTAGCTTATAATTTTTACATTTGAGTAAAAAAAATACAAGTATTTTCTTGTATGCATTCTTTTTCTTCATTATTTTCTCGCTTTATATGGTTGTGACTAACAATAAATCGGGTCCGTCGGTTCCCGTTCTTCTCGTCCATTAACCAACAACCGGTTATTTTGGCTTCTGGCTTGCCAATTAATCTTTCAGTCTAGTCAAGTAGCGGTTATATCCTCTTCGTTATAACCAGTTATGATTTTCTTGTAACAGATTCTCTATTGTGTCTACCGCACACAAATACTCCATAACTGTTTTCTTTTCTTTTTCCGTATGTTCTGATGTTTCTTCAACAACTGTTTATTTAGTGCTTTTTAAATGCTAGTCATACAGCGGCATGACAATCTTGAAAAGCTTGTTGGCGACCAGGCTGTAAAAGTGTCAAGTTGCCATTCGTGCCGTTATTTTCATGTCACTTGGGCTGATCTGGTGCTTAAAACGATCCCATTTGTCCGTAGTGTTTGACTGCCTTTTCAATACAAGCTTGTTGCCTAATTATACCGAAATAAATATTCCTGCTGAAAAAAAAAGTGCGTCTCCGTTCGTCTATTCGATATTCGATTCCATATTCGACAGTTAATATTCGTATTCGATTCGTATTCAAAGAAGCCAATATTGGCCCACCTCTAATATTTGCATTAGGAATGACGACAGGTTAAACTTTTTGTTACAATCAGGTATAAAGGTTACAAATACGGCGCGATATAAAAAAAAATGAGAAGTAACGTAGTTTTCTTAGCATGGGTAACTGCACTTAGTCTACATTATCCCTAACTTTCTTCTGCTTCTAGACGTCCGTGGTATAGGAGAACTAAATTCTGCGGAACACGCTTGGCCTCAGGTTGTCAACACGGCGATGACAATCACCACAGCTTTGTGGAGGACAACTGCCCCATTTTTCGCCCTTGATGTACCTGAAATCCAGCGTGAAGTACTGAAAGCCATGAGAAACGGAAGCGCTTTGTTCAGACGCGCCGTAGACGGGCTCAGCCGTGCAGATACCTACACCTTTTTTATGCAATCGGTATAACTTATTCACCTGCTGTGTTTTAAATCTGAGCATAAAATTTATTCCATTTGGTTTTGGTAAATCGGATCACTGACGCGCTTGAGCACTGAGCACGTCCACCGATCAAATGCATTTAGTGACACCATTGAACTTGTTGCCTAGGGGCTTCACGATAGACCTTAAGAACGCCGCCCCCTATCGCTCTATATTGTAGGCGCTTTGTTAGTGCTCGTCTCGCTTTCTCTCTATCTCCCCCTTCCACTCTCTTTCTCTTTCTATGGTCCTTAATTCTTCCTCCCCGTGCAGGGTAGTCAACCGGAACTACCTCTGGTTAACCTCCCTGCCTTTCTCTGTGTTCTCTCTCTGAACCTGCTGCGTTTAAATGCACTCGAATAGGTTTTTGTAAACAATAAAGAAGTATCAATTTTGTTGAGCGCAATGTGAATGCTGCGATCCCCAATGTGCTAAAACGCATTAAAACAAACAAACAACAACAAAAAAAAAAGCCATGAGGCACGCTGAATAGAATGCAAAAGCAAATCAGCAGAAGAGTCACAATGTGAGACGGCAATCGCAAAAGAATGAAGGCACAGTACGGTCATTATAAGGTTAGGGTTTAAGGTGATCAGTAAGCAGCTGCTTGACAATAATGGGGTTGCGCTCATTGACTTCTCTATCTGGTAAATTGTTCCACTCTATAATGGCGCTAGGCGAAAACGATTGATTAAAGGAAAATGTTGAACCATGCAAGCGCTGGATGCTGCAAGAGTTAAAAAGGCGACGAGATCTACGGGTTGGTGGGATTAGAAGCCTTCCATGCAGTTCTAATAAAGTCGCTGGAAAAGGCAGTTTCGCAATTTTACGACGCAACACCAATGGTTCGAGTCCTAGAGATGATTTAATCGCACTGACACTTTCTTCACGGCTGTACCTGGAATTGATGAATCTAGCGGTACGATATAAAATATAAAGCTTGATATTAAATTACATTGCTGGTTTTCGCAGTTTTTCGAGAAACGACAACGTTTGCTGGCGTCTGTTTCATCGCGCCCAGCGCGCCCGCAGAACGATCCCCGATCGCGCCCTCAAATTTCACCTGTGCTTTTATGAAGCGATGGGTACTTCGGACGGTGATGGCAGGGTATGACCAATGGGTGGCATTTCAGTTTTTAAGTGGACCTAACAGGAGTGCCTTCGACAATCATGAGAACAAGGCGCTCGCGCCTTACAACGCCACCCTACTTTTCAGCGCGCGCATTCCATGAGTTTTTAGGGTTATTTAAATGATATTGTGCGGCAAAAGAACGACACGGACGTGAGAGAAGACGACACACCACACCGTCTTCTCTCACGTCCGTGTCGTTTTTTTGTCGCGCAATATCGTTTAAATAATGGATTACCAACTTGCCCAGAATCATCATCATCATCAGCCTAGTTACGCCCACTGCAGGGCAAAGGCCTCTCCCATACTTCTCCAACTACCCCGGTCATGTACTAATTGTGGCCATGTTGTCCCTGCAAACGTCTTAATGTCATCTGCCCACCTAACTTTCTGCCGCCCCCTGCTACGCTTCCCTTCCCTTGGAATCCAGTCCGTAGCTCTTAGTGACCATCGGTTATCTTCCCTCCTCATTACATGTCCGGCCCATGCCCATTTCTTTTTCTTGATTTCAACTAAGATGTCGTTTACCCGCGTTTGTTGCCTCACCCAATCTGCTGTTTTCTTATCCCTTAGCGTTACACCCATCATTCTTCTTTCCATAGCTCGTTGCGTCGTCCTCAATTTCAGCAGAACCCTTTTCGTAAGCCTCCAGGTTTCTGCCCCATATGTGAGTACTGGTAACACACAGCTGTTGTACACTTTCCTTTTGAGGGATAGTGGCAACCTACTGTTCATGATTTGAGAATGCCTGCCAAACGCACCCCGACCCATTCTTATTCTTCTGGTTATTTCAGTCTCATGATCCGGATCCGTGGTCACTACCTGCCCTAAGTAGAATGCTGCTCTCATTATTTTCAGGGTTGCTGCAGATGTCATTACAAGAAGGTTATTGAAGAAAAATTGAAAGAAAAAAAAACAATTCTTAGTGAAGATAGACATCGCGTGAAGGGCAGCAGATGCCGCAGTAAGAGAGCCAAGCCAGCTCGCTCTATATACTGCATTCGTGCAACGCTAATGAAATGGAAGGAAATTAACATGAAATTTGTCGATTACTTTTCTCATTGCTCAGTTATATTCTTGAGGCAATAATTGGTAATCGAAATAGTGACATTCTGGAAATATGTAGTTGACATTGTAACAGGTTACTATTTTTCTGCAGCGTGTACTAGTCTAGTGCAAATGTCATTTCGTCTCTTCCCGCTCTTCCAATGTATTCTCGTAGGTCAACAAATGTTCGGTTGTAATTCGCTAAAAAGCTTTAGAAAACAAAGTTTTGCGAACGCGGCCTCGAAAGTACACGCTGTGTGCCGAGTCCTACGGACGCGCCTTCCCAGGCAAGCTGTTGCGCGACTCGTCATGCTTCCCTTTATCGGCGACTGCAGATCTCTAACCGCATTTCCGAAATAAGTTCAAGGCGCGTGCCACTAATCCTGGGGCGACGCGTAATTTGCGCTCTCAAGCGGGCGAGTAGCCTCGACTGCCTCCCATATCCGGCCTCCATCACGGCGGTTGTCCTCGACACTCGCTCGCTGGTTGTGCGTTGACAGTTTGATTGATCTCCGGTGAGATAAGGGACACGCAACTGCTGCGCTAGAGGTGAACAGGAAAGTACGTGCACTGCGCATTTCTACAACCTGCGCCGGCGTATTCATGAAGCTTTTTGCTCGTAAAAGCTCCTCCTAACTATATCAGGCCGCGTTCGAGAGCATCGTGGAGAATATCGTATCCGCTATCAGTATCGGACTGTACCAGTTCTACGTTTTCATTTATTTAGGTAATACGTACTGCAGGCCTCATTGTGGTGCAAGCAGGACAAGCACGTGTAACGAAAGGCGAATAAATGTAAAGCGCAATTGTGAGGATTGCAAACCAAATTTTTATACAGGTGAAAACACAATTTTAACAAGATTGCCACAGAATCGTAAGAAACAACAGAAATGAAAACATAGCGCTAATGCAATTTACGCGACAAAATAAAATAAAACCTTGATCAACAAACATTTCCTCAGCCTCGGTTAGGCGTTTCTAGTCGGATGTTGTGCCTGAGAAAAAACCTGAAACGCGTTAGACAAGGCGGCAGCGCATAAACGACACAGACCGAGACGAGACGACAAGGACGCGCGCTCGTCCTTGTCGTCTCGTTTCGGTTTGTTCTTCTCTGGCAGCTGCTAGGATGCCTCGATGTCCTCCTCTCTCGCGGCTCCGTACAGAGTGGAGACAACCGCGGCGTCTACTACGGCGTTAGCCACGCGAATCGCAGACGCCGTAGTAGACGCCTTTGGCAGACGCCGTAGGGATGCGTTGCCGGCGCTCGTGTGTATTGTGCGTGGTTTGGCAATGCTTTGCTGGCCTTCCCTTCGCTCCACTGGTCTTTGGCTTTGGCGATGGCAGAGCCATGCATAATTTTTTTTGTAGCTTCATAAATATAATTCAGAAGCTAGGAGTATACGCAGGGAAGTGACGCATCTATAGAGCCAATGGGGACAAGTGTCCTGTGGTCACGAGCACCTCCTTATTGGTGAAGTAAAACCATAAAAGCTGTAGAATGACAGATTTATTGAACTTTTGGTTTCATTGCTGCGTTATATTTACTTGTATTTCCAGTAGTTAGTAAGAAGTTATTATGTTCTTATTTTCAGGTTCAACAACAAGATAACTGCGGTATTAGCGCAAAACGTACTAAGCCACGTTGCACGTCGGCGATCAAAACTAAAACATCCAAGTAAATATATTTCGCGTAAAAGAACAGAGTAAATAGCTGTAAGCTTGCCTCTGGATAGACAGGCTGCCCTAATTCGATCGTGACACTCTCTGCGGCATGGCCACGAAGCTCTACAACCGTCATCCCACCGGTGAGATGCGTTCTGGCTGCTTCAGGTTCCGAAGGCTGCCGGTGCCAACCGCGTGGGCGGCGTCGGAAGGAGGCGACTAATTAAAGGGCACCCGCCGCGCAGTTTTAGCAGCTATTGCGTTACGCTGATGAGCATGATGTCATGGTTTGAAATTCCGGCGGCGACTGTCGCATTTCGATGCGGGCGATGTGCAAAAACCCTCGGGTGCACTGCATTGCGTGCGCGTTAGAGAACTCGGGGTGGTTAAAATTAATCCTGATTCTCTCGCTACGGCGTCCCTACAAACGCATGGTGGTTTTTCGCACGCAACACCACAGAATCAACTTTTGACTTGGCATGCGAAACCTTGCGAGACCCGTGGCAGTATTAGAACGCATATTTTGTTAACCTTAGCTAACACGTATTATACCCGCGCACGGAATTCGCGGTAATACGGCATTTGCAGGCCGTGGGAACTCTTGCCTCGAGATAAACGATGTATGGAGGAGACTGTGAATTGGTAACGGGCCCCTACACGTTAAGATTATTTGCAATATCCTCCGCCTTGTGGACTATGCTATCATCCGCTGCTGTCAGTACGGAAAGCTTGAGCGTTCGGTAAATACGCATACATCTCGTATTGGGTGTGAAACGGTGCTTTTATTTATGCGTGAACCAGGCTAACAAATTGGAGAAATGAGAGGGGAGTAGCTGCAGCATCAAACATTCACGTACTTAGCACTTTAAAACTTACGTGGATAGTATGTGGCTATTTACCTATGTTCAAGTTAAAGCCCTCCTAAACCTGTCAGAGTGCGAGGCAGTGCCCCTCTTTGGCTAAAGTTACTGCGCTACACCAACGCTGCTGTTCGTTGTCCTCGTAATTTTCTCCAGGCGCCTGGAAAATGTAGAACGTGTCCACAGCCTCTGCACCTATACTGCATTCGTTCTCAAGTTCGATAGTCTTGTATTTAGTCCCCTACTATACCACATTTGCACTGTGGATGTCGAGGTTACGCGAACGAAAGCCTTGAGTGCCTCCACGAATAGGCGTACCTGGCCAGCCGGCAGTACGGAAAACAATGTCGGCACGTCGGCGTCAACGAATAGGACGAAGGCTAGATGATGACAACGTCGATGTCATGATAGCACAATGGCTCACTCCAAGGATATCCGGAGTGATATACACTGTGAGGAACGAGATATGTTGATTTTATTTTCATTTTGTGGCCTTTATTCTTAGATTGCGGCTGATTTCGCTGGCAGCCTAGACTATATTACGTGTCATGCCGTACTGGGGGACGGTGGAATAATTTGAACAAGCTGTGGTTCATTAACGTTCACCTTAATGCATTTATTCACCAAAAGCATTGTTTTTTTTGCGTTTCGGCCCCATCAAAATGCAAGCACCGCGGTAGGGGTCGAACCTGCCATCTGAAGGTTAGCAGCCCCTCGCCATAGCCACTAAGCTACCGTGGCGGGTTAAATAGATGCACCAGATGCCATTGCCCCGAAGACGAAACTAGGATATGACGGCACAGAAATTGCACACCAGCAGGGTCCATTTCCAATAGAGATTATTCCGGAATCAAGGTACATATGTGTCTTAAAACAATAGTGAGCAGTTGCCATCTCTATTTCATTGGCGATGATGCTTTGCGCGTGACCTGATAAGATTTTTTAATAAGTACCAGTGAAGATCGATTCTAAACATATTCTTGGAGGTAGTTAAGTTTGCTTTGCGTGAAATCATTTTATTGTATGCTAACACGCAATTTGTACCACTTCCTTTTTTCTTGACATTTTACAATTACTAGAACGCTGAGTACCTCCCTAGAACACAATGATCAATAGCTTTTATCTCCTTTTGAAGCATCGACGTTATTTTCAATTAGGAAAGGGTGCGTAAGAGCCCATTCTTAAAAAAAAGCTTGCGGAAAATTCCACACGCGCACTTATGGCATCGACGATAACATCGCCTCCTGGTGTCTTTTCTTTTTCTTTTCTTCTTTTTAATGCAAAGCATTCTTTGCATCATTCTTGGCATTTTCGGGTAACGTAGGCGGCTAACTTCCTGCCCTGTCTTGCTTTAAGGAAAATAGCGTCTCAGCGATATGGGAAATTAAAACTCTGCCGTCGAGCACAGTAGCCGGAGGCTTTAACCATTACGCCATATTCACTGTTCTTTTTTTTTCTTTATTAAACTGAAATAGGACGTAGAGGTCTGCAAAGGCATTGCACCATACTCAATTCGTTTTGCAGCTTATAAAGACCCTTATGGCGCTCCTCATGACATGTTTATTCTGTTTCGACTACGCAGAATTTCGGCAAAGTCGGATGTGGGACAGGCACGCCAAAACTGTACGAGGTCATTTTTTTCGCGGAAGTGCATCGTATATGCCTGGTGTATATGCGGCGCAAGAGCAGCCACCAGAGCCGATGTCCTTAATGGATGCATGCGCTTGTGTGCCCCAATGTAAGGCTACACCACTAACTTCTGTCGTTACAATGCGTTCCGATTCTTTGAGGCGCTCGGCGCTTCCGCCGTGTGCCACTTTGGCGCGTTCTCACCGTGTGACAGCTCGCGCTTTAGGCGCGTTGTTAAACTGCACTACCTCCCGGACCGGCCCATTTTGTCTAGCATTTCCCTCGTACCAGCTTACGCTATACGTAGAAACTCTGTGATGTTGAGACCTCACGGTCGCCAAAGTTAATCACGGTTTAATATTTCTTCACCCATGTACAAGTATCATCGTCACTTTAGCACACACTACATAAAATAGCCACATGCACGTACGACTGTATAACGCGTAACCACTGATGACGTCACAATACGTCACTAATATATGCATAATCCAACAATCTCAATATTGTACGCTGACGTCGAACGACCGGCGCAGAAATCGTGGCGCTGCCGTCACGGACACCGGTGTGGGCATGTATCATGAGCATGTACGCTCATGATGCCTCCCCCCCCCCCTCCCACACACACACAACTACTCAATTTGCAGGAGCACGTTATTCAATCTGGCATCGTTTTGCGGAACCCAATACAATGCTTTATAACCAGGTTCCTTCAAAATGCTTGGCATAGGCATGCATTCCCACAGTCCGTGGGGGTCTGAACATTTTTTTTTCCTTATTTATTTACCGATTGCGCAATGTATTGAACCCAATAACGCGTGATACAACTCGGCGTGCACATCGCACAGCGCACGCGGAAGCCAATCAAGCGGAGGCTGTTCCACTTTCGCCCCGCGCACAAGCAAAGGAAAAGGAAAAAAAGTTTCCACACGTGCGTGCACGTGAGCACGCCGATGCAGGCGCTCTCGCGTCGCCGTGCAATCAACAGTCGCGTTGGTCGTCTCCTTCTAGGTCATTGCCACTCGAGCGCAATCGGAGCGCGCGTTGGAATATCTACGCAAACGAAGGAAATGAGGCAAGGTGCATGTGTGCGTTTATCTCTCTGTTTCGTTTTTGTCTTTTGAGGCCTATCTTTATCCCTAGGGCAGTTTGTTTATCTGCATCTGTTATTCCTTAGTGTAACCGAAAAGTGCTGGCATTGAGACCATAACGATGAAAGCTACTGGCCAGCCGCACTCACCCTCCGCGGTAGCTTAGTGGCTACGGCGTCGAGCTTTCTATGCCTGAGGTCGCGGGCCGCGCATCGTGGCCGCAGCGATCGCATTTCGGTGAGGGCAAAAATTAAAAAAAAGGTTCGTGTGTTGAAAAACAAAAACATTGGGGGGTTTTACGTGCCAAAACCACGATATGATTACAAGGCACGCCGTAGTGGCGGACTCTGGAATAACTTGGGCTACGTGGGGTTCCTTAACGAGCACCTCATCTAAGTACACGGGTGTGTTCGCCTCTATCGAAATGCGCCACTGTGGCAGGGATTTGATCCCGCGACCTCGTGCTCAGCAGCCCAACACCGTAGCCACTGAGCAACCACGGCAGGTTAGTTGTATTGAGGTACCCGTTAAAAAACACCTGGTGGTTAAAAGCAACCCGGAGCCCGTGCACTACGGCGTTCCTTATAGTCACATCGTGGCGCTGGGACCATAGAGTTAGCATACTAGCTCTGGAGGAATAAACTGCGCGAAGTAAATGTCAACCGCAAAGGCGCCGACATGTTGCTACCTGATCATTTTCGTAACGCTAATATGTTTAATATGCGATCCACAGACAGGCATTTAGATCAGCATGCACGTACAGACAATGTGTAAGGTTCGTTACGTATATTAAAAAAAAAACATGTCTGATGAGTATTTAAAAGTGTTGATATAAAATTACTGCTGCGTTAAATGATGCATCTTCATGCTCCTGAATTAGGTGGCGCCACCAACTAAGACGGCCGATCTGCGCCTAGTCTGAGTCGCATCGCGTCGACGGTGCCTGCGAGCAGCAACGTGGCGACACCGTTGCGGTTACCGATTTCAAGGCATGGGCGCTATGAGGTTTATAGTTTCTTACAATCATTACCAGAGGGGATTCGGGCGCTAGTGTCTACGGGAGCTGCAAGCTGGGCGCTTCAGCCAGCGTGGAAATGATGGCTAATAAATGGATTTTGCCCAAACTTCCTCCTGCTGGCTTCAAACGGCTTCGTGACTTTGCAAACACATAACTCTTGACAAATTAGTGTGCCGGAAATTGTCACACACGCAGTAAGGAAGCTGTCCAGCGAGAGGATTCGAACACAGGACCTCAAGGCGCGGAAGACCGTTAGGCAAACCATTTACGCCACGGACGCGTGCGTCGGCAAGTGTTGCAACACTCCGCGCACATCACTTCAGCCCTCTCAATCGGTGGAACCTCTGCAATAATTAGCGACTAATCGTGTTCGGACAGCTTTATGCTTTCTGCACCTAAAAAAGAAGTATAGCTTGCTTTGAAATTTAGGCATGACGAAGGCAAATAAAGCGTTGGAACACTTTCAAGCCTTGTTCGTGGCTTTGAGTTCCGATGCATTTGCACGTATTGTAATGACAATAAGTACAGTTATTGATTGAAATTATTGATTGATTGCTTATAGGTCTTGTTACGTTTCGCCTACGACGCGCGGTATAGCCGGCGCGAATGCAACGGACGCCGGGGCTTCGTTCAAAGCGGCGGACATTTTGGCCCCTTTCAGCGCCGCCGATACGCCTCCCCGCCAAGCGCGTCCAGGCGTGTTTCAGTGCCACGTGTCTTCGTGTGTGCGTGTGTGTGTGTGTGCCACGCTTGTCAAAGCGCAGCAGCCGGGGAGAGGAGCTCCCCAAGTGTGAAGCGAGGAGGTCTGATCGGCGCCGGCTCGGCGATGCGTCACTACACTCGTCTCAACATGTCTCTCAGCCTGTCCGGGCCCAGAGTCACGTGGTCTCATCCCGAGACGTTCCTTCTTGCCCTCAACTCCGAGAGTATAAGAGCAGCTGCCCCCGGACGCCGCGAGAGAGGCTCCGATTTCTTCTGTTGAGTAACGTGCACTCCCGTCTCTCCACTTCGGTCCACCTGACCGGCCGCTCTTTTGCGATGTTAGAATAAACAAGTTGTTCTGTTACCAGTCGACTCATGCTTTGCCGGGACCTTCGGATGCTTCCAGTTGTGCCCCAGGCCGCCAGGCCAACGCTACCCTCGGGGCTTGCGACCCATTTGCAATAACGGGTGTCAGCACTGAGGTTCCAACAACTGGTGGCAGCGGTGGGATTCCAACAACTCGTGCCAGCGGTGAGATTCCAACAGCTGGTGGCAGCGCTGAGGTTGCAACAACTGGCTGGTAGCGGTGAGATCGCGACAATGGAGGCCAGCAGCGAAGATATGCGGTTGACTGTATGCTGAGCAGCACAACGACCATCCGGGAGCAGTGCAACGAGCCCTGTGTGATGACTGGTTGCCTGCAGCGGAACGACTACGCTGAATTCTTGGCTGCGAGGTTTGGTGAGTGCGGGACTTTCTTCTTCTGAGTTTTGCCAGGCTTTTGTTAGTGTCAGAAACAGAGCTGGTAATTGTGGTTGTCGTTGCTGCCGGGTTAGTTTGCGGCAAGACAATAGTAGGCAGTAGAGAAAGCAGCATTCAGAGCAGCCATGGATTTGAAGTCGTTGCGCAAACCGATATTGCTGGAGCTTGCAAGGGAGTCGGGTCTGGATGTCTCAGAAAAACTCAGAAAACCAGAACTGCTAAGGGCTATTCTTGAGTTAGAAGCTGAGGATGACGAGCTGTCGGAATGCCTTGAGACCATTGAGGAGAGGGCAAAAAGACATGAGCGCGAACTTAAAGAGCAAAAAGAGAGACAGGAGCGCGAACTTAAAGAGCAGAAAGAAAAAGAAGAGCGCGAACACGCTTTGGAAATGAAGCGTCTCGAGGTAGAGATGGAACGCGCTCGTAATGGAAGTCAGGCACACGGTGCAGGAGAACGAGTATTGTTCAAAATGACTGACCTGATGCGGCCGTTTAAGATTGGAGAGGAGATTGGTTTGTTCCTGGTTAACTTTGAGCGAACGTGCGAGAAGCAGGGGTTCTCTCGGGAAACGTGGCCACAGCGCTTGCTCACTTTGTTACCCGGCGAGGCGGCCGACGTAGTCGCGCGCTTGAAGAGAGAGGAGGCAGAGGATTTCGACCAAGTGAAGTCGAGTCTGCTAAAAAAGTACAGGCTGTCAGCGGAGGCGTTCCGTCGGAAGTTTCGGGAAAATGAGAAAGGCAAAAGTGAGTCATATACAGAGTTTGCCTACAGGCTTATGTCAAACATGCAGGAGTGGCTCAAAGAAGAGAAAGCGTTTGGTGACCACGAGAAAGTTCTGCAGTGTTTCGGGCTGGAACAGTTTTATAGTCGGTTACCTGAGAACGTGCGGTACTGGGTCTTGGATAGGCCAGACGTTAGTACGGTGGCTAAAGCCGCCGAGCTAGCCGAGGAGTTTGTGACGCGTCGGGCTCGCGGAGCTAAGGACGGTCAAAAGGGTGAATTTGGCTCGAAGTTTGAGAGGCCGAAGTTCACACCCATGAGAGCAAAGGGGGACACACGTAGTGCGGATGCGAGTGAAAGCAGTCCGACCGAACGTAAGGAGACGGCGGCAACCGAAGCCGAACGCAGAAAGCGGTTGGAGACGAGGCAAGCGCGCGTTTGTTATACGTGCCAGAAGCCGGGTCACTTTTCGGCGCAGTGTCCAGAAACAAAAACAAAAGTCGTGTTTTTGTCATTATGCAGCACTGACGAGAACATGAAGCTTCTCGAGCCTTACATGCGAGACCTCCTCGTGAACGGGAAAGAGTGCCGAGTGCTTCGTGATTCCGCAGCTACAATGGATGTAGTTCACCCCTCTTACGTAGAACCCGATATGTTCACGGGCGAGTGCGCATGGATCAAGCAAGCAGTGGAAGCTCATAGCGTGTGTCTGCCCGTAGCAAAAGTGCTTATTGAAGGACCTTTCGGAGCACTTGAGACGGAGGCCGCAGTGTCATCTATGCTGCCCCCCCAGTACCCGTACCTATTTTCGAACAGGTCCGATCACCTCCTGCGCGAGAAGGGGCTTTTGTTTGGTGAGGCTAGCGTTCAGGCCTTAACCAGATCGAAGGTTCGGGAGCTCGCTGCAAAGGCGGTAGTTGCGGGGCCGACGTTGTCGAACAATGAGAAAGGGTCAGAGGCGCAGCAAGCTGATATTCAGAGCACGTCCGAACTGAATAAAATTGAGCCTGTAGCGTTAAAGGCACCAGATACTGGAGAGGAAATTCCCGATGCGGGAAAGTTAGAAGAGCTATCTGCAGATTTGCTCATCGCGCCTACGTCAGATGGACTTAATAGGTTGCTAAAAGTCAGCCGGTCGGCTTTGATAGCCGAGCAAAAGAAGGATGGCAGCCTAGAAAACATCCGCTGCATTGTCAAGGAAGGTATCGCCAAGAAAAATGCTCGCTTTGTGGAAAGAGGTGGGGTCCTGTACCGGAAGTATCTAGACCACAGGGGAGTGGAGTTCGATCAGCTGATCGTGCCTCAGTGCTACCGTCAGGATCTGTTGCGCTTGTCGCATGGGGGTTCGTGGTCCGGACACCTAGGAGTTAAGAAAACTAAGGACCGTCTCTTGCAAGAGTACTATTGGCCAGGGTGTTTTCGGGACGTAGACCACTTTGTGAGGACATGTGACACCTGTCAGCGGGTGGGCAAACCAGGGGACAAATCGAGGGCGCCGTTGAAGTTGGTACCTATCATTACGGAGCCTTTCAGACGGCTCGTTATTGATACAGTGGGACCTCTGCCGGTAACAACCACGGGGTACAGACACATTTTGACTGTGATCTGCCCAGCGACAAAGTTCCCTGAAGCAGTGCCGCTTAAAGAACTCAGCTCAGTTGAGATAGTCAATGCACTACTGTCCATATTTGCGCGAATTGGTTTTCCTGCGGAAATCCAATCAGATCAGGGCACAGTGTTTACTAGCGCTTTGACAACGTTTCTCGAAAGGTGTGGGGTAAAGCTGTTACAGAGCTCAGTGTACCACCCACAGTCGAATTCCGTTGAGAAGCGCCACTCCGTCATGAAGCGCGTGTTGAGAGCATTGTGGTTTGAACAACAAACTGACTGGGAGCTGTGTCTGCCTGGGGTGACGTTGGCATTAAAGACCGCGCCGCATGCAGCTACGGGGTTTTCGCCAGCTGAGCTAGTGTACGGTCGCTCGCTGCGATCTCCGCTTCGCATGCTTCGAGACGGATCACTGCCCTCTCCAATGGCTGCAGACCATCTCTTCCACAAATGGCCGCCTCCTGCGCTGGAGCCTCGCTTTGCAACAACATTCCTTTCAGGTGCGTTACAAAAAGGGGAGTCTCAACGGTAACGCCGATGGCTTAAGTCGAAGCCCCTAACGTAAGAATCAGCCTCAAAATTGTTTGTTACTGATGTTTTTCTTCCTGAGGCAGGATTTTTAACATATTGCTTTTGTGTAGTGTTTCAAAGTGATGATGTGCTTTCTAGTGCAATTTTCCGATTTGTGGACGCGTTCTGAGTGCTGCTAAACTACTGTAAGGAACTAGGCAGTAGTATAAAAGGGGAAAGAGCCTGGCAGGGCTTAGTGAGGGTTGTGCCGTGCTTGCTTACTGAGCGGCTGAGTTTCGGCGCATTTCTAACGCTTGCTGGGAACGAGAAGAAAAATGGCAACTCTCCCGAAGTCACTTTGCAGTGTCCTGTGTGAACCTGAACGTGAGAACGAGGCCTTCTCGGTGCGCTACGCTCAAGAAACGCCGAGGGACGACCGACTTCGGTTATGAGCATCATCGAGCGACATCCCTCCGGACAGCGGATGCAGTCCCCTGACCATCGGGATCTCCTTCCCCCGGCGGGGCGGTCTGTTACGTTTCGCCTACGACGCGCGGTATAGCCGGCGCGGATGCAACGGACGCCGGGGCTTCGTTCAAAGCGGCGGACATTTTGGCCCGTTCAGCGCCGCCGATACGCCTCCCCGCCAAGCGCGTCCAGGCGTGTTTCAGTGCCACGTGTCTTCGTGTGTGCGTGTGTGTGTGTGTGCCACGCTTGTCAAAGCGCAGCAGCCGGGGAGAGGAGCTCCCCAAGTGTGAAGCGAGGAGGTCTGATCGGCGCCGGCTCGGCGATGCGTCACTACACTCGTGTCAACATGTCTCTCAGCCTGTCCGGGCCCAGAGTCACGTGGTCTCATCCCGAGACGTTCCTTCTTGCCCTCAACTCCGAGAGTATAAGAGCAGCTGCCCCCGGACGCCGAGAGAGAGGCTCCGATTTCTTCTGTTGAGTAACGTGCACTCCCGTCTCTCCACTTCGGTCCACCTGACCGGCCGCTCTTTTGCGATGTTAGAATAAACAAGTTGTTCTGTTACCAGTCGACTCATGCTTTGCCGGGACCTTCGGATGCTTCCAGTTGTGCCCCAGGCCGCCAGGCCAACGCTACCCTCGGGGCTTGCGACCCATTTGCAATAACGGGTGTCAGCACTGAGGTTCCAACAGTCTGAAACCACAAGCGCGAAGATCAGCCGGATTCATGCACTATTTAAAATAATTATATTCTGCGTTTTAACGTGCCAAAATAACGATCTGATTATTAGTCAGGCCGTAGAGGGGTACTCCGCAATAATTTTGGCTACTGGAGCTCTTCGACGTGCACCATATGCATGGTACACCAAATCGAACATGACGGTATTGCACTTAGCGTTACGCTGACGAAAGAACTAATGAATGAACCTAAAAGAACAAAAAGACGACGTATGTGGTGCAAACTACAAACTGATTTAGTACTGTTACAGAACACGCTTATACACAGGGTGATGTGGGGAGGGGGGGGGGGCGGAACTGGTGAGATATAATATATGCGAAGGTCATGACATCTGATGATGCGGTGGGACGCAAAGGCGGCGTTCACTTGCACCCGTTGGCAATGGAAAACTCGATCCCAGCTTCGATGAGCGTGATTAACGGAGTGCTTCCGAGGTTTTCTTTTCTCTTTTGCTGTCACAAGTGCTTCTCATATTTCTCGCTATGTTTTCATTTTTTGCTGTGCCAATTACTCCGGCGCCATCCGGCTGCGGAATACATTTGCACTGTTTGCGGCGCGCAGCTAAATTGCTAGGCCCTTTCAGAAGCTGGCACGTGCATTTGTGTTCCCGTAATCTGTCGCTAAGGCAGCGTACAGTTTTGCGTGGAAAAAAAAAATAGAGCGTAAAAGAAAGATTGTGAACAGCCGCACGCAGATCATTATAACTGAGCTAGAACAATAAGGTAAGTTGGCGAAACTTAGGATTACACCAGCCGCATAAACTACGACCACAGAAGAAACAGGCATGGCCGCCGGAATACATTTGGGCATTTTTACTATTTCACTTCATAGGTACGGAAGGGCAGGTACTATGATTTACAAGCGACGCCTGAATCATTACACCGGTTGACTTAAAATTATTGACCTCTGTAGCGTCATAACGCAACACATTATTGTTCCAATATATTGGTTGTATACCTATATCGTTACTTAGTTTTTACTACTTTCCAATTTTAAAGTGGAAGTGTACATGCCATTGCAAAGGCAACAACGTATACCAGTGTTTTATCAGTACCTATGACAGTTTTCACCAATAGCAGTATTTCAATTAGATAGGCAGGTCGAAGTTGTAATGTCGTCGGCGATAATAACCAATGGCGCAGTTATCTTAAAACAGGGATTGTTTGCCGAAGCGTTTATATATATATATGCACTCTTCTCGATGAACACAGACTGAAAGCTATAGGCTTGTTGCTAGGGAGACGCGGTGTCATAAAAAGTAGCAGAAAATTTGTACAAGCGCTTGTGTCGCCTATTTCTGTTCTACGTCCCCGCGTTCCCATTCCTATCACGCGTACAGATTTCAGTCTTGTTTTATAGAACCGATTACATTTAAAGGCTTCAGAAATGTTGTTTCGTCAAGGACCATATATATATAATGGCCTCGGATAACGCATTTCTACGCCCATATTTCTCGAGCTGGTATGTTCTGAAGCATTTACGAAATAGTCTATTAAATCCAACTGACTTTGTTGAACAACGCGGTACATTGTTCCGTGTAGCTTGCACACAGATAGTGAACAACAAGTTTCAATCGAATAAGTCAGGCGACAGACATAACCCCCGTAACTATCGCCTTATTTCGCTTACGTCTGTTCCTTGTAAAGTAATGGAGCACGCTATTTACAGCCAGCATGTTAATTTCTTGTACTCAAATAACATCCTCCACCGCTCCCAACATGGCTTTCGTAAGTTCTTCTTGTGCGAGACGCAACTACTCATACACACTAATCATTTGCATGTTGCCCTTGACACGGGTGTGGCGATGACTGCATCTTCCTCGACTTTGCGAAAGCATCCGATAAGGTTAACCATCACCTGATTCTATCAAAGCTACACAGCTTACGTATTGACTCGCTAATGCTACAGTGGATAGAATAATTTCTTTCCAACCGCACACTGTTTGTTTACAATAATGATACCGATTATCGTGAGGTACTCGTGAGTTCCGGCATACCCTTGGCTTCTGTTCTAGGCTTACTGCTTTGATTTGTACAGGGTGTTTCAGCGAACACTTTAATTTGTTTAAAGGTTGACAGTGGTAGGTAGCTCAATTGTAGTTTATGAGCCGGTCTACTCGAAGTGGCAGACCCTACTTGCACAAGAAATTGGAATGTGAAATTGTCTAATTAACAAGACTTCACTAATTAACTTTTCAGCTAATTATCTGATGACCCATAGTGCAATTTACAAATTCTAGCAATGGACTTCGCCAGGCGAATCTACTTGGAACGAATTTTCAAGATCACACCAGTTTCGAGATATAAATTCCCGGACTTTGCGGAGAAATGCATTAGCGTTCCAGTTACTTGTGTGCTTCACTGCATGAATCGATGCTTTGTCAACAAATTAAGTGGAACGCCAATGAATTTCTCCGCAAAGTTCCGGAATTCATATCTCGAAACTGGTGTGATCTTGAAAATTCGTTCCAATTGGATCCGCCTTGTGAACCCCCCGGCTATGATTTGTAAGTTGCAATGTGGCCCATAATGCAATTAGTTAAAATCATAATTAAAGATTATTAATTAGTCACTTTAGCATCTCATTTTTCTTTTTGCAAGTATAGTCCGCCGCTTCGAGTAGAACGGCTCATGAACTGGAATTGTGATATCTGCCACAGGCAGATATCAAAAGAGGACGGTCATACTATCCATCCATCCGTCCACCGGGGTGCCGCCGGCATGAAAGCAGACCAATCAGAGCGCGCGCCGGGGGAGGGGGGGAGTGAGGAGAGGAATATACAGCACGTGTTTCGCCGACGCGCGCCTTTCGCGCAAAGGATTCCGCTCTGCGCGAGTGGTCGCGGCGACCTCGCGGAAAGGCCGAGCTTCGTGAGTGAGACGCGCAAGCAAAGCCCAAGTGGAGGGAAGCCGCTAGCGTCCATTTATTTATTTATTTATCCATGTTACACCTAAAGGCCCTCACGGGGAGGGTACTACATAGGGGGGGGGGAGGAATGATACAATCATTAATTACGCGGTAAATAATAGAAAAAAACAACGCCAAACATAGAGCAATAATAAAAAAAACAGCAATGAAAACATAAAACATAATACGAAAGCAAAGGATGAACAAAAGAACAATGAACAAACTATTATTACACATTTCCATCACAGCGAAGTAAATCATGAAATTTATTGGTGTCGGTTTTTGTGGCGATGTGCGATGGCAAATTGTTCCCCTGAATGATCGTACGAGGAATGAATGAGTCGGCATGAGTGGATTAATGGCACTTTACGCATTTAACCTTGAAAAAATAATCGCGTCGTTGAAAGAAGGCATGGGATGACTGAAAGAAATCCTTGTAAAGGGATGGATGGTGATGAAACTTATGGAAAAGTGTTAAACGAGCAAGTTTACGGCGATAGGATAGGCCTTCCAGTTCGGCACGCTTCTTTAGTGGTGAGACACTTGAATTGGAGGAGTAGTGTGAAAAATAAAATAAAACGAACAGCACGGCTATGCAACGATTCGATGTTAGAGATAGCGTAGGCCTGATCGGGGTCCCAAATCGACGTAGTACATTCAGTTTTAGGGCGTGTTAGAGAAGCATAAGCAAACTTTTTTACGTGGGTAGGAGCATGTTTGAGGTTAGCATGTAGGTTAGCAGACGCAAGGGTGAGGTCGATATGGTGACGTCATGTTTAAAATTAAATTAAATTATGGGGTTTTACGCGCCAAAACCACTTTCTGATTATGAGGCACGCCGTAGTGGGGGACTCCGGAAATTTCGACCACCTGGGGTTCTTTAACGTGCACCTAAATCTAAGTACACGGGTGTTTTCGCATTTCGCCCCCATCGAAATGCGGCCGCCGTGGCCGGGATTCGATCCCGCGACCTCGTGCTCAGCAGCCTAACACCATAGCCACTGAGCAACCACGGCGGGTCTACGTCATGTTAAGTCACACCGAAGGTGCATCCCAAGGTACTTCTAAGTTGTTGTTAGTTCTGCAGTATAGCTGTTAAGGATGTAAGTGGTTGCAATACGATATGTACGAGGAGTGCAACACATATGCTTTGTTTTAGAAACGTTAAAGGTCATTAACCAGGATGAGCACCACCTCTATGATCGATAACGGGAAGCGCAAGCCAAGTGCCGGTGGAGGCAAGCCAACCCTCACTTTCAAGAGAAGGCAAGCCAAGCCAAACTGCAGCAGAGGCAAGCTAACCCCCAACTGCAAGATTAGGAGGCCGAGCAAAGACGTCGACCCGGAGGGATTCCTCCCGCCGAGGGTGCCGACGGACTGTTCAAGAGAAGATTCCTCGACTGCGAGTGCGGCCACAGTTGCAAGGTGTGAGACAGACTGTGGTTTGATCACAACCTCACGCAACTAAAGAGTGTACGCAATCCGGAACCGAAGCTCGAATCTAGCAAAACGACGACAACAAGACGAAACTCTCTCATAAAAATCGCGCTACACACGAGTTAAAAACTGAGAAAACGACCACCAGCTTCGTTTTTTGACGGCTTTCACTTCGTGGAACTGGCTTTACTTTTTTTTGTTGCTTCGTTGTTGCTACACACGAGTTAAAAACTGAGAAAACGACCACCAGCTTCGTTTTTTGACAGCTTTCACTTCGTGGAACTGGCTTTACTTTTCTTTTGTTGCTTTTTCGACCTCTCTATCTTTCCTATCAATAAATTCTATTCATTTCATTTCTTTTGTTGCTTTTACTATTTTTCTCTTTCTGCAGGTAAAGCGCTCCTCTTCGAATTTATGAGTGTTCTTTCTATGCCCATCTCCTCTACATTGCTGTGTAGCCGTCAGGGTACAATGAATAAATATAATGTCGCAGTTTCGGCCGAAAGACGAAGCATCGATTGCGACAGCAAATTAGTGGTCAGCTATAAGAAGTAAGTGTAGTAGTTTTACCGACCGTACGAACTTGTAAACATAGGCATACCATATTAGCAAGTATGGTGTCAAGTGTGCAAGTAAACATGCGCACATCCCACTCGGTGACCGCAGACACTCGCTGTCAAAACGCTGTATTCAGAGAGCGGAAAGGCAGCACCAGCGAGAGAATTAGCCTTCATGCTGCGTCTCTCATCTACGCGAACTAAGCCGCGAGACCACGCCTCGCGGTTGTCTCTGTCCTCATCGCACATGGATTTCAAAATACACTGGCCTGGGCGGGCGGCCGCGGCCGTCCTGGCCGCTCGGAGTAGAACCAACTAAAACCCCTTAACCTTTGTAAAGTACTGCCAGCCTTTGAAGAATGCCGCCTCCTCCTCACGCACTCTGGCCGAGGCCGACGCCGCGTCGCTATTGGCCTAATAGTATCACGTGGGCCTTCGCGCCATGCATTAGCGCCGTTTTCGCTCGAGAAGCGTCTACGGAGTGGCGAGGAGCGCATGTTGGCACCGTTGCTACGCTCGAGCAGTGTAGGCGGCGCCACGGTCGAGGAGGGAGCGTGAAAGAGAGGAGAAACGAGGAGGAGTGAAGGCGCAGGAGGAGAGTGTCACTACTTTACGAAGTTTAAGGGGTTTTAGAACCAACGACCCCCTCCCCTTCTACCCTCCCCCTGGAGTTTTGCACGCAACGGAAAA
This sequence comes from Dermacentor andersoni, assembly GCF_023375885.2. NCBI lineage: Eukaryota > Metazoa > Arthropoda > Arachnida > Ixodida > Ixodidae > Dermacentor > Dermacentor andersoni. The sequence continues at coordinate 110,972,854 of NC_092820.1, read as the reverse complement.
CGCCGCGCTTCCTCACCGCTTTCTTCGCTTGCGTGCGCGAGATTGAGCTGCGATCGCCGGCTCACCCTCGCACGCTTTCCCTCGCACAAACAGCATGCAGCCCGTAGCGACGATCTTATCGCACTAAATTGGACGGCGACGGCAGAAATCCGCTAGGAGTGCCGATATAATTGCTATCGCCATAACCAATCAATAAATTCAGTGGTACATCCCGCCCCAGTGGTTCGCGTACTGTAGCGTTGAGCTTCCGAACGTACGCTCGCCGGTTTAATTTAATGAGCTGCAGGTAGTAAAAGAAAGTCTACTTGAAGCCCTCCACATTTGTGTCCGTTGTAGCGCAGCGTCGGTACGGTAAACCCGACAATACCTTTTAATGTAACGTTTCTTCACTAGATGGTATCAAGCGAAGCATGATGTGAAATGAGGCAGCAGACCTTCCAGTACCTACTGTTCGCCCTCGGCTTGGAAAGTTTTTCGCTGGGAAAGGGTTATTTGTGCGCAGTCAGCCAATCGGCATTGTTTTTGCCAACGGATGTGCGGAGACGGCAGTGTTCGGCAAGAGAAAGCGGCATGCTAAGGTGTTCCCATTTCCCGCGCCGCAGCAGGAAGCCTACTTGCACGCGCTGTTGTAGTGGGGTGACAGCCTTTGTAAGGGCATTTGCCGCTGCCATCTAAACTGGCGGGTTAAACTTTCCGACGAATTATAATACGTGGGACACAAAATGGCGAAAGAGCAGCCCACAGACCACGTTGCCCGCAAACCTTGGTGACATGAAACTAATTAACTTTCTTTTTAAGTAAATTTTGGCCTCAGGTGCCAGGGACATATACCGTGTGTGAGTGCAGTACACGACACGTCTACGTTTTAGTCGAACAGGCTAGTAAGCTTAGTATTTATTCAAGCACAATTCAAAAAATACCCATTTCATGTAACATACAAGTGGAAGGCAACGGCAATGCTTAACGCAGTTCACATTCTTGGCGTGAGGTGATACTACCACGGGCACACCACCCTGTCATATAACCTGTTCTATTATACTTGTCGCACGACATGCGATAAAAAAATTAATTTGATGCTTTAAAATAAGGAGTAAAGGCAATTAGTGTATTAGAGATACATGCAGGTTTCATGTGCGCATTGGTATAAAACACAAAAAAAAATTGTAGATCGCATGCCGAAATGGGTACATGAGAACATGACCAACAAAGGAAAAGAAAAGCAGGAATGCGCCGCGAATTTCTGCGAGATTGGTTATTAAAATTCCTACTCACTAAATTTGGTGGTAAATAGCTGTGAAAATCTTGGCGGTGTCACCACCTAAAAACAGCGCTCTCATGTACGCTCCCGACGCCGCAGTCATCACGAGCCCCATCTCGTGACAGCGGCGGCAACATCGAGATGCGCGTTGAAGTCGTTGAATGCTTGAGGGCGCCTGGGAGTTTTCAGAAGGTTCTGGCAATCGATGCGTAAAATACTGTGCTGATCACTAGGCTTTGATGATTGAAATACCAGGATTCAAATTCTCTCTTGAGAGCAGGGGCCGTGACTTTGGTACTTCAGGTTGTAATACAGTTAAAACAAGAAATGGCGTCATTCTAAAGAAAAAAAAAAGAAAAAAAAGCTTGAGAATTGGCAAAGTAACAGGGTCAAGCAAAGTATATCTTGCCCGCTTCACATTTATTTATGTGAGTTTAAGTGAGTGTTTATAAAGTTCTATTGTGCCTTATTATAAGGTAACGTCCTTGAGTAGAATTCATAAGATGTAGCAATTTTCGACATTGCTTGTCTATTTAAAGGCTTGCATCAAATATATGGCGCTGCAGCTTTTGGATTTGCTGTATTTTAAGCCGTTTAATTTATTCAGAGCCTTAAAATGTAAAGCAGAATTTATGCGCTTGACACGTATCTGAATAATTACGTAACAAGCTAAACCTTTGTCTCCACAGGAAGAGAGCGAGATTTATAAAACTTCAGCTGAGCTGCTATTAGAATGACTGCACACTACAAACTTCAATGCTTCGTCAACATATTTCAAGAACCTATATATACTCCCGAAAAATCACACAATCAAAAAATGTCTGCAACGGTAAGTTTACATCTCTGTAACGCTTTAACAAATAAGGTGCCCCAACTCCGTAAGAAGCAATGATTACTAGGCCAAACCAAGGAACCGCAAGCTCCCAATATATGCGATAGCATTCCTAAAGAGGAGATTGTCACGTCTCGACTGGTCTTTTACTGAAGCGACGTTTGCATATCTCGTGTAACACTTGCGAATTGCGATTTCGTTCCCACTGCGCCGCGCTCGCTCAACCGTAGAAGTTTTCTGTTGGACACCTCAAAAATGGGTGAAGTTCACGTACCATGCTATGAGGAAAATGCGTCGCCAACGATGGGAACGAACCTCTGTCTTCCAGCGCAGCAGCACAGTTCCCTAGCATGAGGCCACGATAGCAAGCATGCTTATCTCGTGCCAAAGTCACCGTTTAAGACATACGACGCGTGCGTCACGAGCCAGTTTCTCGCATTCTTCCCTCGAGACAGCAAACGCTCTTCAGACGCTGTGCTGGGCTGCACTGGCTTTGGGATCGGAGCATTGCCTGTAACGCTGTCGCACGCGAATAAAGTGCTGCTGCGCTTTTATCACGGTAAGTACTTACGTTTATCTCTGTGCTGCAGGTCGTCAGTCATCACCCGCAGTCCGAGCCCCACATTCTGTAGTTTCATAAATGTTGGAAAAACCTGGGAACCCACTTCTCCAGTCCTGCAACGAGAAGGTTTTGTGCCAAGGAAAAATTGTCCTCCACGCTAGAGAGCACGACGCAACAGCTGAAACCGTAAGCCTTTTGTCAGAGAGAAAGCTTCGCAGTTAAAATTTGGAGGACGCATAAGCTTTACCTTTAAGAGTGGAATGTTCACAGCGTTCAAAAATCCCCGACTGCTTTTCACGCTTCCCGGCAACTGCAGCTTATGTAACCGCGATGCTTACCGGGAAACGCTGCCGGTGAGCGCGAGCGTCATCTGGAGGTGTTTCAAGCAAACGGGTGCGCTGTTTCATGGCCTTTATGATTTGCGCGCGTAAATCGGGGAGGCCATGCCGCTCTAGGAATGGTAGAAACGGTGGGAAAAGAGCTTTTTTAATTTTTGGCGTAACAGTATTATGTTTTCTGGTATATTCAAATTACAAACCGACGCTATTACGTCGGTATAGGTTGTGTGTAAGTCACACTTTACGATTGTTCTACGTATTTTACCTTGAGAAATACAATTAGCTCAGTAACTTCCTTGCGCCACAGGGTGGGCCTGCGTGGCTGGGTATGCGTAGTTAAAAATTCTGTTTGCTGATACGGCATGCGGCGCTGGACGCGGGACACCAACTCAGTGGAATTGTGCCGTGATTATGACTGAGTGTTCGTATCGTCTCTTGTCGAAATAAACTTTTTCTAAACACACACATGCCGCATTTTTGTTACACGGGTCCCTTAACGCTCCGGCGTTCAAATGGCCCTAATCCGTGAGTCAAACCAGAAATCAACACTTTTTCATGGAAGTTACTCGATCATCTCAGCTAAGGAGCGAGGTAATAAGTCTCCCAAAGAGGCCGAATAAAGAGACAGCATGGTTTATCAGATATATCGGGAGTTTCTACAGTTGCTGCGCAATTATATCATTGAGAATTTTCATCGAAATAAAATAATTGAGAAATAAATTAACACTAATGATCTAATCAGGGGAATGCAGAAAAATAATGTGAGCATCTCCAAGCGATGGCAAACAACATTACCTTGGTTCTCTCCAGCTATGTAGCATTTGCATAGGTTAAAGTCTGGCTCAAATTAAGTGAAACACCCCGTATACTTATTTGCAATTCGAATTATTTTGCACGGTTCCCTGTATCACCGCCGGTGAAGGCCACAGGGGGGACCAAAGGTCATTTTAACTTGTGTGAACAGCCCCTATACCGATTGTGGTAAGGCGTGACATGGAGTAGGAAACAGCCGATACTGTAAAATGCTTATTGCTTCAGGTTTACATGCCGTCTATAGATTGGCAATACACAAAAATCGTTAATCTGGGCTGTACGCTCTTACCAAGCGCAGGTACCGGTGCATAATACGGAGCTGCGTTTGATATAAGCCACTGAGGTTGTATACTGCTGAGATTGCTGTAGAGCCTATTTGTAAACTTTACGATATACATAGTGCATACCTCTGCATTTATTCACCACATGATATGATCTACGTAGTCGCTCTCGGCAATCCCAAGACAGTTTTCACAGTTGTCATAGCATAACTTTTGCGGCAGTAGAATAAAGGAAGGAAAACGTCGATCCAATTGTGATAATAGATGTTATGAACGCCAAATTTAGCTACAACTGGATTCCAAACAGGCATCAAGCTAACAGCACAGAGACTCCTAATGTTTGTAGCTGACAACGTAGACTTTGTGAGTGTGCGAGGAACCCATGTCGCGCATGTGGTGTGCGCGTTGTGTGTCATCCGATTCTCAGATACTTTTCACACTGTCTTCATATCTCGGCTGCATCACTAACATCGGGCGGTTTTTCGTTGACTGGTATTCTGCATTATAAACTCATCAAAGTGTCTCATTCACTTAAAATACGCGCCGAATTCTCTGAGCCCACCCAGTATATCGCAGGCGGTATGCCTGCGCGGCCACGCATATGAGTACCTCATTGCTGTACTGATTGTTTTGACCTATCATCGGAACGGAAAATTTGCACTGACATACGTGCGGGCATCACATTTGGCGGTGCGCTGGAAGATATGCTACAAATGCGCTGTATTACTCATCGTCGCTGACGATAATGCAAGCGCCTGAAGGCTTTTACGGCTGGTACAAACAGCGCATTCATCCATGTGTGCGTTTCAGTCTCATACGATAGCCCACAGCATTTGTAATACAACCTGCCAGCGCATTTCCTTCGTCCATGAAAAAAAGGATGAAAAATGGAAAAGAAAAGCAACCCGTTGCGGCACGCATGGCGCGCAGAGAGAGAAAGAAAGAGACAAAAAAAAAAAAAGGCAAAAGGCGCTCAGACTCCTCGGAGCGCGCGCGCCCTGGTGCGCGGAGCTCCTGCGTCTGCGCAATGAGCGCCATCCGTCCGCGTCAATTTGAATTCTGAACGAGTGCGTCAGGCACGTAAACGCTTGTAGCGGTGTGCAGTGTCTGCCTGAACGTTGGTGTCTCTGTATGCGTGTCTTCTTCGTGGCATCACACGTCAACTACACTGAACGGCAAGCTTTAGCAAAGATGTTTTGCGTCAATAGCTCATGATTAGGTGAGAGCATTTCCTAGCGCGAACCGGCTGCATGCAGCGCAGGCGACTCAGGTATGGTGTCGGTTTGTCGTTGACATGATTTGATAACGCGCTCTTGTTCTCGCTTCTACTATAGGGAATGTCTTACGGTGAGCGATCGCTCGGGCTTGTTGATTTTAGCGTTATTATTTAGGTGCGTAAAAAAGGAAGTACACCATGCTTTAACTTGATACTGAGCTGCCACTAAGCGGATTGTGAGTGTTGGGCAGCCAGTGTGGTAGATCTCATTTCGTGGCGCTCGATCCGGCCGCGATGAATGCTGCGTCGCATGTGCAGTGAAATTGTCGCGGCACGCTTTACCTATATATCTCGAAATTGTGTTAGCATGAAAAATTTTCAAACATACACGTATAGTTGAATAACTGCTAGAGCACTCGGATGAAAGGCCGTATTTGCGGGGCATGCATCAGCAGTGTGTGCGTTGCCGTTTTCGTATAGATTAAAAGTAGCAGCATTTTTAAGGTTCCTGGCAAGCAGTCTAAATAATTTTTGGAAGTTACCGCAAGCAAAACATGAGACTTGAAGAAATATCTAGATTCACCCAATCTAAATATGTGCAACCACAAACACTTTTGGAGCATGAAAATTGCCATAAGCTCAGTCACTCGCAGCTTCGCAACTTAGGCGAAAAAATTTGAGAACAATAAATTAGTCGCTCCGGGAAGCACCGTTACACGTTTCAATCTGAAGGGATTGCGTTTGATGGTAGTTGAAAGATTTTTTGGGGGTCTCTTTTATAAGCAGTTTAGCAGCAGAAGTTACCTTGCGGGCTATTTGAGAAGGTTTAAGCACCTTTCGATGCTTCGGTGTTATGCAGTTTACGTGCAGTGAATCACTAGGCAGCTGCTGGCGCAGATTCGCATTGTGCCAATCGTGCATGGTATAAAAACCTTGTCGTGTGTAATAAGTGTTCCGGTTTTCATTACTGTTGCATTTAGTGCCGTCGTCTTGGACAGACTTTACATTATATGTGCTGTACAAAAAAAAAAGCCAGATTATCCACTTGGTGGTCTTTTCTTAGCAATACCGCGCAGATTATTAAAATAATTTAGTGGACATTACACTTGTTCTACCCATATCAACACACCTAAGATATCGTAACATGTTTTAGTTGATAAGTAACCTTATCAATACGCCCCCATTCATGTTCATTCTACTGAAAGTGTGGCACATGTACCCATCTCGAATTATGAGAAAATAGACATTGCAGACTGTTCTAAGCGGAAATAAATTGCAATTCTTAACGTGATTGTTCAAAACTGCAGTCACTATGATGAGCATGTTCGTTCGGCACGGGCATATTACATTAACACCTGAAAAATGTGCACAGTGTAGCCGGGTATTTTTGCTTCAGCAATTATTATTGTAGGGATCCTGTGGGATTCTCGCATTTCTTTTATTTTTATAAGTACAATGTGTGTCACACGAACCTGTCTTGAAACGAAACGTATCGTTGCAGGCACCGGCGACAATTACGGTTGTTTAACTGCTAATCGTACTGTAACATAACGAAACATCACAATGGTACTGATTCATATTGCCATGTAGTCGTTAGTCAGAGGTAAGCAAAGTTAACTAGAGGCATAAGTGATGAGAGCAAATTAGATAGGAAACTACTATTGAACCCTAAAAATAACTAATTGAATAGTTTTCCTTCACAATGTTGCATTTGCTTTACGTGTTTGTCTCTGTGTCCTTGTCTTCCATGCTGTACTCGTGTGGCCATCAATTACGAACTTGCTCAAGCCCTTTTCAGCTTTATTAAACAATGGATTCAATTCAGTTGAATCTAATACTGCATGTCAAGTGACTGACATGTTGTTCGTTTTATATAAATATTATGGACTGGCAGTACTTGGTAAGCATTAAACCACAATATTCTTTTGTTGCACTTAAGATGCGGATGTAATAGATTGCCAGAAAATTTTCATGAGTAGAGCAAAAGATCGGGGAATATTAAAATGACCACATAGGTATGCTGTCGTGTTATATGTAATACAAAGTTTCCAGAGAATCTCTCTCTTAAATATATGTTTAAAACATTTCATCTCATAAAAAGTTGAGGGAAATTGGTTCCATTTATTGAAAAAAGGAATGAAAGTCAAGCATATTGACATGGCATTTCTTACTCAATTTGTTGTTTTTTTTGCGTTAACTAAAAGTCCTGAACCTCGAAACCCTAAAAAAATTCTTCATCTTTGAGAGCACCTTAGATAATTTACTGGGATAGCATTCATTCGAACTATACTATCAGTTCTGTTTCCTAGGAGGTGCATATCTGTCGTCCCATGACACAAGTGCTCGCGTGGTATTTCGTGTGCTCATGTGGTATACCTAACTTGGAAACCTGTTAGCATGCCCAAGAGGCCTGATCACTTGTAAGAAAGTAAGTGACCATATCAATACAATCAATCCATCTGCCTTCTGTTGAAGTTAGGGTCAATATCCCATTCATTTAATAGTATGAGAAAGGCATTTAAATGTGTATTAAGCAATATAAATTACAGTCTTTCGCATGATTCTGTGAATACTCCAGTCACGTCTTCTGAGCATATCCCTGTGCACGGGCATATTTGACTACCAGCCAAAAAAATTTACAGACAGTCCAACTGGGTAGCATTTCAGCTATAAATACAGAGATAATTTGGGATAAGTACATTAATGCATCATGTATGAACTTGACATAAAAAGGAACACAGTGTTGCTGGCACGAGCAGCAGTTGTGACTGTTTTAATTGTTCACCATACCATAAAATAAAACATTGTATAATGGTACGGATTTGTATTACAAGCAGCCATTAGTCATAGCTAAACTGCAATAAGTATTGACTTAGATGGTTTGAACAAGTATATTAAGCTGCTTAATGAACATGCAAAGAATACACGCTTGCAATTTTTGTCTCATATTGCTGCATGCATCTACTTATTTGCTGCATACACCTGCATCACCTTTGGATTTAATGACACAAAAATCAAAGCAAGCCTGGCGACCATGCTTGCCAAGGGGAAGTAGTGTAAATATTTAGTCTCTTTCCATAATAGCATAAGACATGTATTTTAAGAAATTCGTCTATTATGTGGTGCAATAAAAACAGTTAATTCATTGCCGGTGCATTTGTTTTCTTTTTTTGCACCGCATAATTCAGCACTTCAATTCTGCCTGTTTATGCAACATATATGAGAGTACAGCTGGTTCAGGAGTATTATTAATCTACTAACGTGAATGCAAAAGTGCAGATCAAAATGTGCACATGCATAAACATACTTAAATTTTTTTTTGCTACGACATGTAAACAAAATGTAAACTAACTTGTAGATAGCAGATAACTTTGGACTTACGCCCTGGTACACTCTTTGTAGACTTGTCTATAATATGTCTGTGTCTACAGGCTGTCTATAGATTAATGAAAATTCATATTTGTTGACAAATGTCTGCAGAATGTCATAGAATAATGTGTATAGGAACATATAGTTCTGTTTTTGTATACTGAAGTCTATAGAATGTCTATAGACTACCTATGAACATTTGTTTATAGACATTCTGTAGACTTGAGTCTACAAAAGCAGAACTGCATATAGTTCTAATTTTGTAGACTGAAGCCTATGGAATGTCTATATACAAATATCTGTAAATGTCTGTAGTCTATCTATAGACATTTTATAGACTTCAGTCTACAAAAGTGGAACTGTGTATATAGTTCTACTTTTGTAGACTGAAGTTATAAAATGTCTATATATAGTCTATAGACATTTGTCTATAGACATGCTATAGACTTCAGTCTACAAATATATAACTGTATAACCCTATACATCTTTCTCTATAAATATTCTGCAGACATTTGTCTAGAAACGTGAATTTTCAATAAAGTATAGACACTCTATAGACAGCCTATAGACTCAGACTTTTTATAGACTAGTCTATAAAAAGTGTATGACCATAAGTCTATAGACTGTCTATAGACTGGTCTGTATGAATAGTCTATAAACAGTGAATAGACATTCTATAGACTGCAGGCTACAAATGCAGATCTATAAGCCTATACACCTGTCTATAGACATTCTTCGGACAATTGTCTACAAACATGAACCTTCATTATTTTATAGACAGTATATAGATAGTCTATAGACTCAGACTTTTTATAGACTAGTCTATAAAAAGTGTATAGCCATAAGGCTATAGACTGTCTGTATACAGTTTATAGGAATTATTTAGAGTCAGACTTTTTATGGACTAGTCTATAAAAAGTGTATGGCTATAAGTATATAGACTAGTCTAAAGAATTGTCTATAGACAGTCTATATACTCCATAGACAAATGTCTATAGCCTGTCTATAGACTTTCTATAAACATTTTTGTAACAGCAGGAATGATAACTGCCTAGGAAGTTCTGAAGTTGATGTTATGTTCGCGGCATATCCTTCTCATAGCATGCTTTAGTATAGCGGTACAAGCAGAAGATGCTTTTTTCTCCTTCAGTTTGGTGAGCTGATAGTTGAGTTACTTGCAAGAAAATTAGAAGCAACTGCCAAATGGGCTCGTTCCTGCTTTGGAGTGCACTGAGACGCAAATTTGTTTGCGACCCTGTACCCAAAGTCTATATAACAGTCTATAGAACATCTACTTAGCACACGTAGTGACCGCGAACACGGATCATGAGACTGAAATAATCAGAAGAATAAGAATGAACTGGGGTGCGTTTGGCAGGCATTCTCATATCATGAACAGCAGGTTGCCATTATCCCTCAAGAGGCGAGTGTATAACAGCTGTGTCTTACCAGTACTCATATACGGGGAAGAAACCTGGAGGCTTACGAAAAGGGTTCTACTTAAATTGAGGACGACGCAACGAGCTATGGAAAGAAGAATGATGGGTGTAACGTTAAAGGATAAGAAAAGAGCAGATTGGGTGAGGGAACAAACGCGAGTTAATGACGTCTTAGTTGAAATCAAGAAAAAGAAATGGGCATGGGCAGGACATGTAATGAGGAGGGAAGATAAGCGATGGTCATTAAGGGTTACGGACTGGATTCAAAGGGAAGGGAAGCGTACCAGGGGCCGGCAGAAAGTTAGGTGGGCGGATAAGATTAAGAAGTTTGCAGGGACAACATGGCCACATTTAGTACATGACCGGGGTAGTTGGAGAAGTATGGGAGAAGCGTTTGCCCTGCAGTGGGCGTAACCAGGCTGATGATGATGATGATGCCCCCAGTCAAGTGCCATTACCACTGGTTCTATTCGTTTCGAAGTTATGCGTTTGCACTAATACAACTTATTTTACCAAAGGAAAACTCTCGCTAAATTTTCGAAACCTGTTTGAAAAAGCTCAACTTGGTCCGGTTTGTTGTTATTGAGTTTTCATCTTTCATTGTGTTTGAGAATTTCTACGGGTGGCAGGTGTCTGCTGTGTTCCCAAGCCCGGGTCCTACCTAGAACACTGCGCACTGAGAGCACAAACAAACTGTAGTCATCGCACGAAGACGACCTTATCAAGCGTATCAGCTCAGTGTAAGTGTAAAAAGAAGGTCCACCCCAACTCACAAAGAGAACTCTCATTTGTTTTTACACGAAGCCACACTGACCAAGTAACATTATAGTGCGTAGCCTCGTTCTATTATTTCAAAATATGCGTACATAGTTTTTGAAAGCACGAAAGGGGTTATTGCCTATATATTGTGAGATGCTATATGTGATATACAACGTGAGTCGCAGTGTTGAGCGGCTATGACGGTCGAAAGCCGTCAAGTATCGTACCTGTAGCAGTGAAGCAAAGGCGCGAACAAGTGATTGCACCTTTGGGAGAGGCCCGCCACGCACAGATACCTCCTTTTTTTAACCTCTGGCTGTTTGAAAAGCTCGTGTTTAAAAAATGTTATGCGGCTCTCTGAACAAGCCGGACGTTTGCTCAATCTGCACAATTATTTCGGCGATTTCAGAGCTCAAATCTTTGAGATTGATCACAAAAAGGTGATTGCCAGCAAGGACTCTTTCGGCTTAAACGAAACACCTCCATTTGAAGCCAAAAAAGCGAAACGTCACCACAGCACCTGGCGAAAGAGCCGCCGTGAAGCAGGATGCCGTAGCCTTCTTCGTTTATTTGGACAGTGTTGCTTGCTCATGTAGCGGATTCTGGAGCTGCCAATAGCTCGAGGAGCGATACAGTGATGATCGGCCGATTTACCCAAAACAAGGCGATTTCGTACTATGTGCTGCAGCTATACAAGGCAACATACGTTACTGGACTGCGGACAAACACAACAGAAAATAGTGATGGAATCCTGCTGGCCGAGTACGCCGAGACCACGGTGTGAAAAAATTGACAGATGCCGATGCATTAAATGGATACTAAAAGCAAATACTCAGTCGAGGTGGACTGTTTCAATACCATTCCAGAAACCTCGCAACGCTTGTTTGGACAAAGAAAAGGCTTAGTTTACGAGAAAATTGCATCTGAAGGGTCTGAATACCTTTTTGGAAATTCAAACCTCCCGCCGCCCAACCGGGGGAGGGGTGACGTTGCATACGTCACCACTCGAGTTTATGCGAGTTTCGCGAGTGAGCAAAACCAACGCAGCACTACGCGATAACGAAACTGCTGAAACGCAAAAGCGTGAGCTACCCCAATTCAAGGGAAAACGAAACCTTTCGAACGTAGGCGTCGTTGTCAAGGGTAAATTAAACGAGTTTTTTTGTCTAAAAATGTGGTACAACTGGAAAAGTAGCACTGTATTTCATCTTTTAAGAAAATAGAAGGACGTTTTCTTGCAACGAGTAGTTTAGTACTAGCGACAGAATTTAACTGAAGAGTGCTTTCGCTATCGTGCAAGAGCTTGAACGTCCCGGTGGAGTCTCTATTCATGTCATGCATTTACCTCGATTTCTCGATAATTAAGGCTCTGCTCGTGATAACATTGACACCTTAGAGAATCGCTGGCATGAATCTATCACTTTAGCTTCACTTAGTATTTGCCTTTAGTGTCCCTTTAAAGACGGACACATGACGCACAAATCCCCCTTAACGCCCTCAGGTACATAAGCCAATGTGCAGAGAAATTATCGATGTACTATACTTTATTCTTTATTTGGGCTTTCAAAACTATAATTAAACACTTTTCAAAGATATATTTCTAATAGGTTCTAAGTTATTCCTTGGGGCATATGTGTCCTTATGCACACTCAGGGAGTCGAACATTTACGCGGGCTTCTTAGCTGCTTCAACCGTAAAACTCCATGAAGCTATTTCTCACGGTAGGGAAGAACAAGTGAACATTGCAAATGTTGCAGCAGGTAAATCTGCAATTTTCAAGCTTTGAGTTGGAACAATCTGTGCACCTCTTTCGAGCGGGAGCTTTTGCGATTTCACGTGGGGGACCTCCTTGCGCACATTCTTGCGCTCCCGCATATATTCTCAAGACTTATGCTCCGCTCTCCGGCGGAAAAAATTCGATAAGAGCCTGTGTGACTGCTTGGCAGAACTGCAGTGATGTTATAGCGGGCATAGTTCACCTTGTAGTTTGACGCAGATGATCTAGACAATGTTTACTCCAATGTCCCGGAGTTCAAAGAGCATTCCAAAGTGGCATTTTATTTTTCCCTTTGAGTCCACTTCGTTCGTTACTCTTGAGCTGACTGCTGACAGCTCATCAGGGGTTTCATAAATTGAAAGGCCTTAATTTCTATTGTCGATATTGTGAAGGCGTTGCCATTTTGCTCTGCATTCCAAATTCTTTTGTTACAAGCATTTTTAGGAACCTCTCCAACTTCATAACAGTAAATATTATCAGTACTATAAAATGCGTCGACTGTTTGCACTGGAAAATACACTTTATTTCTTTGCGTCACACGCGGGAATGAGCTTTGATTCGCTGTTTTGTACTTGTTCCATTCGTTGACCCTTTAACGGCATAGGTAGTTTTGGGGGGCAGTAATTGCGACATTTTTGGCTTATGAACCTTCTCTCTTCCACTTTTTCGGTGGATTTGAATACTCTGGCTTCTGTGGGTGTTCTGCGTCAGTTTATTTACCACCGTTGTCAATATCTTCTTTGTCAAGCTGTAAAGCAGACTCATGGTCGTTGTTATCAAACAAAATATTATAGAATCGTTTCGGCCGATACGAGCAATTTGTGTTGTTTTCCTGCCATATTTTTGAAAATGAATGCTGTTGTCTAAATTAGGTCCAGCCGCAGGTGAACGCGAAAGCTATACAAATTTATTCATTTCAAGTGGCTATGAGATCATGAAAGTGCCACTCCCAAGAAAACGCTGCCAATTGACATCCAGCATTCCGTTACGGTACATTGGGACACATATGTCCCAATGCCTATTTTTTTGTAAAAAGTATATTGTACTCGTTTAAGTTCAGAAATCTCGGTTTGTTAAAAATCTCGATCAGTGCAGCTTATATGTCACACATTATCTTCCTTCGTTGATTACAAAAAATTGCAAGACAAGTACTTGTTTTGACGACGGCAAAGTACTCAAAGCGCTCCACCAACGTTTCGTCAGTGTTTTATCATAGAGTTGTCAACAGAAATAAGATATTTCGATAGCAGAAGCTAACTAGTTCCGTAAATTGCCCTCAGTAGGTCTGTATGGTCAAAACACGTCTATTGCGATGCGTTTTGAATTCGGGGATACATGTGTCCCACGTACGTCAAGCGGTTAAAACGCAGCTCTTAGGCGTGCGTTTCTCCATTGAGAGTCAGCGTCGTCGGCGTCCCTCGGCGTAACCGAGCGAACGAGCACAGCGAACGATGAAAGCGCGAAATCGGAGCACAGCGAGGGATGAAAGATGGCGAGAGCGAAGAGGGCGCGAGGAGGAAAGCGGGAGACGAGGGCACAGCGAAAGCATGCGGAGGAAGTGGAGGAGGAGAGTATGGCGAAAGGACGAGGAGAAAATTCGAGCGCCACACGAGACGAGCTTCACATCGGCGACAAGGCATGCTCTGAGCGCGTCCACCGATACCGTATATGGAAACAAAGCGATGGCGCGGGCTTAGGACCCACTGAGCATGCGCTACATCGCCTGCGCCGCTACTACAAGAGAATGCACTTCGCGCAAGCGACGCGGTCCCGTATTTAGGCTTTTTTTTTTCTGAAGAATGAGCGCCGCAACCGTAAGGAATGCTTCGTTTGCCGCTGCTGCTAAACGAGCTACCCTAGCAGAGGCTCAGCGCCATCGTTGAGTGCACTCTGTCGTTCTGGAGCAAATTCTTTGTCACAATATATCGCGAAATGAAAACACGCAAGCAGTTGCACTCAAAATTCGCATGATGGTTTATTGTAATCGTCAGTGAATTTGTTTCTGCACCTAAGTTAGTTCAATATATTGAAGGTTACAGGATAAAGCCGATGGGCAACATCTTCGGACATCTCGAAGGGACAAAGTAAGTATTATCCATTGACAAAATTTTGCTGATTCAGTCAACTTTCACGCCGGGAAAGCGGTGCTTCAAATAGGATAACCTATTATACAGCAGTGATTTTCTTTCATATCAGCTGACTTTATAGGACCGTAGCTATTGCTTCACTTATTCTAGCACTCGCATTTCGCTGAGCAGGACACAAATACGATAGGGACTGCACGAGCGTATCGTAAATGCAGTTATTGTGGAAGTAAACGCACTCAAGCTCTCATTTGGTAGCTATTGTGGGATGAATGTTGCAGCTACAATAACCGAGCTTTATCTTGACATAATTGGCTAAATATGATGGAATACGTATCGCTGAGATACTTAACTTTGTATATCCAAGGGAGAAAGAAGGCGACACGACCGAGCGCACTGTCCTGTCACCATCTCCTTTCCTTTCCTGTTTTGCGCTCTAGAAACGATGCCGCCTTGTCCGAAGCAATGTTTCACCAACGAGGCCCAAGCAGCCTCCCTTTTGCACAGAAACAAGCATTGCTAGGGCGCGCGAACACGTAGCTCTCTTCAAAAATCGTTACGTTTTCCAAGTTGCTGCGCATGTAAAGTGCTGTTGTTTCGCGCGAGAGGCGAAGCATTGATTGCGATAGCAAATTACTAGGCAGCTATGCGATGTAAGAATACTGGTTTCATCGGCTGTATAAGCTCGTAAACATTCGCGCCCTAATTAAGTTAACAAGCATGGTTTCAAGCGCCCACACTCAAACGTAAACATATCTCACTCGGTGAGCGTGAATACTCGCTGTCAAAACGATGGCGCGAGGAAGAGCGGCCGCAGCAGCGAGCGAATTGGCCTTTGTGCTGCCTTCGAGCATCGAGAGCACAGCGCACACGAATCTATGAGCCCTTGGTCAACTTAGGCTCAGTACTCATTGGAGACCGCTTTTAACCCTTTCACACGTCACTTTATCCAGTTGATTGAAAACTTCTCTCACCACATCTCTTGCATCTTCAGAATCATAGAAAGTGTGCAGCTGCAGAAAAGATTAAAAATTTTCAATTGTTTAGCGAGCTTTGTCAAGTTTGCAATATTTCAACTCAGTCCGAAAACTCGCTGCGGGAACATCAAATATGAGAACACATACTATTTCGTGTTTTGAGAAGCTTGAAAAGCATTTATCCAGCCACGTGAAAATTGTGCCTGGTGCATGACATCGTGAAAAACAATGAAAGAAGTGTATCCGTTACATACAGCATACTGACAAAGAGTAAAACACCCAGCCATCTACCTCCCCACTCATCTTGCTGAAACATTCTGTAAGTTATTCAGAATTGCAGCACAGTTCCAATATTAAGTGTTTCAATATGTATGAAGCACATATTAAATACCATTATATTAATCAATGCTTTTGCCATTGATGTACTCTCCTGCTGTGCACAGTTGTGTAGACAGCGTCTCAAAGGCTTAAGATAAGGCCCGCGCGGCTGCACTCAGCCGCGCCATACGTAACCATTGCCGAACTGGAAAACGTAATATTTCGACTCAGTGCGAAAACTCGCTGCGGGAACTTCAAATATGAGAACTCATACTGTTTCGTGTTTCGAGAAGCATGAAAAGCACTTATCCAGCCACTTGAAAAGCGCAGGGCACCCTTACACCGGGTGCCTTGGGCGTGCCCGAAGAACCCGCGCATGGTCCCCAGCCTCCCTTCCTTTAGCGCACCAGATCAAGCCACCATCCACTGGTGACCCGAGCAAGCTTTCGCGCGCACCTCCTGCACACGGCGCGAGGCCACGGTGTTATCACACGTGAGAGTTTATCAGGAACAACACTGCAACGTCGACGCCAACGGCGGAAGTGAGCCTGAAGTGTCCATATAATTACAATCGCAATAGAAGGCAACGGGCCACACCAAGCGCACCACGTGTCCGTTTCGCATTCTTGTGTGCCCTTGTCTGTTAGCGCTAGAACAGCAGGAAGTTCAGCAAGAATTACGAACTTGCCCTAGTTACCATATTCTTTACTACACTCTTTCGCAAATTGAGGATGCAATATCTGCTATGTATATCAATGGAATAATAACTATAAGCCCTAAACGCATTGGAAATCCCCGACATCAAGGAGAGCTCGTGCAGAGAATCCAAGGCTGTGTGGCCACCCGTCTTTTCTTTCGTGTTTGCCGGCTTATCAAGCCACCTTTCATGGTTATAGTGCCTTTTTTTGGTATTGTGCAAGCGCAATTTACGAACAGGTTAGCTTCTTTTCTGTTTACAGAATCCTTAATATGCATTCTGTTCTGTATATCTCTATGCTAGACAGTTTAGAGCCATTATTCGCTCATATACAGCACGTATCTCTTCGGAATTTCATGATAGACTTACGTCAATAACCGCGGATACAGAAAATTCCCCAAACTATTCGCCCCGAAAATGGCGCCCCGTAAACGCCTAAGAACATGAGGGGATATTAAAAATAGAGCTAGATTGCGCTTGCAGAACCAAATTATTTTTCTGCAGTCCCGCTCCAAAAAGAAACAAAGAAAAATCATGGACAATTACGATACTCCGTAATGCGAAATTTGAGCGAGCTCTGTAAGGGTTTTGATTTCGCGATATATTGGCTGGCGCGAACAATTTCTGTCGCGCGGAGCGCTGCAAACATAGTGACGTGTTGCGCTAAAGCCCCTTAAACTTTGTAAAGTAGTGACACTCTCCTCCTCCGCCTTCACTCCTCGTTTCTCCTCTCTTTCACGCTCCCTCCTAGACCGTGGCGCCGCCTACACTGCTCGAGCGTAGCAACGGCGCCAACATGCGCTCATCGCCACTCCGTAGACGCTTCTCGAGCAAAAATGGCGCTGATGCACTGCCGGCGCGAGGGCCCACGTGATGCTATTAGGCCAATAGCGACGCGGCGTCGGCCTCGGCCAGAGCGCGCGAGGAGGAGGCGGCATTCTTCAAAGCGTGGCAGTACTTTACGAAGTTTAAAGGGTTTTATGTTGCGCGACTGCCGCGCTATTCTGGAAATCGCGGCAGGCAGCGCGTGGGTGACCAGTGGGCGCGATTCACAGCCGCCGCCGCCGCCACCAGAGACAGACCTCTTAGACGACACGCGCTACTCTGGCGCCGTCTCGTGGGCATCATCGCAGCGCTACGATTTTCCTCTCACGTTTTCGTCATGCCCTCCTCCCCCACTTTCCGCCTCGCGGTTTCGCCACACCTTTCCTCCTCGCCTCTTTCTACCCCCGCTGCGCTCCACGTTCGCTGTTTCACTCTTCCCTGTGCTTGTTCACTCTGTTAGGCTGACGCTCGCCGCACGAACGGGAGTCAAAGAGCTGCGCTCTAAACACACTCATGCAGTGGCAACATGTCTGATAAACCGAAATAGTATAGCAAAAAACGAAATACCAGTGACAACTCTGCCTTGAATTTGCCGCGATGTCTCACCGTGAGGTCGTAAATTTTGATGGCGTCTGGTCCGGCTCCGTCAGCTTTTATATGCGCAAGGATTTTAGGGCTACTTCCCTTAGAAATCGCTCCGTCCATCCGTCTAACGCGCAATACGATGCGCTCTATAGGTTTACACATGTGGCTCCATGGGTGTATAGAAGAGAACGCCTTGTGACTAGGTATGGCCACTGAGATTAGCGACCATGGCTCTATGTAGTGAGCACTGAAGAGGCATTCAAATGCATTACTGTTAATAAAAGGCTAATAAGACCAGTTACGATTAAATATATTAGGCATGAGTAAGACTCCTTAAGACTAATGAAGGGTAAGAAAGACTAAAAGAGATTATTTACGATGAAATCATAAGAGCGTACTGACGAATAATTAAGAGTAATTCGGAATAGTGAGGGTGAATAAAATTCATTTAAGTTTACTTTATTTAGCCTGATCAAGAGTTCTCTAGGATAAATTATTTTAGCATTATCAAATAAATGAGGGTGCCTAAGAATTTTGTACCTTTATTTCGATTAATTATATTCAATGGATAAATGCTAATTACGGTTAGTAAAGCTCAAATAAAGTGACTTCAGCCTAAATAACATTATTTACGATTTAATTACTTAAGCCCAACCAAGATTAGTAAGGGTAAAAAAAGAATAATTCGCATTGCATTAGATAACCCTAATTACGAATATTTACGAGCAAGGAAATCGAGAAGGAAACGTTGCCATCCTACTCCCCGACGCGTTCGCATACGTGAGAGGCGTGTGTGTGTCCATAATCAGACAGTGCAAGAAATGCTTACGCACTATCTGGTAAGTCTCACTAGGGAGTCTATGGAGTAATTCTCTCTCTCCGAAGTCGAATCGGAACTGACGCATTTTCGCAGAACCGGAACGAAAGACGTTTCGGTTCGATGCACGGCTACCTACAATAATCGAGGTCGGTCTCACCGCCTGCATTTTATTCACGTGTTCTGTGGCAGGGTAAGGGCACCCGTGGAGTAATAGAAGAGAAGGCTGTGATTCGGTTTCTGGCGCACCGTTCAGGAGCTGGCTTGCTGCTGTGCGCGTGGCTGGCGTTCCCCACGAGTAAAGGTCACACAAAAATGTTCTGTGTTCTGAGTTTTGTGTAGGTTATCTATCGTATAACCGGCTGTTATCATTTCATATAATATCGCATTCACAGCAAGCCTGCCGCAAAGTATCTCAAGTGCAGTCATGCAGGTAAGCAAAGCAGCTAAAAGAGAGAAAGAACCGTGCAGTGGCAGGTAGGTGAACCAGACACACGTCGGCTTTGCAACCCTGCAATGAAGAAAGGGGATAAAAAATAAAAAGAAGGGAAGAGAAAGAGAACTAGTCACGCGCACACTCGAAAGAGCCCACCAAGTCTATAAAGCTTCTGAGAGACCTACCGACTTGAAATGATGTAGCAACGCTTTCGTTGCTTTCTGTGCCAGCGACGCGCTCGGCGATTGTCCAAGAACCCGGGCTTCTGAAGATTATCGTCAGTCCAGCCGGTTTGTGCTCTCCAGAGAGGACGGCGCTGGACGTCATAACGAAAACACAAACACAGAATGTGTTCAGCTGCTTTATTTTCGATCCCACAGGAGTCGCACGTATGTGTGCTGGAAATTCGAATCCGAGACGAGTATTTTTTTTTTCGTATAAGCCACCCCGATCATGAAACTCTGACGGGCTGTCTTACAGTCGTGTCATCATCATCATCAGCCTGGTTACGCCTACTGCAGGGCAAAGGCCTCTCCCATACGTCTCCAACAACCCCGGTCATGCACTAATTGTGGCCATGTTGTCCCTGCAAACTTCTTAATGTCATCCGCCCACCTAACTTCCTGCCGCCCCCTGCTACGCTTCCCTTCCCTTGGAATCCAGTCCGTAACCCTTAATAACCATCGGTTGTCTTCCCTCCTCATTACATGACCTGTCCATGCCCATTTCTTTTTCTTGATTTCAACTAAGATGTCACTAACTCGCGTTTGTTCCCTCACCCAATCTGCCCTTTTCTTATCCCTTAAAGTTACACTCATCATTCTTCTTTCCATAGCTCGTTGCGTCGTCCTTAATTTAAGCAGAACCCTTTTCGTACTCCTCCAGGTTTCTGCCCCATACGTGAATACTGGTAAGACACAGCTGTTATACACTTTTCTCTTGAGGGACAGTGGCAACCTGCTGTTCATGATTTGTGAATGCCTGCCAAACGCACCCCAGCCCGTTCTTATTCTTCTGATTATTTCAGCCTCATGATCAGGATCCGTGGTCACTACCTGCCCTAAGTAGATGTATTCCCTTACCACTTCCACTGCCTCGCTACCTATCGTAAACTGCAGTTCTCTCCGGAAACTGTTAAACATTAATTTAGTTTTTCTGCAGAACACTTTTTAGACCACCTTTCTGCTTTGCCTCTCCAGGTCAGTGAGCATGCATTGCAATTGCTTTCCTGAGTTACTAAGCAAGGGAATATCATCAGCGAATGGCAATCTACTAAGGTATTCTCCATTAATTTTATCCCCAATTCTTCCCACTCCAGGTCTCTGAATACCTCCTGTAAACACGCTGTGAATAGCATTGGAGAGATCATATCTCCCTGTCTGACGCCTTTCTTTATTGGGATTTTGTTGCTTTCTTTATGGAGGCCTATGGTGGCTGTGAAGCCGCTATACATATATCTCAGTGTTTTTACATATGGCTCGTCTACACCCTGATTCCGTAATGCCTCCATTACTGCTGAGGTTTCGACTGAATCAAACGCTTTTTCGTAATCAATGAAAGCTATATATGAAGGTTGGTTATATTTCGCACATTTCTCTATCACCTGATTGATAGTGTAAATATGGTCTATTGTTGAGTAGCCTTTACGGAATCCTGCCTGGTCCTTTGGTTGACAGAAGTCTAAGGTGTTCCTGATTCTATCTGCGATTACCTTAGTAAATACTTTTTAGGCAACGGACAGTAAGCTGATCGATCTATAATTTTTCATGGCTTTGGCGTCCCCTTTCTCATGGATTAGGATTATGTTTGCGTTCTTCCCAGATTCCGGTACGCTCGAGGTCATGAGGCATTGTGTATATAGGGTGGCCAGTCTTTCTAGAACAATGTTCATACCATCCTTCAACAAATCTGCTGTTACCTGATGTTCCCCAGCTGCCTTCCCCCTTTGCATAGCTCCCAATGCGTTCTTTACTTCTTCCGGCGTTACTTGGGGGATTTCAATTTCCTCTTGACTATCCTGTCTCACATTATCGTCGTGGGTGCTACTGGTACTGTATAAATCTCTATAGAACTCCTCAGCCACTTGAACTATCTCATCCATATTAGTAATGATATTGCCGTCTTTATCTCTTAACGCATACATCTGATTCTTGCCTATTCCTAGTTTCTTCTTCACTGCTTTTAAGCTTCCTCCGTTCCTGAGAACTTGTTCACTTCTATTCATATTATAGTTCCTTATGTCAGCTGTCTTACGCTTGTTGATTAACTTAGAAAGTTCTGCCAGTTCTATTCTAGCTGCAGGGTTAGAGGCTTTCATACATTGGCGGTTCTTGATCAGATCTTTCGTCTCCTGCGATAGCTTACTGGTATCCTGTCTAACGGAGTTACCACCGACTTCTATTGCACACTGCTTAATGATGCCCATAATATTGTCGTTCATTGCTTCAACACTAAGGTCCTCTTCCTGTGTTAAAGCCGAATACCTGTTCTGTAGCTTGATCCAGGATTCCTCTGGTTTTCATCTTACCGCTAACTCATTGATTGGCTTCTTATGTACCAGTTTCTTCCGCTCCCTCCTCAAGTCCACGCTAATTCGAGTTCTTACCATCCTATGGTCCCTGCAACGCACCTTGCCGAGCACGTCCACATCTTGTATGATGCCAGGGTTAGCGCAGAGTATGAAGTCTATTTCCTTTATAGTCTCGCCATTTGGGCTCCTCCACGTCCGCTTTCGGCTAACCCCCTTGCTGAAGAAGGTATTCATTATCCGCATATTATTTTGTGCTGCAAACTCTACTAATAACTCTCCCCTGCTATTCCTAGAGCCTATGCCATATTCCCTCACTGACTTGTCTCCAGCCTGCTTCTTGCCTACCCTGGCATTGAAGTCGCCCATCAGTATAGTGTATTTTGTTTTGACTTTACCCTTCGCCGATTCCACGTCTTCATAAAAGCTTTCGACTTTTTGGTCATCATGACTGGATGTAGGGGCGTAGACCTGTGCGACCTTCAATTTGTACCTCGTATTAAGTTTCACAACAAGACCTGCCACCCTCTCGTTAACGCTATAGAATTCCTTTATGTTACCAGCTATATCCTTATTAATGAGGAATCCGACTCCTAGTTCTCGTCTCTCCGCTAAGCCCCGGCAGCACAGGACGTGCCCGCTTTTTAGCACTATATGTGCTTCTTTTGTCCTCCTAACCTCACTGAGCCCTATTATATCCCATTTTTAACCCTCTAATTCCTCCAATAACACTGCTAGACTCGCCTCACTAGAGAACGTTCTAACGTTAAACGTTGCCAGGTTCAGATTCCAATGGCGGCCTGTCCGGAGCCAGGGATTCTTAGCACCCTCTGCTGCGTCACAGATCTGACCGCCGCCGTGGTCAGTTGCTTCGCGGCTGCTGGGGACTGACGACTGGGGTTTGATTGTTGTATTCGTGTAATTCGTTCAATCGTATAATATGGCCCATTTGAGTGGTCGCTCTTCTAGGACGTGTTGTATAGTTGCACGCAGGGCAGCAAGCTCAGCCGCCTTAAATGTTGTTGCGCACGACAACCTAAATTTGATTGTGACCAGCATAGACGGAATGGCAGATACCTGACTGGTGAACGGAGCTAACCCATGAGTGCTGTAGACGTACATTCGATCTCGATATGCGCAATGGCGTCTCCATGACAGGCTCCTATCGATTACGATGCATAAATATGGATGACCTCTTTCGTAATTCACAGTGTGTTCGTCAATGCAGAATGGGTGTGACATCATGGGTTTGTACGTGAAGGCAACAAACACACTTTTGTGGGTGGATATTGTAGAACCTTGTGCCTCAAGGCAGGCCGATGTCAAGGTTGCTGCCCGCAGCAGATGCACACGCACCTATAGGCGGGTTACAGTATTCTATTAAACTTTATGCGTGTGAAAAGTTATCTATGAGCTAAATTCAAGAGAAGCCACCATCATCATCATCAAAATTTTATTTGCACTGCCCAAGGAAGGGAGCTATCTTCTATTAATCCTGTCTCGTGCTAGCTCCCACCGTGTTATTCCGGTAAATTTCCAAATTTCATTAAGCCTCCTAGTTGTCAGTGGTCTGCAGCTGGGATCCTCTCCAGGACAGAAACCATGCTGGCAATAAGTGCTCATGCGCTTATCGTTTTAGTTTTAATGAAGAAACGCAGATTCTACTGTAGGAAAATTCATTTCTTTGATGGAATGCATGGCGGACGTAACGCTAGGATGTCAAGTCCAAATATGCGAGGCTTCCTCACAGCCTGGAGTGACAATGAGAACGAGCTCAAAAAAAAAAAATATATATCGCCGGTGAGTCAATGATTGACAGCTCTAAGTCACCAGGCATTAGTAGCTTCTAGCAGACGACTGGCGTTAACTGTGTCACAAGGAACTAAGCCACATCGGCGGGGAGACGGTGAACGGTGCTTTGAAGCCAGTAATATGGAAAACGGAATGGGGCATCGGAACTGTATGTACGTTTAACATCGCCTTTGCCCACTTTCCTGCCGTTGACCGTTTGAATACAACATATCTAACTCGTCAAGAACTCGGAATATACTATATTGTCAAAGCTGCCTATTATTGGTCAGCACAAGTTTATTTCAACAGTTTCCCAATAGTTCATCGTCAAGAAGCCATAACTTGAAAGCGCATGTATAAGGAGAGCAGTCGGTTACGGAGAAGAGGAAGAAAACCAAGCCTCTAAGCTGAAAGTCGTCCGTTCCAATCCTAGTCCTGGCCACTACATTTTTTAGGCCTGTGGTGGCGCCTGACACCGACAGAAGATGTTGAGAGCCAGTGGCGCCCTACTAGTTCAGGACCAACGAGATGAGGAAAGGCATGTAAGCTTGAACAAAGACATTCCCTCAGAAGAACAAGAAATTGCCTCCCTTATGCAGTAGTCGGCCACTTCCTCTTTCGTGACTCTTGCAATTAACCCATAAACCTCACTCCCCGCGGCTGAGTAGCACCTGGCGAAGGCAGCGGTCAGGCCTGCGACGTGGCAAAGGGTACTAAGAATCTCTGGATCCGCGCCTGCCGCCACTGGAAACTGGAACTGGCTATGATTGACAGGCAAACACTCTCTAGTGAGGGCAGCCTAGCAGGGATCTTTGAAGAACTATCAAGCATTGCCTCATATATCATTGGCCTTAATGAGGTTAGAAGAACTAGTGAGACTTTTACATTGCTGGCTAACGGCTTCGTCCTCTGCTACATAGGTCTTTCGCATAAGAAAGAATACACCGTAAGATTTCTAATTCATACGGGCATAGCTGGCAGCGATGAGGAATTGTACATCGTAGATGAGAGACTAGCAATCGTCGTAATAAAGCTAAGTAGGATACAAACTGAAGGTACTACATGCGTACGCTCCAACCTGCAGTCATGAGGGCGCATAAAGAGAACAGTTTATGAAGATGTTGAAGTAGCACTGAGAAAGGTGTAGGAGGGAGGGAGGAAAAGAGATAAGAAGAAGACAGGGAGGTTAACCAGAATCATGTCCGGTTGGCTACCCTACACCGGGGGAAAGGGAAAGGGGGAAAACAAAGATAACAGGGAGAGAGAGGAGGGAAGGAAAGAAGGAAATTGCAGTGAGTTCGCTGACGTGTGTGGCCTTACAGAACTTGCATTAATAGTCACAGTTGGTCGAGAGAGGTGTAAACTCACTATAGTCATGGGCGATCTCAATGCAAAGCGGGGAGAAAGACAGGCTGGTAAACAAGCACTTGGCAACTACTGCATGGATTCTAGGAAAACTAGAGGAGAGATGTTACCAGAATTCACGCTAAGGAATAGACTACGAATAACTAATACGTCCTTCCGAAAGCCCAGTAACAGGAAGCAGACATGGGAAACCCCTAATGGAAGAAGAAATGAAATAGATTTCATGATTTATGGAGATCCGAGCAAAGTGCGGGAGTCAACAATGTTAGGTAGGGTAAGAACGAGAGATCATAGGTCAGTGAGGTCTAAGATTGCCCTCAATTTGAAGAGAGGAAGAGCAAAATTAAAAAGAAGCTGGCTAACCTCGTCGCAGTAAGGGTAGAAGCAGACGAATTCTAGCTTCTGCTTGTAAACAAAATATGCAGCTTAAGAACAGGTAGATGAATATAACATAGAGGTAATGAATGAAACAATAAGTGGAATGACTTCAGAAGCAGCTTTATAGAAGTGGCATGTGGGGCACCAAGATAACCAGTGAGTGATCTGTCCTAAGTAACAAAGGACCTAGTAAAGAAATAACAAAGCACGACAGTGTTTACCTCAATAGATCTAAGGCAATTTAGCGAAATATTAAAGCTCATAAACAAGAAGAAAGTAAGCGCTACTCAAAATTATAGCGAAGGATGAGCAAGCAGTAAAATAAGGCCGCAGCATCAAATCACTGTGAAGACAACACAGCATAGGACAGGGTAAGTTGTACGCAGTGAAATATAAGCAGGATAACGTCATCAGCAATTTTGACGGCGCAGTAAAAGCCACAGAAAGATTTTATACTGACGTGTACAGAGCTACGTTACCTTCATTGGAATTAGTGATCAATACGGGACATAGGATCCCGATAAAGCTAGAGTGAAAGTTAGAAGTGCCCTCTATGGCATGTCCCGAGGAAAGGCGGCAGGAGATGAAATCACATTGTAGAAGCTTGGGCAAGTTGGCGTAACATTCTTTTTCAACAGCGCAAAGGACGAGGGCGAGGCAAGTGTACATACACACCGCTGTGTATGTGCACCCGCCTCGTTCTTGTCCTTCGCGCTGTTGAAGAAGAATGAAATAACGGGTCACTTTACTCAGGAATGGAGGAGATATTATTGTAAAAAAGCTTGCGGCCTTTCATACCTTTGCGTAGGGCCTAGTGCCTTCGAGTGCGCCAGAAAGCTGGAAGAATGCCACCATTACATTATTCCATAACAGAAGAGACGTCAAAGATTTGAAGAATTATATGCCATTAATTTTCATTCAGCATTCTGTAAAACAATCACCAAGGTAATTTCCAGCAAAGTCAAAGCAACAATCAGCAAAGAGAACAGGCTAACTTCAGGAAGACATATGTTCCAATGAATAACGACCATTTCACCAACGAGGTAATGGAGAAATTTGCAGAGTACAATCAACCTCTCTATGCGGCTTTTACAGATTATGAAAAGGCATTTGATTCAGTAAAGATACCAGCAGTCATAGCAGTTAAGGGAGACTGCGTAATCGAGGAGTGCATGAAGCATACGTGAATATATTTCGAAATGTCTATAAAGCTTCTGCAGCTACCTTGGTTCTCCAGAAGAAAGGTAGACGATTCCATTTCAAGAAAGGGGACAGGCAAGGAGACACAATCTCTTCAACGTTGTGCACGGCATGCTTAGAAGAATTTAAATTATTAGACAAGTAAGGTTTATGAGTGAGCATCAATGCGTAAGAGCGTAAGAGCAGTGTAAGAGTGTAAGAGCAGAAAGTCTAAGAGCAGGGCGGAATATTTTCACACAGAAGACAAAGGTAATTTACAATATCCTGGCAAGGGAACAGGAAGTCATGGTCGTCAGCTACACTCCAGAGTCTGTGCCGGATTATGTTTATCTATATCAAAAACAAAGGACCCTGATCATGAGAAGGAAACTTACAGAAGAATAAAAATTAGTTGGAGTGCATACGGCAACCATTACCATATCCTGGTTAGAAGCTTAGCACTCAAAAGCAACATTTACAGACCCGGCATTCTACTGGTGCTAAAATATGGGGCAGAGACTTGGAGGTTAACAAAGAAGCTCAATAGCAAGCTAAGGACAACGTAAAGCGTCATGAAACGAGAAGTGCTAGGCGTAACGTTAAGAGACAGGAAGAGAGCGATTTGGATCAGAGAGTAAACAGGCATAGCCAATATTCTAGTTGACATCAATAGCCATTAATGCGTAGTGCAGGTGAGCGGATTACAATTAGAGTTACAAAATGGCTACCAAAGAAATGAAGCGCAGTCGTGGAAGGCAGAAAATTAAGTGGGTGATGGAATTGGGAAATTCGTCAGTGCAAGTTTAAATGAGCTAGCGCAAGACGGGGGTAATCGGAAATCACTGGAGATGCCTTCGTCTGGCTACGGGCATGAAAATTGCCTGATTATAATGCTAAACATCAGTTCACTTTCTTTTTTCTTTTTGCTACGCATCGCAATATTTGCTCATTTATATGTTATAAACGCCAAACTAGCCACGTAAGCCAAGCATCCAAATAACACGGTCAACACTACAGTATTTCAATATGCCGGAATAATGTATTTCCTTTCTTTTTTCTTTTTATTTCTTGCTTGCTTTCTTTCTGTATGACTGATAATCGAGTGCTGTCTCTCGCGAACCCGACAAACGAGCCAGAGACACGGTTGTAACGTAAGTAAAAACAAATACATAAGAGCCGTGTGGCACATATACCTATTGGATGTTTCGAATTCTCTGTATGCCTGTGGCTCGCAGAGAACAAAAGGTCACATTTTGTACCCTCCGTCTACGTGGAGCGCAACGCCCGTAATAAAAGAGCTTGAAGTTGGCGAGCAGAGGAACTTGATCGCTTCGGCGATCTCTGAGGGCTCGGCAGCCCTCTTAATCGGACAGCTCTGCATATAAGAAGCCATGTGGCTCGTGCTAGCCGCCATAGCGGTCATGGGAGTGTTCACCCAGCCGGGTAGCACGGCATTGCATCGAATGCCGTGTGCCGCTAGTTCCTGCGCTGCCGTCTTGGTGAGCGCTATGATGGCAGCCTTGGACGCAGAGTACGCTGATCCGCCATAAGAGCCGGACAGGGCTGCGATGCTAGAGATGTTCACGATGGAAGCTCCACCTTCGGGTAGAAGACTTTCAGAACGGAGCATGGCGCGGCTGGCCGCCTGGTTCACCAGGAATGTGCCCTGAAAATACGGGAAACCCTACAGGTCAATGTGATGCCAATCTGAGCAATCTGCATTGTTGTTTGTCTATTAGAATAAAGAACATTTTATTTACTTAGCCACCGCATATTGAAAAAAAAAATAGGCCATGTGATCCTACTAGAACGAAAGAACTGCCGATGGCCTTTAGCTAGCGGACATAACAACAACAAATGTGGAAGAAAGCACACAGCCGTGGTTTAACAGGAGACTGCAAAAATGTATCAGAAGGGTGACATCCACAGATTATACTTTTATAGTAGGGGGGGGGGAGATTAGATAAATATACGGAAGAATAGGTGAGGCATACCGAATGAAACTTTGTCACCAGCTGCGGTAGCCCAGTGGCTATGGCGTTGCCCTGCTTAACCTGAGGTCAACGGTGCGATCCCCGCCTCGGCGGCCGCATTATGTCTGCGGCGTAGTGCAAGAACGCTCGCGCACCGTGCATTGGCTGCACGCTAAAAAAACCCAGGAAGTCAAAATTATTCGGAAGACTTCCACTACAGCGTCCCTGAATATCACATCGTGGTTCTGGTGCGTAAAACCATTGCACTTAACATTTCGATATGTAACAGTACACACAAACCCAGACGGATGAGACAGAACGACAGAAATCACCGTGTTTATAAAACTCGGAATGATGAATAAGCCAACTCGTCAAAGTCGCAGTTCTACTACAGAGTTTAAAGATCTCCAATTAAACTTGTCAAATTTGGCGTATTTTAAGTGAATGCATTCGCTGCTGAATGAACCGCGAGCAGCGGAACGCATAAAATTATGAAATACCACTGCCCATGCGCAGTTAAATTACGGTATTCGATGTTTCCAAACCTGCTCACCCGTTCTCGACCATCACTCACTCTATCAAAATTTCGAAATCATGCTTGTGGAGTGCTGCGAGCCCCTGCTTTCCGACGTACGATGCTCTTTGGTGGACACTAGAAAGTTTGTTTTAAAGGGAAAATTACTGTGTCGCTTGGGCCTTTCTGGTCGGTCTGGTTCTCGCCGAGTATATTCATATTCACTTAAGAAAATTTTCTCCTTAAAGGCGAAGCATCTATTGAGATGACTATACAAAGTAAGGACAGCAGTTTTATCGGCCGTATCAACTTTTAAACATTATTCAACTAAGTGAACAAATAGAGAGTCACGCGCGCAAGCAACCATGAACACATCTCAGTCAGCTGCGAAAACTCGCTGTAAAAACGCTGCAGCGAGGAAGCGCGGCGGCAGCAGTGAGCGAGTTGAGCTCCATTCTTCCTCTCACTTCAATGCGGACTAAGCGGCGAAAAACACAGTGCACACGGAGCAATCAGCATTCGCTGGTCTGTCCCCATCGCAGATCGCTTTCAAGATAGGGCCCACGCGGCCGGGTCATATGCAGCAGCCGCCTCAGTAGAGCACCCCTCTCCCTTTCACTACCTTGTCCGCGGCGGAAGGCTGCTCATTTCCTCCGCACATCTCATTCCTTGTGCCCACGAGATTGAGTCGCGATGCTCGGCTCGTCCTCGCACACTTTCACGCACACATAGACCAGTGGGGGCGGCAACGATGTTATCGCCCTTGGGCTTTATACGAAACATCACGGCAACGTCGACGGCAGAAATGCGCAGTAAAAAGAAAATGAAGCATATACAGTGGCTCGATTAGAACATGCGAAGCCGAACACAGAAGAGCGATGTTCTTACCATTGGGCCCCTGGTTTTTTGTCCTCCATTGCCTATACAAGTTGAGTGCAACACATTTGCAATGAGAGTGATATTTCCGTTAGAATGTCTTTATTTACACAAACACATACCCCACACACGAATGTGCTGTTTTCGAGTACCAAGACCAACTAGCATTTTCAAATGATTGCCACGTGTTGATAATAATGATGATGACTTACGAAATATGCCACATACCTGCAAAGGGCCCTAAAGACAGGCGGTGGATTTAGTGCCACGGTCAACTAGCTTTTAGATATAACCGCTGCTTGTTGATAATGATTACGATTTCGGCAGTAAGCCACATATATACTACAGCAAACAACCAAGAAGCCTGTTCAAATGCTAATTACCATGATGATGTCCATACTATGGCGCATATCCACAACCGGGAATAGGCCGAGAAGCACGTCCAGATGTTGAGAATGATGTCGATGATTTCTATGCGATGGCACCTACCCACAATGGTGGAGTGGCAAACAAGCGTATCCGCAAGTTGACTAGGATGATGACGATTTCCGTCAACTGTCACGCACCCACAATGGGGGTTGGTAAGAAGCGGGCGGTACAATGGCACATGCCCACAATGTGAGAGTCGCGAACAAGCGGGAGAGAATGCTAGTTCTTTGAGATGGTAGCCGCGTGTTGATGGTATTTATTATTTCCATGCTATTGCACAGACGCACGACGGGGGCTTGACCAAGAAGTGGCCGGTTTAATTAACATATCTATGACGACATACAGAAATACAATCCCATATCAGGTTTGCCACATTGCGTATAGCAGAAGTGCACGTCGTTTCTCCTTTGAGCCAAAGGAGCAGAGCCGAAATGGAAAAATTTATGGCAAGAAGTAAACGGCTTCAAGAAAGTTTCGCTTTATATAGATTACAACATGCTCGCCAAAATGCAAAATTTGTGATTTGCATCTCGCCGAATACCGCGCGTAAAGCTGCTAGAAAATAATAAGGAAACAAAGGCCGCCGAAGCTCCGTCGGAATTATATTCTAATTTTGACAAAAGTGATTGACTGTGCAGGAGGATGAAAATAAAACGCTTCACAATGAAATGAAAATATGTGAGCGACAAAAACTGCCCCTTCTCTTTACTTCCGTGGTTCAGCACTGAGGTGACCCCACAGTCCAGGAGCCCTACAGCCGCCAGAACGAGTGAACAGGACGCATTGCCGCCGACGCTGACTGTGCACCTGCGGCAGTTTACCGCCAGCCTGTTCCATGGCACCTTAGTTGCTGAACGCCGCGATTTACGCTGTTTGCGTTTCGTTCCGTCGTCGTAGAATAGAGACTAATAAGGCGATGTGATCCTCGCTGTGTGTCTACTTCCGGAATTAGGTAGCATATTTAATTTTGGGAAAACAAAGCAGACGGCGCACTGACACACACAGAAGCCTCGCTGATTAATTGCTTTTGCTGTCATAACTTATTACATGCATCTATTTCTTTAGGGACGGGTTACGTCACTCTTTCAAGAAAGTGAAAAATGAAACAGAGGTTGAAATTTGCTGAGATGTGATTGGCTCTCTGAGCCTCGAGTTGCGCTAGCCAGACACGCAGCGCTATTCACACATGCGGAGTTGAGCACGGCATAGTGTGAGCGCGTGCGCCTTTATCAGTCGACGTCATCAGTAGCCACTGCGATCACCGTCGCCAAGGTAGTTTGTCGCTATTGCAGCATAAACTCCTCGCCCAACGATCAATAACCCTTATCTTGCATCATTAGAGCTTCATTATGTTAATGCAGACTTGTTAATCTTCTAATCGTTTGTTTTTGTCATTCTCGAGTGGAGCATTATTTTCTTGTCACAAATTTCGGCATTCATGGCAGAGAGAGAGAGAGAGAGATAACTTTATTGAGGAACAATATGGTTATGGGTGTCGGTGGGTAGGTCTTCAGTTCAGGACTCCAGTGGCCAGCGCCCCGCACTAAGCCTGTTCCAGGACGTTCAATAGACCCTCTTCCTGATTCAGTCTGCCAACACTGATACATTAGGTTCTCCAGCACAGTCACTATATTACTCTATGGGCTGTCCGCCATTAGATCGTCTGTGCGTGTGGGCCGGTGTGTTTGCCGTTCGCTTGGTTGGCACGCAGCGGCAGCATGTCTTGGTCCAAGAGCCTCACTATCATACCGATAAGGCTTGATATAGGCGAAATTGAGGCCTATCGAACGTCGAGAAGAGACTGGAACTACAATGCACAACGCGGCCATAAGTTCCTCGCAGAAAGCTACGTCCAGTGCTCGACAATCAAAACGCGTTCATTCACAACGCAGTAAGTATCCTCCCTAGCCTTTTCTTTCCACTTGCTTGCTGGCGTTTTCGTTGAACGATACAACGACCGTTCATAAGACACACAAACCTATTCACACGCTTCTGCGAAGTGACATTTTGTGTAGTTCGATATGACAGCTGTAATGCATGCGTGCGCTTATGCTGGGGACAGCAGGAGTTAACTAGCCGTTCTTACTTCAATTTAGTGATTCCAGGGTTCTGCGCGGACGCGTGTAGCGCTTCCGGGTGAAAAACAAGACTGCAATACCCTATGTTGTGTCCACCCTGCTGACGCACAATGGTGTTGTGAAAGAGTGTGCATGCGAATACCCTGCTAGTGAGAATGGCGCATGTCACCGTGTCATGCTGTTGAAAGCCCTTGTGGTGCCTGTTAGTAACGGGTATGCACAGGATCCTGGAGGAGGCCGGCTTCTAGCGTCGACGATATTGACTGGAGAGCCACACCGCCAGACAGTATTTCTTGCCTTCAGTGTTTCTTGCCTTCAAAGTATTCAGTGTTTTATTCCCTTTAAAACAAACAAAAATGTGAAAATTCCCTGGATGACGCGAGATATATTACATCTGGCACGCCATGTAAATAGACTAAGGTTTAAGAGGCGCTCCAACAATCAGGCAGCCATGACGAGTTTCATTAAAGCAAAAGAGGAGCTTAGGCTGAAAATTAACTGCGCTAAGGATTTCTTCTTCGGTGTGCAGCTTCAGAGCCTACTAAGAACCAACCCGCGTAAATTTTGGTCGTCTGTTTTGCCACGTGATACGACGGCTACTTCTATGGTGATTAACAATGATTCTACCAATGATCCATTTCTTATATCAAATGCATTTAATGAGTACTTCAAGTCCGTTTTCACTCGTGACAACAACGTCATCCAACCAGACTCTATTGCTCGTAGTGACGTACCCATCAATGACATTAACATTACCGAAGAAGGTGTGTTGAACTTAATATTGAAACTCGATATTAAGAAGTCTGCTGGGCCAGATAGCATTCCGAACTTGTTTTTGGTACGGTACTCATTATGGACCTGTCGCTACCTCACTGTCATATTTCGCAAGTCCCTGGCATCCTCTACAGTACCCTCATCCTGGACAATGGCTCAAGTTCTTCCTTTATTCAAGACCGGTGACAAACACGTAGTATCTAATTATGGACCAATTTCTATAACCTCTCATTCGTGTAAAATGTTAGAGCATGTTATTTACAAACACATTATGGAATACCTTGAGCCACATAAATTACTAACTAATGTCCAGCACGGCTTCAGACGTGGATTCAGCACAATAACATAGCTAAGTGAATTTACACATGACATTTGTATTAACCTTGACACGGGCAACCAAACTGACACAATCTTCATCGACTTTTCAAAGGCATTTGATACAGTGATTCATTCGAAATTGATGTACAAACTTGACGCCATCCTTAATAATCCCCACATTCTCAGCTGGATTTCTAGTTTTCTTTCCGATCGATCTCAATTTGTGTCTTTTAACAGAGCTAATTCCAGGGTGACAGAGGTGCCTTCAGGAGTACCACAAGGTGCCGTGCTGGGTCCGTTGCTTTTCTTGTTCTTTATAAACGATTTGCCTCGTCACATAACCTCAAATATACGTTTGTATGCTGATGACTGTGTATTATATCATAACACTTCCTCCTTTGATGACCATTTAACAACTTCAAAAATCATTTTCTAATTTTAGCCCTTGGTGCGACCCCTGGCAAATGACAATTAACATCCGTAAAACCGTTGTTATGACTTTCACTAATAAAACGACCCCTTCCGCTTTTACTTACAAAGTTAATAATACTCCAATTCAGAGCGTTAGTGAATATAAATACCTTGGTCTTGTTTTCACACTCAGTATGTCGTGGTCGAAGCACATAGATTTAATAACCTCAAAAGCACTGAAAAAGTTAGGCTATCTGCGCCGCCCATTGACCACTGCCCCAAGGGATACTAAACTACTCATGTATAAATCACTAATCCGGCCTATACTCGATTATGCTTGTCCAGTCTGGAATCCACGCAAACAGTGCGACATTAATCAAATTGAGGCCATCCAAAAGAAAGCGATCTGCTTCATATGCCGTAGGCACGATAGGGATTTTTCACCGTATACAGCGCTTTCATCCTTAGGCTTACAACCGCTCTCACATCGCCGACGCACGGAATCACTGAAGTTTTATCATTGCATTATTAACTCTTCTTGCCGTATATCTTGAGGTAACTACCTAACTCCTGCAAAACCATCTAATACTAGAAGTTACCATCACCTAAACATCGCACCTTATTTTGGCCGTACGGACACTTTTACTTACAGTTTATTTCCCCATGTAATCGAGTACTGGAATCCTTTGCCTGGTCCTATTCGTTCTCGTCCTTTAAACTTATTCTTGACGGCCATTGAATAGTTTCGATTTGTGTTGGTTTGTATTGTTCGGGTTGCCTGTATTAGTTACTATTTTCATTTCTCTGCCTTTCACACCCACTCCTGCAATAGCCCGGTCGGGCCACAGTATGTACAAATAAATAAGAAATAATAAATTAGTTTACAAAACTACGTTGATTGGGATTATATCAGCTCTCCATGTGTTAACTCTAACACGAGCTGCCCCTTTATTTGCAGGCACCCATGCTGTCTGTTGATAAAGCTCGACAGCTTGAACAGAACTCTCACCAGCAGAGCCAAAGTGCGACACGGAAAGCTGCTCGCGAAAATCGCTTGACTGCTTCCAATTTTGATGTTGCTTCTACACGTGACAACTGGACAGAAAAAGGCCTGCAGAATCTCACAAAAGACCGATATTTGTCTAGGGCAAGGGTCATCTAGTAAGTACAAGTTCAAAAACATTTTCTTGGCCAAGTTGGTTCATAACAAAGCGTACAGGACAGGCACTTCCTATGAACTGTGTTGTTTACATTGGCTATGGACTCTTGGTTCCAGTAAGTCACAGCGGCTACAAGTTGTTTGCGCCAAATGAATGCACAGGTACAATGTTATCAACAGATTTCACGTGTGCATCTGTTGTCATACAGTGTTAAAGAAACCTTGGAAATGGGAGTACCTTTGTATATTATATTTAACATGTGTGTACAAACCATATGTACTGTCAAACGTTTATTGTATCACAGAATGACAATAAAAGACAAAACCTACAAGCAGATATTTCTGTTTCAGGTATGGAGTTTCAAGCGATGCCACCGCTGTTCAAAAATAGTAAACAACCCTCCGAACCCGCCCACACAACATTCAGACCTTCCACTGCGGCCTTATTGTAGATCCAGCTTGTCCAGGGCTCAGTGCAACCCCTGATCGTGTGGTGTGAAACCCAGAGGAACAGAATCCCCGTGACATTGCCGAAATGAAGTGCCCGTATTTAAAGAAAGGCCTCAAAGTACCAAGCACTCAAGGTTCATGCCTTGTGAAAGGCAGCTACAGCATATACAGTGTACAAGATAAAATGCACTCACTATTACGACTAGTAGGTTCTCGAGCTGATGGCCCTTTCAGGGCTTACTTAGGCTGACTTTGTCGTGTATGCTCCAGAATCTTTAGCGAATGAAAAAATTAGATTCAATAAAACTGAATGGCAGAAATGTAAAAAAGGGTTAGACAGCTTTTATTTACCAACACTTTGCCGTAATTGGCAAGAATCTCACGCAGTAGAGATTATAAATCTTGAATTCAAGAGATCACAAAATCAATGACAGTTTATGTATTTTATAATAACACTGTGATCCCATTGACAGTGGCATTGTGATACAATGCCAGCGTCAATTGCAAGATTGTTGCTGCTGCAGATCCTAGGTTGCTATTGAATGACTTTTAAAATTGCTTAATAAAGCAAATAATGCCCCAATTTTATTGATGATTGGTGCGATAGGCAGTGCGATGGTCCTATCGAAAATATAAAATGCCTTAATACGTTGAACGCATCGCTCGACATGTGTTCTGGGACTTGAAATTTCCCCAGTTTCTCTATCCTCTTCTTCACTCGGTTGCTGTCTCTGAAGAAAAGGAGAAATGTTCAGAGCAACTTCTTTTGCATTGAGCAGGTCCTGTATCTTAAAGCCCTTGTCGGCCATACGGAGTGCCAGGCTCAAGTCCGACTTAAAAAAAAAAAAAACGTTTTTTCAGCAACCTCCTTGCCTGACACCGACCCTGTAAATAATTTTGACAGAAACGTGTTCGTTCCATCAGGTGAAATGACAACGAGGCCCTTCATTGTATTTGTTGACGTGGAGGTTGAGTAGTCGTCGACTGAAGTGAGATGCGTAGTGCTTGGCACTACGCATCTCACTTCCGTCGCGTCGACTTCCGTCGTACCCCTGTTAGGTATCGCTGTTTAAAAACGGCTGGCATGGCCTCGTCAACCCTTTTTCTACTCAGCCAAAGGTTCCTCTTGCGAACCTGCAAATAAGCAAAGCTGATCCATGGGGTACATATTCTGGATACTGTAACGACTGACACCCTGAACCGATAGTAAAGGTCCCTTTCTAAGGTCCCAAAGCGCAACCTCACAAGAACAAGAAAAAATGGTCCTTCGCTGTCAGTGTGTGTGGGCTTCCTGCATTACTTGGACTACTTCAATAGTTCCTAGACCATACTTTTATATTTTCACAGTCTCGCTGGCGTTTATCAAACGAAAAAAGCTCGTAAATGATTCAAAATTTGCTAGCCTAATGTAGAAACTAACGTCCTCAGGGCTGTCCTTGAAGAATTCGACATAAAATCACAGGCTTTTATGCCGATCAAGGTTTTTTGCATATCAACCATTTCATGTTCTCTTTGAGCTTTATAAAGCATATATCATACGTCGACTTTGCTTTTTAGTTCTAATTTACAAGTCGCTCTCCAGTCAATGTAAGCTCATTTGGAACACAGAAAGCTGTTTTCAAGCATCGATGCTCTCACTGCGCATGCACAATCACACACTTCGTGGCCTTGAAGGTAGGTAGCAGTGGTTCACGTCGAAACTCACCGCGCTCTGTGGCGCCCATAGTTTGAACAGCTGTTGAAGAATCTTGTGACGTGGTGACACCGCTACTGGGATAAAGCGGCGGCTGTGACGCAAGCACGGAGGTCCTGGCCTGGCCGAAGACGGAAAGCACTTTTCCTTTCGCGAAACTCTGCTGTCGGTCTTTGTGCTTCTTTCTTGCTGGGAACTTGGGTTCTCCAAAGGCAAACGCACTAGGCATGGCGTCAATCCGGAGGTAACACTGATCGCCGACTACATTCGGCAAGTAGCTTTAAGCGGTAAGCACACTTTTGTGTGTTTCGTTACGTCAAAGCACTTTACTTCATCGCGCTTAATGACTATGATCCATTTTTTCTTGAGACGCGGATCCTTCGCAAAATAGAAGAATGACACCTGCAAGACAACAAAAAACGATTTAAGACTCACGAAAGAGACGCAACGAATAGGAAACAAAATGCATACACATGCAGACTTGCCTTCAAGCCGTTGTCGGCCAGAAGTTCTCGCTGGCTGCAAGGTGACGCCCAGAAATGGAAAGGCATGTTACCGAATGAGGAGAAGAACGGGATTCAGCGGAAATCCGTTGAAAAGGCAAACTACAACTACGGCGCTTAGGATAGTTTTGTTCACCGGTCCGCTTCGCCAGTGCCCGGAGACAGCAAGGTCGCACAGCTAGTGGTGGTGTTTCCTAGTTCCTGTTGATATGAATAGCTGGCGCTCAATTCAGAAAGCGGTCTGTTGAGGAGACCACCGGTTATCTGGTCTGCGGAATAAATGAGGCTTTTTCGCTTGCTT
This sequence comes from Dermacentor andersoni, assembly GCF_023375885.2. Lineage (NCBI taxonomy): Eukaryota > Metazoa > Arthropoda > Arachnida > Ixodida > Ixodidae > Dermacentor > Dermacentor andersoni. Next base: position 110,934,752 of record NC_092820.1, on the reverse strand, counting down.
CACCTCCGCTACGGGTCGGACTGGCATTGCACTATCTCCGGGATCTGCCTACGTATGGGCAGGTTTTGCTTACCACGCCAACGACACGAAAGTTTCCTTGGACGGTAGAGGTATATAGCTTCGCTGTAAAAAAAAAAAAAAAAATGAGCGGGCAACTCACCTTCAGATTCACATTAATGACGTTGTCAAAGAGCTCATCAGAGCAGTCGAGCAAGGGTGCCCTGCGAATTATGCCGGCACAGTGTACGACGATGCTGAGGGGTACCGCGGATACTTTTCTGATGCCTTCGAAAAGATGCTCCACGGAGGAGGTGTCGCCCACGTCCACGTACATGGCATGGTGCTTATTGTCTCCTGCACAGCGCCACGTCAGAAGAAAGACGAGGTTGGACTTTTCAATCGGAACAAGAAAATGTGCAGACAGCAATCGAAGAAACTGAAAACATTTCTTCAGTAGAGAGTTTTCATTCCTACCCGGGCCTCAGTTAAATTAGTAAAGTATATGCTGTGAGCTTACAGACGCGTGCGCCAGATTCTGACTGTCACTTGTGTAGTTTTTGTTTCCGTAATTCACTTTGCTGATAATGAGCGAACTCCTGATTCGTGCGTGAAAAAGGAGGATTTTTGCAAACCACACTCGGGGTGTCGTTATTGACATCCAATGGGATATCTTTTTGAACGGTCTTTAAGCAACGTTTGTAGGACTATTATTGCCGTGAGCGATCACGTCAAACGTTCACGCTGGCAAGGAGATTTCGGAAGGAACGCATTTATCATACTGCCATATGTTTGTGCGTGTGCGTGTATTTTACGAAGAGATTTGTAACTTTACGATTTGCAAGGTTCGTGATAAAAATTGTGAGATGGCTTCTAGAGTAACGAGCCCTTTTGCAGTGCATCCTTTGTCAAAGCTCACGACGAAGGCGACTACAAATAGTTCTCAGGAATACGTTGCTTCACAAGAATGTTCTTCGACCAAGAAAGCGCACTCACATCTAGTAGCTTTCGGCCCTTTGATGTTACTTTCTAATGAGAAAAACAAATATCCAAGAAACTTACAACGGCAGAAAGAAACTGCCAGTGCATCCATATTTGTTTTCAATTTCATCGGTGATTTTGGCGTGATTACCAATCATTTTTTTTATTGGTGCGTGACTGCTGATGGTTTATATGGTGGTTATTATTGAGCAGAATCCAATGTCCAGCTTGAAGTTCCCAGTCACCCTAGTCGGCCTTAAAACTTTAAACTTTGTATCTTGATTGCAGCAGCCTAATTCTCTAACCAAAAATTTTTTATTTATGCGGAAATACCTTACAGCCCCATGTTTAGGGTTGAATAAGGGCGGCATCAATAATAGAAAGAAAACAAAAACTGCAAAAAAAAATCAGAGCAAAGCATAAGTAACAGGGTGTATACCAATCGGGAAAACCGGGAATTATCAGGAATTTTGAGTAGTCTGGAAAAACTCAGGGAAAACTCAGGGAATCTGTGCCTCTATCATTGAAATTATCTGTAATTTTATTGAAAGGGTCGAAAGTCGCGGTAATTCTGGCTCGAGTAACAGACAGGAATCGTAATGAATCGTCTTTGACGCCCTGTCGTTGGCTGGAGGAGTTGCCAGTGTACAGTGAACGACCGACTTTCCGGATTCCCGATAATTTCAAGGGCTTCGCGGCACCACCACGTACCCCATAGAGTCAATGTATCAGAACGTCTAAAATTTCGGACGCAAGAACTCTTCGCCGTCCGATTTTCCGGACGTTTTGCCGTGACCGCAGGTCCGAAACGGCATTAATCAAAGCCACCACCACTGCCATTTTGATTGCCTCGAACCGACGCTCTCGCACGCTGATTCGCTGGCAGCCGTAGCCGCCACTGCGGCAACACTAGGCCTAGCTGCTTCGACGTTCGCTATGAAGCTTCTTGCCGTTGGGTGCCGTGTTTTTTATTGAAAGAATTCGCCGCTGTCAGCAATGGCACGGACTCTGCCTTTGTGGTCCTCACGATTGGCTTAGAAGCTTGGAAAGCACGATGTGTTGCATAATGGCAACTCCCAAAAGTCAGCTTCACCTCTGTCCAGAAGTGTTACTTAGTGAAGCATACGCAAAAGTATTGCGGTGAAGCATAACAAGCGTAAGAAGGGGCTATTGCCACGGGACACAGTATGTATTCGTTAATTATACACCCGTGCACCCGGTATTTCCTGTCACAGTACGGGTACCGATATGCCTAATGCGTGTACCGACAGGCCTTCAGAGCGTTTTTGAATGCACCTGTGACGGTTTGAGCCCTTAAGGGCTGTAAATGACATGTATTTATTTTTTCCAACTGGCCGATTTTCCGGACGTTTTGCCGTGACCGCAGGTCCGAAACGGCATTAATCAAAGCCACCACCACTGCCATTTTGATTGCCTCGAACCGACGCTCTCGCACGCTGATTCGCTGGCAGCCGTAGCCGCCACTGCGGCAACACTAGGCCTAGCTGCTTCGACGTTCGCTATGAAGCTTCTTGCCGTTGGGTGCCGTGTTTTTTATTGAAAGAATTCGCCGCTGTCAGCAATGGCACGGACTCTGCCTTTGTGGTCCTCACGATTGGCTTAGAAGCTTGGAAAGCACGATGTGTTGCATAATGGCAACTCCCAAAAGTCAGCTTCACCTCTGTCCAGAAGTGTTACTTAGTGAAGCATACGCAAAAGTATTGCGGTGAAGCATAACAAGCGAAGAAGGGGCTATTGCCACGGGACACAGTATGTATTCCTTAATTATACACCCGTGCACCCGGTATTTCCTGTCACAGTACGGGTACCGATATGCCTAATGCGTGTACCGACAGGCCTTCAGAGCGTTTTTGAATGCACCTGTGACGGTTTGAGCCCTTAAGGGCAGTAAATGACATGTATTTATTTTTTCCAACTGGCCGATTTTTCGGACGTTCTCGCGGCCCCTAGGGAACTCAAAAATTGGAGGTGGACTATGCAGCTGAGCAAGAAGATGCTCCAAATGGTCCGTGGGGCGAACGAGTGGCGGGAGGAGGACAAGAACAGAAAGGACCTACGCATTGAGGAATGAATGGCAAAGGAAGCATGCTGCCGCTGTTTTGAAGGAGCTTGAGCTCAAAAAACAGTGTTGGCTGATGCCGAGATGCCGGTGTCCCTCATCAAACCAAGATAAACTATTTAAAGCAGTGAAACACAACACTGAGGCGTCGTGCGCAGGCTGCGAGTATGTGACGACGGTTGAGGTTGATTTACGAGCTGTTGAGAGAGAATCTCAACTGTGACAAAGTTTGGGCCTCATATCACTGAGCTTGCTATAAGTTGATAGAAACAGCTCATATTCGAAAATATTGGCCTCTGTATGTATCTCCTTTTTATTCGTATATGAGAATGTCTGACTCGATTTCAAATTTTTTTCGAAGACAGTTTATTTGCTGTGCATTTTACTAACCCCTCCCATCTATTCTCTTTTTGAATGACAAAACACTTCTCCTTAGTATTAAAATTGGATTAGGTCGTTTCTGTTTACTTTTTTTCATCTGCCTACTAAAGAGTGATAGCATCGGGCGATATGGTTTCGGCCCGTCTTTATATAACATAGTTCTGCATCACCCAGGGAATTTCGAAAAGGCACTCAGGGAAAACCTGGAAAACTCAGGGAATTTCGAAATGTCAACTTGGTAGACACCCTGAAGTAAATACAGCAGTACGCCAAGACACGAGAATCACACAAATGTTTACAAAACATGCCTGTTAAACAACGTTACAAATTTATATATTAAATTATCTAGAATTATTTAGAATTCGCTGCTGTTAGCAAGTATTCGCTGGTATATACTGTGAATCCGCAGGAGGAGGAGGAGGAAACATCTTTATTGTGTGTCCTGCGAGTTGGTGGGGAGGGTCAAAGGCCCCGCCTAGGTGACGGCCAGGAGTTCGTGGGTCCTGGCGGCATCCTCGGCCCGCTGGACGGCCAATAGTTGATCGTCGAGGGCGGGGCTGAGCAGGGCGGTTTCCCAGCGCGTGCGAAGGCTGCTGCTAGTGGCCGCGTTTTCTTTATTGTTATTTATCCCTCGGCATTCCCATAATATATGCTCCAGAGTGGCTCTGGATTCACATGTTTTGCATTTGTCCGTAGGATATACATCCGGATATATGATGCGCGAGAGCGCAGGATTCGGATATGTCCTAGGTTGTAACTGCCGCCATACGACAGACTGCTTTTTTGTCAATTTTGCGTGAGGTCGCGGGAATATGCGCCTCTGTAACCTATAATGTTTCGTAATGTCATTATATGTTGTCATTCTGTCCTTACACTCATGTATCGCACTGTCACGTCCGGAGGGTGTCGGGACATTAAAAAAATTTGAATAGAGGGTAACCGCATAATTTAGCACGCACATTTCTCGCGAACACAATCAAGCAATGTATAAAAAGCGCCATTTCAAAAGCATAAAAAATCTAGCATGAAGTTGCATGGTAGTACGTAGCATGGCAAACAGAATAGCACTATTGCTTAGGTAGAACATGCAGTTTGAGCTGTTGCCAAAATTAATATTTGTCCGCCTGTCCGACAGGTTGATGAATCCATCGTTACATACATACGGGCAAAGTATAAGTCATTGCACACTCGTCGTTATGAGCAACATGCATGTTACAACGTTAAGGATGACGACTTGATTTGATGAACGCTTTATGGAGCATGGAGAGGAGAGCTACGTCGGAGCAACCACTTGGGGTAAGAAGCAAAAGGTCAAATTATATTCAAGTGGGGATCAATTGGCGGCTGCAATTGAGGCAAATAAATCGGCCAGTTTGATTTCGAATAATTTCGGACATGTTGATTAGGTAGTTATAATGGAGAGACCATACCTGGAATGCAAACTCGAGCTACGCACGAACAAATATTAGGAATACTGATTTGCGAATGCTATACGGAATGTTATGCAATTTGAGACGAATGTACCGTACTGATTTGGAATCGTTGGCGCCCAGAGTTGTGATATGAGAGGCAGAGGCAAGGTTTGGCCTGAGATGAACGCCTGACATTTGCATAGTGCAGCCCGCAGTTCTATGTTCGTACTTATAAATTTTAAAAAACGTGCTCGAATGTTTCTGTAGTGAAGTATATTACCGTGCATGTAAACATTCCTGTCACCCTATGAACAATAAAATTCGTAATATCCCGCCGAAACGACAACGGACAGGATAAAGGAGGGGGGGGGAGGGGAAGGAGAGATAGCAAGCATTTCTATATATTACTTGCTGTCAGCTCCCACCTTTCAGTTTAAGATATACTTCCGTATAATTTTAACAATGGCTAATAATATACAATTACCAAAAACAATCGACGCAGCACAGTAGCAGCAGCAAACTTGGAACAGCAGAGAATCAATAGAAACACATTAATTTTCAACCATAGTCTCTTCTTCGATGCTTTATTATTGCAGAGTTCGCCTGCTTGAGGAATTGCCTGCAAAAACTTGCTCGAAGAAAACACCCCTATCGCATCATTTCGCCACTGAAGGGGTTCCAAGCAATTATACACATCCCGCGCACTGTGGGAATCGACGTAAGCGAAGCTTTGTGAACTATTTGCAATCATTGACGATATTTGGCGATGATGTTGACGACCTACGAAAGCCGTGATGCGACGTTAAATATTATTTTGAGTGCACTACTTGTATTTGTCTACGTAGTAGACAGAACACATAGCGAGACGCGTTTGCTCGATATCATCGAACCACCTAGTCTTATGCTGTCCTCGACTGCGTTTCCCTTCTCTTGGTATCCATTCTGTAGCCTTAATGGTTCAACGGTTGTCTAACCTGGGCATTACATGACCTGCCCAGCTCCATTTTCTATTCTCTTTTTGTCAATTAGTACGTCGGTTATACCCGTTTGCTCTCTGATCCAAACCGCTCAATTTCTGTCTCTTAACGCTATGTCTAGCATGCTTCATTGCATCGCTCTTTGCACGGACCTTAACTTGTTCTCAAGCTTCTTTGTCGGTCTCCAAGTCTGTGCCCTATATGTCAGCACCAGTAAAACGAACTGATTATGTACGCCTTCCTTTGGAATGAGAATGGTAAGCTTCCAGTCAGGCGCTGACAATGTCTGCCGTATGCGATCCAACCATTTTTATTCTTCTATGATTTTCCTTGTCATGATCAGGGTTTCCCGCGATTAATTGATCTAGCTAAACGTACTCCTTCACCGACTCTAGAGGCTGACTGGCGATCCTGAATTCTTGTTCTCTTGCCCGGCTATTCATCATTATCTTTGTATTCTGCATATCAATCTTCAACCCCACTCTTACACTCTCTCTTTTAAGGTCCTCTATCATTTGTTGCAACTCGTCTGCAGTGTTGCCGAATAGAACATTGCCATCGGCAAATCGAAGGTTACTGAGATATTCGCCGTCGATCCTTACTCCTAAGCCTTCCCAGTTAAATAGCTTGAATATCTTGAATGATTTTTTTAGAGTTTGTTCGCAACTGTTGTCATGCCTAGTGGTAGGGTGTTTGTATTGAAAAGACCCCCCTCCCCCCCCCCCCCAAAAAAAAAAAAAACGCTTTCTGACGCCGCTTTTCGTTAACCCGCTATCATCCCATGTATGCAAGCTGCTGCAATCCAAGAGCGGCTAATATGCGCACATTTCGTCAGGGCGTTGGCTTTACGAATTCCCTGTCTTCTTTCTACCGCACTATCTCCCCTCTGAGTACAAATGTGAGTGCTGCAGCTTTTTCAGTGCTTTTTCCGCGTGCTAACGCATAATTACAGCCGTCCAGAGGCGATTGTGACAAGGACCGGAGAGCTCCAGAGGGCATGCTGGAAATTGCTCACCGATGCCTCTCCCGCATTTCTACCATGTACAGTCACCCGCAGAAGTTTACGAGACGCGGGATAGGCGAAAGAACCAAATTTTCACGAAGCCTGTGCACGTAGCCTCTAATTAAATGCTTTTATTCATAGCACTTCTTACGAACTACACTGTGATTCATTAAATTAGAAGCGCTACGCCTTAACATAGCAGAAATCGGCATTTGTCGTGAAAGCCGCGCCCCGCAAACATTTGCGAGTGGCTGTACGTTATGTTGGCGATGATAGTCTATTGGCATCCCCTTTGAAACGAGGTGATGACATTTAGTAGCCTAGCCGGATTGAGTTAATCAGTTGTTCTATACACGATTTTCGTTCTAGTATTTTGGTATACATCTTCCAAATATTCTTCCCCTTTCTCAAAACTTCTCTTTCTACCTAGTACGGCTACCTATGCCTGTAATGGGTTCGGTCATATCAATCCCTTTCGTGCTTTTCTTGCACCAATACTCTTAACAAGCCTTGCTAATCTCGACTGCTTTCCGGTTGATGCTTCCGCCCACTTTAAATTAAAGCTCTTCTGGAAAGTGCGCGTTGCCTGCGGGCCTCACGGTGAATTCTTTCGCATTTCATGAGCATGCGCTCCACGGTCTCTGAATTTTTTCTGCTGCGTGCACATGCCTCATTTCCTTGAGAATATTTGCTCCAATGTGTTTTTGTTCTTAGGCAACCATCGGGCCCCAAATAGGAAGGCACTTTATTTATGTTACATTACATATTTTCTTGTAATTTTCTTTTTTCCTACTCTCGTAAATCTCCATGGTCTTTTTTGTTTGCATTTGTTGCATTCAATTCGATGTCTCGTTTTTCTCTCACTTCTTTTTTATGATTCCTGGTTGTCTGCTTACTCTTTCATTTACACCGTACTTTGTTGGCAACTTTCTCGACCTCTTCCTCCATTCTCTGTGCACACTTTTCAGGCACTCGTGCACTTTAGCCGCACATTTATGATGTTCCACGTTGCTGAGTCTACCTTGGAAACTAATTTTTCTGTGCGCTTTTCTGACTTCAAAAGAGGGCCGAGCCACGTTACCCTGCGCTGCCTCATTTCTGGTTTTGCCGTGGGCTCCCAAAGCCAACCGACCTACCGATAGATCTTGGTTAACTTCGAATGCAGACAAGATATCCGATTTTGAGCATAGGACTGACATTTTCGAATGTTCGAGATGGTATCATTACTGCATTCCAGATTCCATGCACCAGGTCATATATACTGTGGCCCCAAAGTCCTCTATGTTTCGTCATTACGGCGTTCCGCCTCCATTTCTTTTGACAATAGGTTGATCGGTGCTTGAGTACGTCTCTCTTCGTTTATCTATATGCCGAGCTTTTTATGTTGCTTGACGATGGGCGGACATACCGTTGAACTGATGCCCCGTTATTACTCGTCACCTCATTAAAGATCATAATTCTCGATTTCTCTGTGCCATACATAAGGCTAGATTTGTCGCTGCGTTGCCGCATATATTCGCAAGTGTCTCTAAATCTCTCGCATTATCTGCTAATAGCACTGCGTCCTCCGCATACCTTAGTGCTTGGACATTCTCTTCCAGCATTTGTCTATTAGACATGTAGGATAAACCAAACCGCAATTCACTGTTTTTCACTAGTATTTCCTTGCCCTTGCCATATAGCGTGAACAACAATGGGGATAAAGGACATCCTTGCTTCATTCCTTGGTGAATTTCCAGCCCGTTATTACATTGTCGGCCTTTCCATGTACTTTGAACACCGTTCTCTCTCTATATGTCCCTCAGCAGCTCCACAAAATTGTCATATGGGTCTTCGTGCTTGAGAATATCCCATAACAGTTGCCGGCCTATGTTATCGCAGGCTCCTTTGATACCTAGAAGTGCTATCCATGAAGGTTCCATTCCGAGTTATTAACATCTCTATGCACTTAGTACAAACCTATTATCCTCTTTTTCCTGTCTTCTATTCCTCTCTCTCTCTCTATTATCCTCTAAGCATACAACTGGTGTGAACACATTCTGTAGTTCTCGCAGTACAGAGTTTTTTCCCACCCAATTTGACGGTTCTGATTTTATGGCGTCCATTTCCGTTATAGATATCACTGATTTACCCTATATGGCCTGTACGAGCTCGTCTTATAGCCTTCGCCTTTTTAGATGAGGGTCGTCTTGTTTAACGCTATCAAACTAGAATTTTCTTCGTTCTGATCACTTCCTCTATGGGATTAGTGAGAAGTTAGACACCTTATAGCCGTTCGCAAATTGTTACGTGGCACTGCGAATGCTATTACATCGTTCTACGATTTTCTTGGCGCGTTTTTGTCTCCTTTGCAAATGTTATACGACCCAACCTTCACTTGCGCTTTCAATTTTTTCTTGCTCGAGCTCTCTCACCACGATTTTCCTTTCTGGGTATTTTTGTCGCGTGCGTCTATTTGTCGTACAAAAATCCCTCACGTGACCTGATCCTAGGTGCCTAGGGACAGCATCGTTTAGGGATTTTTTAGAAGGCGCGATGCTGGCGCCGAGCGACGCCGTGTCGTGTTCGTCCTCGCCGTGATCGTCCTCTGGACCGCGCGTTGTTCAACATTGCTCATGTGATTGTATACGTGCGTTGCTTGTATGTTGGTTGTAGGTTCTGTGTTACTTGGCGGAAAGCCGTGAGTAGTAGCGGTGCGGCACTGCGGCTTTGACCTCGGTGATCTCTGGCAGTACAGAATCTGCGTTGTGTGGCCCGTGCTTTCTTGAGAACCTGGCGGTGGTGACAATTGAAATATCGAAGTGGCCTAGCGCCTCGGCAGCGAAGTTCTGCGAACCGCGATGTGGCGTCGCCGTGTCCGACTTTGCTTAACGGACATCGAGGGATGTACTGCTCGCTGCAAGTCATGTAAATGCAACTTCGTCGACCGCCCACTGTTCAGCGCTGAATGTGTGTTTGGTGTGCTGTGCTTGAAACGAGTGGTGCAGCCGTGCAGCGGGGGTGGCGAAGGAGCAGAGTGGCTTAGGGGCTCCGTTTGCGCGTTCACAGACATGTGATCCCGTCTTGGTCTTATTAGCGGTTGTCGCGGGATTGTGGTGTGCTAGCTCCTTGCCTAGTATGAAGTGTACGACGCTAACACACAGCATGTTCACGTTTTCCGAGCTATATGTCAAACAGACATATGTCTGTGTTCTTTGCGTTCGTGTGTTGTAAATTACTTTCTATTGTGGAACTTTTGGGAGTCTTATTACGCAAGGAGTGCGAACGTAAACATAAACACATATGTGTGTCTGAAATTTTGAATTACCCATAATACTCTTTACGACTAATAAGTTGGCCACACGGCCTGTGTGAATCAGCTACCGTATGTTGCGACGTTCTTCCGTGTGGTAGACTGATGCATGGTGCGCGTTTATTTCTGTACTGTTGTAAAAACCATTTGTTTATTCATTCAATACAAATGTACGGCTTCTTCGCCGAGTGCATTTTAGTTACGTGGTGAAGCATACTAAAAGTGGGAGGGTGCCGCTATCGGCCAGCGTAGTATGTCCACTTAGGTGACCTGAGAGGGGGCGGGTGCGCGAGTGTATAATTAAAGAACTTATGTCCAGTGACAGTGGCCCCTTATCACTTTTAGTATGCTTCACCGCAGCACATTGCTTAGGCTTCACCGCGAAATATTAGTGTATTGCGAGAAAGATAATCGTAAAAAGCCTAATTATGCAGCGTTTCTTTCGTAGCTTGCTACACCGCAATACAGGGGTGTAAATAAGCATTGTGCAGTAAAGCATACTAAGAGTGGAAAGGGCACATACGTTTACACTGTGCTCATTATTTTCAATTGTGACATAATTTGCAAGTGCAATTGTGCTCATGGTAAGCTTCATTGACAATTCTTCGTACATTACAAATTCATATTGCAGGGAAGCTTACTAAAGCACATTCGCCATTATGGTACATGTTATTCACCTTCAATGCAGGAGCACAACGCAGATTCTTGCCCCTGCTTTTGGCTGGACTGCACATGCTCTTTGAGAATTGATTCATTGTTCATAAGTGCACTGGTACTTTACTCTAAACTGGAGGGCTCAAGTTGATATGAAAGCACAATTTTTATTATTGGGACAAGATGTTGCCGAGATGGTTGCAGCACAGCTTTTTTTTTCTTCCAGGCACCTTTTCTACTTGAAGCTTCCACTGCAGTGTTTCGAGCCTCTTTGAACCAGCACACAGTGTATATAAAAATTGGACACTGATTGGGAACATCACCTAAGTTCATGCCTATCTATAGTAAAGAGATGTAGCACGACCAGACAAAATAAAAGAAGGGGTGGGCTGCAGCAATACTAAGTGTTAAATGGTGATTTATCCTTTCCCTTGAGTTTTCTGTTTTTGTGCTTTTTATGGATCCTCCGCAGTAACCACGCGAGCGCCGAACTTGGGCTTGTTGGTTTCAAGTCTCATGGTTGTTACTAACAGAACAGTGTGTTAAACGAACAAGGGCTTCGAGGCATCAGTTCACCTTGCTTGACTCATGGTGCTGCTTCATAAGCACCGTGAGCATCCAGGCCAACTAGGAAGGGAGGTTTGTTGCAATCGCTTCTGAACTGTATTGCCACCAAACTAACAGTGCTCTCAATGACAGCTTTTGGACAGTAGAATCCTTGCACCCAGCAAAGTCGTAAGAAGGAAGCATTCAGGATGTGCAAAGTGGGCTTTTGAAACTGACAGCATTACTGAAGGGGCTTTGCCCATCTGCCCTCTTTATGGATACACAAAGATGATTTTCTCTTTAAGAGGGATTGTTTCAGAGGTCGTTACGTGGCAACAGTGTTGGGTGTTTAGTAGCTTGCCTTTGCCCACTGTTAATAATCTGTTCCTTCTCCAGTGCCCCTGTGAAGTGCCTACTTTTTGGACACAATGTGCTCTCCATGCATGCATGCATTTTTAGCTTGTAAAGACGCCTATTACCCCTTACCTTAAGCTGGTTCTTGCTGATGTCACCCAAGAAGGCATTGGGGAGTATGGCCAATGTACACTTACAAAACAGTGTTGATACCAGTGAAACCAAATTAATGGAGCTGCTGTTCTTTTTTTGTCCACCCCACCCTTGTTAGTTACAATGAGCAATGTCCGAACAGAAGGCATATGTAGTTGGTTGTGCATAGCCTGCGCACTAAGACTTGTTGACTATGACCTTAGCACAGTGTTTGTATGTAAAAACCTTCTGATGTGTTGACTTCCTTCTCTTTATCATACTTTGCTTGATGGAGCCAGCAAGTGGGTCAACCAGATGTTCAACAGGCTTCCCACTAGTTTTCCCAGAGTCTCCTTTACCAGGGTGCTGCTCATAGATATCTGTTTTCTTGACCTTGCACTGCACTTCAACCATGGCCACACCTGCTAAACCTATAGCATGCGATCAAAAAAGTGCTATACATCATGTTGCTCCAAACTCATGACATGTGCTACAAGGCCTTGAGGAACACCCTCATTTATTTATGCCCTCATCATACTGTACGAAGCTTCGCATGATAAGTGCGACAATTAACATCTCCTGGTTTTTCACTGTTATTCCTGTCCAGCTTGCTGAAAGCTATCCTGAGTGTTTCAAAAGCAAACGTCCGCTGCTGGACAAGAAGTGCTTCAAACAAGGGTCGCTATAACCACATATGTCACACGAAATGAAGAAGGCCACTGAGTATACAGGCGGTTTACTTCATGTCCAACAAGCTCGGTTCTCCCTTTGCTAGTGAGTAAACTCAACTTGCCCCGAATACATGGCTTCTGACAAACTATGTGCCAGATGCTGTGTCCCCTGCAAAGCTGAAGATGTGTATAAGATCCCGACACCCTGCAGCAGCTTCTACACTGGGCAAACAGGCTACCATAAAAACGACCGCCTTTACTAATATGCTAATAACATGAAAACGGGCAGAAATTTGGCAATTCATTGGACCCAACTGCAGGTGCAAGCCACTCTTCCACCATATGTGTGTTGTTCACAGAAACTGGAGCTATACAAATGCAGATAAAAAGAATGATGTTTGAAAGTAGTAAAGTTGCACTATATTCTGCACAAGCAGTGCTACCTGCAGCACTGGTACCTTATAGCCGCAATTCATGGCTGCACCACCATGCAAAGGCACCATTCTTGAATTATTAACATCTATTTATTTATGGTGGCCATATATTGCAATTACATATCATCCACATTGTGTGCAATATGGTTAAATGTCAATTATGATAGCCATTCCTAACCTGAAATGCAACAAAAGAGCAAATATAGGCAACAAATTGGAATTCAGAGACAAAAGACAACCAGTGGATAGGATAAGTGACAGGCTTCCTTTTATTGAAAAAGAAATATCACCTGTGTCATGCCACCAGCAGTGGGTAACAATCTTTCAAGCTTGGGTGACAGAGGCAAAACTTAGGAAAATACTACAATCACGCTGTAGAATGGCCTTGGACACAAAATACCGACATCATATTGTACAGAATGAAAGGGCAAGACTCCATCTAAGAACAGTCTGTGGCACCACATACTTGACACGGTGTAAGAAATGTTGACATGCCCTACCCATAAAGAAAAAGCAACAAACACAGAAAACACGCCTTAAAATGCAATGAGCAGAGTCTGAAACCAAGAAAAAACAACCCGAAAAAGGTTTCGCTAAGTCTTTCAACTGTCTCATCACCTCTTGATGAACCTGCACAGCTGAAAAGGAAGGAAGGAAAACCCAATAGCAGGGCTGCAGAAAATGTCACCGAATAAGTAAACTTTACTTACCAACGATTCCTGTGGTTTAGTTGTGGTCTGTGTATAAACTAATTGTGTATAAACTTTTCTTGTTTAGAATAGTTTAGTGGATAGGGAAAAAATGACCATAACAGCACCAGGTCTATGCATAGTCTATGCACAAAAAGCCACTGCTTTCTTAATTTTATTTTCTCTCTACTACTATTCACGAGTATTTAGGTGCCTTAATAGCACTGCTAACGTCCTACTGCAAAACACAAAATTGAGCAAGTTGTGGCATAAAGAAAATTGCAGTTTCACTCATATAGTGAAACAATGATGCAGTAGCTGGTGAAATATGCACATGAAGCTTACTTCATGCAGTGTTTGTTGAAGTGAACACTTGCCAATGCAAGTCGGTAATCTTAAAAAAGTAAAATAAGAGTCGTATTTATTTGTGGGAGTTGTACCTCCCAGTGTTGACGATGATGATATTCTTGATGAGTTTGGCGCTTACCCACTCATGGGGATTGGCCAAGAGTCGGGCAGATTTTGCACGACTCTTGTGTTCAAGTGGAAAGACTCAGCTTTTCTTCCTCCTCTTTCATATCCAGGCTTGGCCACTGGTCTACACCAAAACTCTTTAGCTTCTTACTGCTGAATTCGTTTTGGTTTTCTCACATCTATATTTGGGCTACCCATTGCTAGGTCTCGCGCTTAATCAAAGAATGAATCAATGAAATGAATCAATTCTCAAAGAGCATGTGCAGTCCAGCCAAAAGCAGGGGTAAGAAGCCGCATTGTGCTCCTGCATTGAAGGTGAATAACACGTACCATAATGGCGAATGTGCTTTAGTAAGCTTCCCTGCAATATGAATTTGTAATGTACAAAGAATTGTCAGTGAAGCTTACCATGAGCACAGATGCACTTGCAAATCATGTCACAATTGAAAATAATGACCACAGTGCAAACGCATGTGCCCTTTCCACTCTTGGTACGCTTTACTGCACGATGCTTGCTTACACCCCTGTTTTGCGGTGTAGCAAGCTACAAAAGAAACGTTGCATAATTAGGCTTTTCACGATTATCTTTCTCGCAATACACTAATATTTCGCGGTGAAGCCTAAGCATTGTACTGCGGTGAAGCATACTAAAAGTGAAAAGGGGCCACTGTCACTGGACATAATAAGAGTTCTTCAATTATACACTCGCGCACCCGCCGCCTCTCAGGTCACCTAAGTGGACATAGTATGCTGGCCGATAGCGGCCCCCTCCCACTTTTAGTATGCTTCACCACGTAACTAAAACGTACTGCGGCGAAGAAGCCGTACATTTGTATTGAGTGAATAAACAAATGGTTTTTACAACAGTACAGAAATAAACGCGCACCATGCATCGGTCTACCACACGGAAGAACGTCGTAACATACGGTAGCTGATTCACACAGGCCGTGTAGCCAACTTATCAGTCGTAAACGGTATTATTGGTAATTCAAAAGTTGAGACACACATATGTGTTGATGTTTACGTTCGCACTCCTTGCGCAATAAGACTCCCAGAAGTTCCACAATAGAAGGTAATTTACAACACACAAACGCAAAGAACACAGACATATGTCTCGTTTTCAACTCGGCCGTCATGCAAATGACATATAGCTCGGAAAAACGTGAACATGCTGTGTGTTGGCGTCGTAAACTTCATACTAGGCAAGGAGCTAGCACACCACAATCCTGCGACAGCCGCTAATGAGACCAAGACGGGAGCATATGTCTGTGAACGCGCAAACGGAGCCCCTAAGCCACTCCGCCACCCCCGCTACACGGCTGCACCACTCGTTCCAAGCACAGCACACCAAACACACATTCAGCGCTGAACAGTGGGCGGTCGACGCAGTTGCATTTACATGACTTGCAGCGAGCAGCACATCCCTCGATGTCCGTTAAGCAAAGGCGGACACGGCGACGCCACATCGCGGTTCGCAGAACTTCGCTGCCGAGGCGCTAGGCCACTTCGATATTTCAATTGTCACCCGGCGATAAACTTGAAGACATGAACAATAGATGTGAGCTTCTTCTTCAAGTGGGCAACATGAGGGCTCCAAGATGGGTCCCGGTCCACAATTACACCCAAAAACCGATGATTTTTCTTGTAGGAGATAGGCTGGCCATTAATGCGCACTGGATAATGAGACATTGGTTTCCGTGTGAAAGCGACTAACGCACATTTTTCTGTAGAGATGGTAAGGCCTTGTGTGTGAAGATAGTGAGATGCCTGTGTTGCTGCTTTCTGTAGCCTTGCGCGAACCTGCAGACGAGTGACCGCTGATGACCAGATGCAGATGTCGTCGGCGTACATTGAGACACTCACTGTTTCCGGTAGGGATTCGGCCAGCCCAAGAAGCGCGAGGTTGAAAAGAATAGGGCTTAGAACCCCACCTTGGGGAACTCCTCGGCATGTGTAGTGGTCGGTAGTGGGACCATCTTCCGTACGTACGAACATGGACCTTTGTGTCAAGTAGTTTCTGATCCATCGATATACTCGCCCTCCTAGTTCAATTGTCAAAAGTGCGTCTAGAATGGGTTGATGGGAAACGTTGTCGTAAGCGCCTTTCACGTCCAGAAAGAGCGCTACTGATAATCGTTTCCAAGATTTTTGCTGTTCTACAGATGACACTAAATCGATGACGCTGTCAATCGATGAACGGCCTCGTCGAAATCCCGCCATAGAATCAGGGTAAATCTTGTGGTGTTCTAGGTACCATTCGAGACGCATGAGGATCATGCGTTCCATGAGTTTCCCGACGCAGCTTGCAAGTGCTATAGGCCGATACGATGCCAGTTCGAGCGGCGACTTTCCTGCTTTTAGTAGCGGTACCAGGCGGCTG
Organism: Dermacentor andersoni; assembly: GCF_023375885.2. Taxonomy (NCBI): domain Eukaryota; kingdom Metazoa; phylum Arthropoda; class Arachnida; order Ixodida; family Ixodidae; genus Dermacentor; species Dermacentor andersoni. The sequence goes on along the minus strand of NC_092820.1, from coordinate 110,918,295 downwards.
CGTTTCCACTCCTGTGGGACGACACCATCTTGCCATGAACTATTGCCATGAACATGGGGATCCTCAGTGGGCTCCATGCTACAGTTATATCGAGCACTTTTCATCGGATTGCTACGTTACAGTTCTCCCGTGCTTGCTAAAACATGCAAGTCAAATCTTCGAGAACTACAGAGCGTGCAAGCACAGGCACTACGTGTTTGCCTAGGACTTCCGCGGAGCGCCTCAACAGCAGGAACCATTATAATGGCTCGAGACCATCCGATCGCGACTTACATTAGCATCGACACGCTTAGGGCCCATGTTCGTCATGTTTCACGCATGCAATCAAGCTCTCTTGCCTGCCTGCCAGAACGATGACCACAGGCGTCCTTCTCCAACGAGGTCAGCATCCATCGTGCCTGTCTACCATCGGGCTTCACACCCTCAGCACGTTCAACCTCAGCTTTGTGGTGTTTAGAACAACCTCAAGTGCGTCTCACGGTTCCAGGGATAAGGAAGAAGACCGACCTGCCTACCTTGGCCCTGAAGCAAGCAGCTCTGGATTGTTTGAACACTTTCTACTTTGACCGAGTCCACATATATACGGATGGCTCTTCCACTCAGACCAGCTCCACCGGCGCAGTGGTTATACCATCACGATCAATTAGCGTCCGATACAAGATTTCTCATATGACAACATCGACCGCATCGGAGCTTGTTGCCCTCCGAGGTGCCGTTGATTACATTAACAACCAACCCGCTAATCGGTGGGCAATATTCTGCGATTCGAAGGCGGCCTTACAATGTCTTCTGTCATCTCTTCGTCGCGGGTCGTGTGAACAACTAGTGTCGGAGATACGAGAAATGCACCATCGTATGATAGCGAAAGGACACGACGTCGTGTTTCAGTGGCTGCCTGGCCACTGCGGTATCTCCGGCAACGACCTCGCTGACGAAGCTGCTAGGAAAGCACACGAAGGAGCAACCCTTGTTTCTGTACCTTTATCGCGGACCGACGCAGCCCAACACCTAAGCAAGGTAGCACACCGTATGACATTAGAGAAGTGGCAAACACCTGAATTCACCCAAGAACGATTGCATTCCCTCGACCCCTCTATGCAACTGCGGCTGTTACCAGGGCTTCTGCGAAATGAAGAAACAATGCTGTGCCGCTTACGCTTGGGCGTCGCATTCACCAATGCATATACGGTTTTGATTGGAATGACTGATAGCGCCAACTGTAATGCCTGCGGTGCCGAGGAAACTATAGAACATCTACTGTGCTACTGCCCATCTTTTCAAAACGAAAGACATGACCTCTGCACAGCTCTCAATCAGCTAGATAGAACACCGTTCACCTTGAAGAAGATCTTGGGACCATGGCCTCGCATATCGCAGCTACAAAAGGCCACAAAAGCTCTGCTGCGATATTTGAAGGCTACTGGTTTGAGTCAGCGTTTGTGATCCGAACTGAGTGACCGAACGATATACCCAGTAGACTTTCTCTTCTTCTTTTAATCTTTCCGTCCCCTTTTCCCTTTCCCCAGTGTAGGGTAGCCAACCGGGCTCAGTCGTGGTTAACCTCCCTACCTTTCCTTTATCATTTGCTCTCTCTCTCAATTGTCACCACCGCCAGGTTCTCAAGAAAGCACGGGCCACACAACGCAGATTCTGTACTGCCAGAGATCACCGAGGTCAAAGCCGCAGTGCCGCACCGCTACTACTCACGGCTTTCCGCCAACTAACACAGAACCTACAACCAACACACAAGCAACGCACGTATACAATCACATGAACAATGTTGAACAACGCGCGGTCCAGAGAACGCTCACGCCGAGGACGAACGCGCCACGGCGTCACGGCGTCGCTCGGCGCCAGCATCGCGCCTTCTCAAAAATCCCTAAACGATGCTGTTCCTAGGCACCTAGGATCAGGTCACGTGAGGAATTTTTCTACGACAAATAGACGCACGCATTTTTGTCCCCTTGACTCCTGCGTACGCTGTTCTACAGCTTGCATTATTCCCTCGTTCCAGCACTTTTCTATCTTTCCAATCCAACCGTTCTTAGCCTTGTCGGTCTTATCTCCTGCCGCATAACGACTATCAGTTCTTTATATTTCCAGACTGATATATTAAGCACCTTCATTTTTTTCTCTATAACATTGCGATATTGTTATTTTATTTTTATTCATCTTTAGAAATTCTGATAATATTGGTCCGTGTTCTGCGTTAGTATCTCTCAAAAATATTAAGATTAAGTCGTTATGACCGCTACTAAGGCAATTTTTTATGTTCTTCAATTATCATTTGTACTAGTTGTTTGTAGAGCGTTGCTGAGACAAAGCTAGAGTCGATACACGACTGCCTGTTTCCGTATTGCGACGTTACCTGTCAATGACACTTATCCTCCTGTCAACTACTGTAAGATTGTGTTTATCGCACCGATCCAGCTCTAGATAGCCGTTGTAATCGATATATCAGTCTATATCTTCCCTGTGAGCTTTCATATACCTTACTAATACTACCTGGCCTGATTTTGTGAACTCATTACATTCCTTCTAACGCAATCGATCAATCCTCTATTTTGCTCTTCTATCGCTACCTGCTCATAGGTAAGCTACTCAAAGCCGCGTCTTTTTGATTTCAGATCTGCCACTAATCCATAAACGCCTCTACAAGCATCATGTAGCCTTTGCCACTTCATACCCCGCCACTTTAACATGCCTAAGCATCCGCCTTTTATTGACCCAGTCATCCTGTTGCACCCCTCCCATACGAAATTGTCAATAACCGGCGGCTGCTCCAAATCTCGTAGATGCGTTTCGATCAAGTGATACACGCTAATAGCTTCGTCTTTAAGCTGCGTTTGGATTTCCAGCAATTGCTCCTGGTGGCAACCACACTGCATGTTCATGTAACAAATTTTCCCCATCTCTATATTTATCATTTCTGTGTCTTCGCTCAACTCTGTGTGGCCTAATTATGCTCCTTGCTGGCGCATAGTTACATTCAATACTTAATCTTCCTTCCTGATTGCCTTGGGCCCACCTAAGAAAGCTGCTGGCCGTGCCGCGAATCCACGTCCAACCTGTTTTGTGACACTATCACTAAAATGTATCCCGTATCGCACAAAAGCGGCTTCGCCGCCATATCGTGGCGTCTCTCGGTTGATGTTAATGGCCGTAAAATTCGATGGCTTAACTAGCGTCCAAGTTTTCCTGTGTACTGCAGGCACTGCTATTTCACTCGCATACCCCTGCCTTTCAACCTCTGGCACCATGCACACTACGATTTGTGTTTCCTTTGAAACATTCCGCAGATCGCTGACCCGTTTGGCTGTTTGCTTCGCCGTTCCGTGCCACCCGTTCTTAGAATACGCCAATCACTCTGCCAATTATCACCCTTGGGCGCCTCTCCTGCATTGTTTCCCAAATGTGTTCCTTGGTTTTCGCAATCATTCCCTAATCGGTTGCCCTGGAGGCGCGCTAATCAGGACTCGTTCGCCTGCGCCTACGCTGTCCATTATCATCGGTCCTACTTTTCGCATGTTTGAATCCTCAGCAAAGACCACTGGACGCATATTTTCCTCCTCGCTGCCAGAAGCTGCACCTGAAGCCGCGACGCCCTCGATCCCTGTCTCACCCTCACCCGTCGCTTTGTTGCTTTCTTCCTCCGCTGGCAAGCCAGTGGTAGCCCCTTCTTGGACATCCCAGACGCATCCACCACTGCTTTCCGGTATACTTTCGGCTTCGTTATCTGTTCTCCCTTCGAAGGAAGCCCCGTTCGTGGTGCTCGCATCGAAGCGTCCACCATTTCTTTGCAGAACAGTGACCCTCAGCTTCATTCATTTTACGCGTTCCAGACGTTGTATACGCCCTCAACCACCCAGTGATGCGGCGTGCAAGGCGGCGGCGGCAGCGGGAGCAGCCGCAGCAGCAGTGGGAAATTGGAGGAAAGAGGCAAAGAAAGTTACGTTTAATAACGTTTAACGACCGACGAGCGCATATTTTTCATGAACAGAATAAATTCTTTGTGAAACTTGACGCAACATTAGTGAAATCGTGAGACGAGCCTGAGTTGGCGAAGATTTCAAGAAGCTGGTGGGGTTGGCAAGAACGATTTGAATTTTGTAAGTGGCACGTGCCAGGCACGTGCCATTGTTTTTAAGCTCATCTTGAAGAATGAGACGGACTGCAATGCTGTAAATTGGACGGTATATTATGTAATGATCAGCAAAAATACGCGCGCAGGTTGAGATGTTATTGTAGAGATCGTTGATGAAAATTACGAATAGCAGGGGTCCTAGTACACTGCCCGGCAGTGCACCAGAAGTGAGATAGGTAAGGGACGATTCAAATTTGTTTCAAAGCGCAAACTTCAGACGAATAGTTGTAAAGTTAGGGATGTTATATAGCCTGAAGTAGTCTATGTTTAAAGTGGCTAAATATGAGATGGGGTGGCAGTTAGCTAAGGGGTCGAAGGCCATGAAAAAGTCGCGAAAGATGTAATCTGTTTGAAAACTAGGATTCACGTGAAAAAAAGTACCAAACCTTCGCGGCACACGCAGCACAGTCTCAGCGTAAGCTGGAGGAGCGGTTCAACAGGAGCTCCATTTTCGGAACGACGCACTACGGGGTCTTCGCAGTGAAGTGTATTCGCGTCGTTTTCACGAGAACCATTTGAACTGCCCGCTGGGCCTCGTCGGCGAGCTGCAGTTTGTCCTGCTCTCTGCACGGCGGTTTGCTGAGCCCGATGTTGGCTGGCTGCGGCGGCGCGCGTAGGTAGAGGATTCGCTTCTTCAATGGTGGCTCCACCTTTCGAGGAGGCGCCATAACGTGTTGTCCCGAACAGCAAACACAGGCACACAGACTACGCGGGGCACGCGCCGCATCCGTGGACTCGTGGCACGGTACGTTGCTGTTGTTGGTCATCGTAATAATGAAGGTTTTGATAATGAAGTGATCATGATGACAGTGAAGGATAATAAAGGAGGTCTAACCTAGCCTGCTTGAGTTAACCAGCCCCAGCTGCATGCAACGTGCAAGTGCTATATGCAGCAGCTACATGTGGGGGACACCCGGTGGAACATCGTGATACAAGCAACAGAGCGCAGTAAGGACGAGGGACAAGTCGAGACGTGGCAAAGCGCTTGTCCTCCCTGCACTTGTCCCTCGTCCTTAGTGCGCTATGTTACTTGCATCACGATGAATAACCAACATGCCCAAACCTATTCCGTTTTGGTGGAACATAACGGAACTGCAATGCAAAGCTTGCACGTACCGACGCTAGGTGGCGCGCATGTCACATCGAGTGTCAAAGGGCACGACACGATGCTAATGATGATCACGATAATTTATACGAATTACCTTTGAAACGGGACAGTGACAACCAGCCCCATAGCCTGCTTAAAGTAATCAGGTACGCCCCACGTGTTTTTCATTGCATGTATATTTATACAATTCCGTTATCTTTTTCTTCCTCGAGACTTGTGTGCCTACCTTGTACCGCTACCTATGCAAATCCTACATGGCGTGCCACCTGATGTAACAATATACATCTGCAATGCAAACGGCACATGTAGAGACGCTGCGCGGCGCGCATCTCGCATCGCTAGGCAAGTGGCAGATATGATGCTAAAGATGCTTATGATGATGACGATATATTTTGTATTTCGCAGGCATCCGCAGTAAGCTGAAAAACACTCGTGCTAAATAGGTAGCAAGGTAGAAATTGTCTAATCTGACGCTTTGCAAAGCGCTGTACAACTTTCTAATTAGAATTTTTTGCCTAAATTCGTTGCTTTAGAAGTTTATAATTAATCTTGACTAATTATCTAACCAAGGAAAATACAAGATATAGCGTGACACACTACACACAAAAGTGAGCGATATGCATTTACCCCGGCCTTCTTAGAGTGCATCGGTACATTTTTAAACATGGCCTAAAGTTAGCTGAAACACCTTCTATATACATCAATGAATCGATTCAGGTAAAACGCACCCCAGCTTCGCCGCTCATCCTTCTTCATGGAAGGGTTGATGAATTTTTTCTGGCACGTCTGTGCACACCTCCGTAAACTTCTTTTTCTTCTTCAAACCTTCTTTAAATGAGTTGTACCGCTACCCGCGCATCTGCTACGTGGCGTTCTACCTGGTGCAATAACATGCAACAGCAGTGCAAAATGTACACGTATCGACACTACGCGTCGCGCATGTCACATCGCGTGTTTCCACACGCGCTAGGACGTGTTTATAGGGTCTTTACCGCTGCATGCTGGCAAGCATTGGCGCGGCCCAGTGGTCGAATAACTGACTTCGACGCAGCAGATCCAGGTTTCATTCCGGAAGAGGCGGACGCCATCGCCAACGGAAACGGCTCTAGGAATGAGCCCACAACAGCTTACGCCGTGATATACGTCAGTGGTTAGTTCTTGTGACTGCCTCTCACACGACAATCCTTTCCTGAAGCCATGCTAGCTAGAGAAGCAAAAAATGTATTTCACTCCGTATGATCACATCTTTGAGATGCAATGATATGTTGAGCATATGCTTGGTAATGAAAATGGATAGTAGTTTTCAGGAGAAGGCTTACTGCCATTTTTATACATAGCTACAACTTTAGCAACTTGCGAGCCAGAGGCGTGCTGGCCTGATGATATTGCCTGGTGGGAAAAATGATGCATTATTTTGCTAGATACTGAAATGGTTTTCTTTAAACTGTTAGACGCTTGAAACTGATGCTTGCAGAAATGGGTATTTTATAGTTATTAATGAGACGTTACATATAAACAATGAGGCCTAAATATGACATCCAATAATGATACTTAAAATATGAGTATTAATGAGGAAGCCATAATAATGAACGACCGTGCACTACTCAGCGACCACACGTTGGCGCGAAAGAGTTTCGGTGCGGATAGACAGAAAAATCGATTTTAGGACAATAATTTGTCTGGTCGGGAGGAGGCATAATGAAAAGGAGAACAGAGAAACGCGGACAAAAAAAATTGGAGGACGCTTAAGCTTCGCCTTCAAGAGTGGAACGCGATAGCGTTATCGCATCGCCTACTCAAACGCGCTACGCCAGCCAAACGTCGCGATCGGCAGAGATAGCCGGGCCCCGACGCGCCATGAAGGCGGACGCGGTAATGGGGCGAGTGGCGCGCCACGTGTCGGGGCAGCGCCGTACATTGCGAGGAGGGGGTCTTCTGTGTTTGCCGCAAGATGGCTCTGCGTGTGCGGAGAGCGCAGAAGAAATTTAGCGGAAACGTACTTCGCTACTCGTGAAACTGCGACTTCTTTAAGTTACATGGTCATAATTACCGATATGCACCGCAGTATAACTTTCTACGGCACGTTTCTAAGGCAACACCGCATTCACTAGAGGCGATTTTGTCCCGCTTTGAAGGAACGAACTCGTGGCTGAGTGGTAGCGTCTCCGTCTCACACTCCGGAGACTGGTTCGATTCCCACCAGCCTATCTTGGAAGATGTTTTTTATTTATGAAGTGCCTTCTGGTATTTATCGCTCACGGCCAACGCCACTGACGCCGACACCGACGACGCCGGCTTTTCTGCGACACGAGCTTCTTAACGCTGCCGCGTTAAAATTAAATGGCTTAAAATACTTCAAGACGTTTCGGCTTCTGTACGCAGCTGGAAGTTTATTGTTTGTTTAGTACACATAGCTGAATGCACCATGGTCTTATGTGGACGTGGCTTACGCCCGCAGTGGAATCGAGAACGTGGCTCTCACTTTGCTGCAGAACGGACTGAGCGGAGCGCGATGATACGTCCCCTACGCCTCGTAGTTTCGACGGCCAAACCGCGGAGTTTCGTACAACAATTACTAGAGGGAACTTCGGCGGTCGTGTCCACGGGAGCCTCAATCGGGTGACATTCAGCTAGCACGGGAATTATGGAAAGCACATGGATTTGGCTAAACTTTGTCTTTCTGGCTTGAAACGGCTTCGTCACTTCGTAAACTCGTCATTTTCAACATACTGTGTAATAACTAATGAAGTAAACACTATTAAAACTGTCCGATAGCAGGATTCGAGAATAGGACTCCTAGTACGCAATCCCGACGATGAAACCGTTAAGCCATGGACGCATGCATCGATACGCGGCTATGGACACCCTTATGAATTTCTCGCATGCAAGCAAGCGCCTTGAGACGCTTGACGCATTCTCATTTGGCCTGCTCAACACACTGAACCGTTCAAGTTAGAAGCGATGCTGCGTGTTTCCGGAGTCTCCCGCACTTAGAAAAGTAAGACTGCTCCGAAATTTACGACGATTAAGGCAGATAGACGGTATAATAAACAAAGTCGCAGGAGCATCTGAATCCACAATTCACGTACTTCCGATCATTGCCATGATGGTTGAACGACCACAGCTCCACAGTTCCCTCTAGTAATTATTTCACGATATGGGCCAAACTGCATTACGCGTTTCTCGACTCTCTCGCGAGCTTGTACGCCTCCACGCGTAGGCCGCGCATGCGCCGTAAGCCGCGACCGCTCAACCGCGGCGACGATGTCGTGAACACGCCTCAAGCTACCGTGCAGTTGCTGTCGAGGTTTTGAATGACCACCGAGAGGGATAACACAGTGACATACTGCTAAAATGTCAAGCGTTGTCAAGCGTAATGCCTGATCAGAAGAACATAGTAACAGAATTACATCTGATGCCTTAGAATACCACTTCCCACAAACTCGTCCAACGTCACTACAGATAACGTTTCTTTGCTTTCACTGATCTAGGCTTTACCACTTCTTTATTTTTGCGATAGCGTTATGTTTGCCTAAGAGGCACGTCGTACACGCTACCTTACAGTTCCGCAGGAGTAGAAGAAGCGTGTACAGTGTTCATTCGTGGTGCTTATTTCTCTCAGTGGAGTCAATTTTTGCAATGACCTGTTTTCGTTCCTTCCTTAGGCAACATCCGTTGCCAGTATTTTTTTTTTTTTTTTACATACTCGGACTCTATGCTTTCTGTCAGGAAGAAACATCTCGCTCGTACTTTAAAATACAGCGACTCGGAGGAATCTTTTGAGCGGGGGCATCACTATATTCCTGCTCTCTGAAACATGTTGAACTTTTCGTGCAAAATGCAGTTCTGCACTGCGCACGCCAGGTGCCTGGCGTTTGGAGGTGAACAAAAAGTGCGCGTTTACAACATGTGCACCGGAGGTCAACTATGAGGTCCCGCGGAGTGCGCCGATCATCGCTCCGGTCACGTGTGCCTCGCGTCGAGTCATGCATCTGCTGCGCTAACTCCCGGCGCTGGCACAGAGCCGCTGAGCTGCGTTTGCGTGGCGAACGTGCGTTCCTCTTTTTACATTTTGCACTTACCGCTACTTTCATTCAGCTCAAGTCTAACGGAAAAATTGCGTTTTATATTCCCGATCGGAAAGACGACGTTATTGTTCGAATCTTTCAAGCCGATCACCCGAAAGACGTATTGGGAGAACACACTGACAGAAAACCAGAAAACAGAGACGGAATGACCGGGATGCTTTCCGGAGGATATCGCAGGTTGGCCACCTTGTACAGGGAAGGGAAAAATTGGTACGAAAGGTGAGAGAGAAAGAATGGAAGATGAAAAGGCACAATGTGTCTCACGTAGCTTGTGTCTAAATATGCAAGCGCTAAGTAGCTGGACATAACAGTGGTCATGTTGACCGCAGTTGCTTGAAGTAAGCCTGGCTATATTTTGCATTTTGGCTAAAGACATAGCTACTTATTAAAATCAAATTTTCAAAAATATATTCAGAGCAATAGGGCCAATTAGAAAATTGTGCACCGTCTGGAAGAAGTCGCTATGAAGCTTGATGAGCTCAATACCTGCTACACGAAATGTTTTTCCAAGATTAGACAAAAAACCCACAAAAAACCAAATATACATTGGATTTTACGTGCCAAAACCACCATCTGATTATGAGGCAGGCTATGGGGAGGGGGCGCTAAGAAGTCGAACCACCTGGGTTTCCTCAACGTGCACTGTTAGGATCGGCCTGCAGGGGTACTGCTCTGCAAAACTATCTCAGCCCACTGCAGGTGCTTCGGTCGATGCGCGGTGGTGGCGCCCTTCAGAGAACCAGCGAGGACGACAGCGCTAACCGATCATGAACATCCTTCGGAGAACTGGACACTACGGCAGCGTAGTCATGGTCTCATGGTCATGGTTTTCATGGTCTCTCTGCAGCAAGAAGAGCTTCCCTAACAAAAGGGTGCTTTGCGGTACGTGGGCCCCAGGATTCGTCACAGTCTGCTGGCACTCGTGGCGACTACAGGAGAAAGCCAGCTCTGGAATTTAGAGGCGCCGGCTGGGGTCAGACGTGACCACCTGGCTACGAGGACGCGCTCAACTCGGGTTCTGGGAATCCAAAGTGCGTACGTGTGTGTGTGTGAGCCCTCCTCCTCCAAGTCGGGTCGACTACGCCCCAACGACTATGGACAGTCCGATTGGACAACAGTTTTCCCTAACCTAGGGATCTAGGGAGAATGGAGTGTTTATAAGCAGCTGTTTGTCGGCTGCTAGGGCGTGCTCGTCATCGTGCTCTGCGATCGTGCTCGAGAAGCAGTTTGTTTGGAGCTTCGTGCTTGCATGCTGTACGCTTCGTCTTGCGAGCTCCATTTGGGAGTCACGCTAGACTGTCGAATGTATCCCTTGTTCTAATGTAAATATCTGTAAATAAATCCTGTAGGCCTAGTTCCTCCCAAGTTTGTCCCTACGACCTACAGCCCTTACAACTGGTGGCAGCGGCGAGATCGTCCGACAACTCTTACAGCGCCTAAATATAAGTACACGGGTGTATTCGAATTTTTTTAGCAGTTTTCCTTGCAGGGATTCGATCCCGCGACCTCTAGCTTAGCAGCCCAATGCCATAGCCACTAAGCAATCACGGCGGGTTCTTTCCGATGTTGAACGAAGCCCATGAAAAGTGTCACGCGAATAGTCACCTGCTACATTTTCTTTTTTTTTGTGTTGCGTGGGCTTTCGTTAAGGCTCGGACACAACTTTTATGTAGCGCACATTTAGCAACGGAAATCTTGGTCGGGATTTCTGCACGATCGCCTACGAATTTCTCATTGAAGAAAAGGGTGTGGGAAGGGAAGGGTAGAGGAGGAAGATGTTCCGGAATGGTATAAGCATAAGCCTTTTCATGTCTACTGGAAGACGAATGCCTCTTCCAGCGAACTCTATTTACTGTCGCCTTGCGCCAATCCACCTCATCTTATTCGTGCAAATTTTCAAATTTCATAACCCCAGCTAATTCACTGCCGTCCTCGACTGCCGCTTCACTGCTCTCGTCACCCATTCTCTAACTCTAGTTGTATGAAAACATCACACACATAAACAATGGTCACGCCAGCTTGTCTGGAAATTTCCTGACAGTGTACGAGGTGAATTATCAACCATATGCGGTAATAACACGTCAGTGCATCGGTTACAACAGAAAATGCCAACATTATTAAATATACACAGAAATAAATACTAAAACGTACTATAATATCTCGCAGAAAGTGCAGCAAAACTTTTCAATGTGCACATACAAAGTCTTTAGAGGTGTAAATATGATGAGCTATTGCAATTATGTACTGCAGAACAAAATCTGACATTCAGTTCAGAGTGGAAAGCAAAGTCGGGAGCGTGTAACCAACAAACTGAGTGCCATAATTTGTTGCTGCATTTGGTACGTGCCATCGTGCTGGAAACCTTATGCTATAGTTCATGAAGTGTCGATTTATAGCAGCTTTAGTGTGCGAATATACTAAACCGCCTTTTATTTCCTTTCGATATGCTGACAATAGGTGTCAAGGAAACGGGTGCTCTACCTTAAGCATTCGTGGCATTAATAATATGGTTTTTATAGGCAGTCCAAAGACTAATACAAATTCACTGTACAATTTTTTTATACAATTGAGTGACCCAATCCATGTTAGCTTTGCACGATGTGCTCAATGCACGACAACAGTAGTTGAGAACACTTGAATATAATGCATTAGAACTTTATATAATTAGGGCTGAAAGCAATCGCAACAACTTGGGTAGTTTTGCTGCAATAGAACCAACATGCCTATGCTACCCCAGACGTTCGTCTAAATTCCTCTAAGCGATTTAGGAGAAAGCTTATATTTTTAATTTAGTCGATGCCATCATAACATCCTTTTGCAACGTCATTATTTTGTGTTTAGTTTGCAATCCTACATGTTTGTGTTTCCTGAGCGCTAGACCACTAGCAGTGGTCCAGTAATTAATTCATTGAAGGCGGTATTCGCGGTCATTACAAGGTTGTCGGCATCATTTCACTTGAATAAAAGCGGTTGAATCGTCTGCGTAAATCATTGTTCGATTATGTAGAGAATAAAAATGTAGGGGTGCTGACATGGCTTCATTGTTGGACTCCATCTTTAAATGGTTTATTGCTAGACGTTATTTATACTAGTTCATTACTATGGATATGATATGATGTCATCAAGTCAAGACATCTTCCGCAGGGGACGTAATGGGTAATTTTTTCCGTAAATGATAGCGAATAATGTCATGAAAAGGTTTCATGTAGTGGATAAAAATCTCGAGCGTCTGCAAGCATTCTTTATTGTTTTCCGGAGTGAAGGCATGTAGACAACTGCTTCCGTTCTAAATATTTTCAGGTTGGACACATGGTTTGAAACACATAATGAACATATGAGCTTTCTCTCCTTTCTGAAAAAAAAATGGTGTTTGCTTAAGCCACCAACCTCTGGCGTGAAAATTCGCTGGAGGAATGCGGACGGTTATATGTATATGTCAGCATTGGTTCTATAAGTCAAGATATGCCCTATATGTCCTCAATTAAGAAAATTATTGAAAAATTATTTCTGAAACGTATTAAGAAGTACCTAGACAAATCTATGTTACTAAAGCCTTGCCAATTTGGTTTTCGTGCAGGTACAGTTCAACCAACTTAGCTTTACTATCATTAATCGATTTCTTAAAGTCTTCCATCGACAATGGCGACTTCATTGGTTCTGTATTTCTTGATTTTACAAAAGCCTTTGACACCGTTAACCATAATATTTTATTTGCGAAACTCGAATCATTGGGTATCACTGGTCCTCCTTTAGCTTTTTTAGGAAATAATTTACTTGATCGCGAACAATCAGCCTGCATAGGTGACGTTTACTCAAATGTTAAAGTCATTAATCACGGGGTACCGCAGGGATCAATACTTAGGCCTTTATTATTTTGTATCTACATTAATGATTTACCTGATTGCATTAATCTTTCTATCGTTGTCCTTTACGCTGATAATAGCACCATTTTCATGTCACGCAAATCGTTAACAACGTTAATCACTACAAGAACAACGAATTGACCAAAGCTATTGAATGGTGTTCTTTAGCAACCTACTTTTGAACCCGCTCAAAACTCGGTTCATAATTTTTAAATCATCTCAAAAAGTTCTTCCCTGTCTACCGCAAGTGTCCATAGGCCATCATTTATTGCCAGCGGCCGATTTTGTAACTGTTCTTGGCATAAAATTAGACTCTAACTTGAAGTTTAATAATCATATTGCTTATATTATGCAAGAAACTGTTTTCGGTATAAGGGCTCTCCCTAAATCTCGTCCATTTTTTTTCCGTTCAGACCTTATTGTCGTTATACTTTGCCTTCATACATAGTCACTTTACATATGATATTACTACGTGGGGAAATACATATAACGGTCATCTTTCGTCCATACAGCAGATTCAGAAGCGATTCAGAAATGCCATTCGCATTATTGCCAACAGTTCTTCTTACTCTAATGCTGCTCCGCCTCCTTCAGGCTAACTTCATTCTTCCTATATCTGGCTTGTTTAAACGTCATTTAGTCAACACTCCATTTAAATTACTTAACGAACAGCTCGCGTTTCAATTAATAGATTCTAGGTTCCTCAAAAATACCAATAGCACTTGGTTTGCCCATAATCACAACTTTCTATGACCTAAATACTTACAAAATGACTTACTCGTTCATGAATGACATTTTGTAAGTAATGACTTACTTACAAAATGGCAAAATGACTTACTCGTTCTCAGCGATTCAACTGTGGAGTGACTTACCCTAACCTCTTAAAACATCATCATCTTTGCATGCATTCAAATATGAACCTAAAATTTTATTATCAGGACTAGTTGTCCTGATTAACTTACTTTGTATATAAAGTGTGTACTTCATTTATTAAATAGGTTATAACAATTTAGATTGGTAATGTGCGAATTTCTTTTTTCATGTATGACTCCTTGTATAAAAATCGAATGTATTCCTTTTCACTACTTCGTTCACTTTTTATTTACTTATATATTGCATGATTTTACACTGCTCCAATTACTAATAATTTTGTACCAATCTTGCTAGCCAAGGGTCGGTCCCGCTGCAGTCGCTTGACATTGGGACGCTCGCCTGTATACTATTAACAACCAACTATGTATCTTGAAAGAATAATAAACAAACTGAATCTGAAACATGCCTAACGGATTTCTTTTTGGAGTCGTTAATGTCGCAAGCAGAACTACTTGTAAGTAAATACGTTTCAATCCAGTGACAGTTATAGGAGATAAGAAAATTGATTTTTGACAAGCAGGAATATACTAACATATGTTTAGGCTTACTGTGGTACTGTCAATACTAGTACAACATTCATTTATGCCATCGGTAGGGGATTGCTCCGGATATGTTTACCACTGTTGATGATGTATTCAACAAATGTCTAGAGGTTCCATTCAGTAGAGTATTCACTCTGCGTTTCTTTTAGCATCAATACCACGAAGGAAAAGTACTGCGCATTGTACTGCGCAATTCATTTGTTAATTGATTTCGAAAACGAACATGCGATGATACATCGATTATCACACGTGACCTAATAAACATATTGCAAATTTTTTTAAAACTTACTTAGTAATTCAGACCTTAGGAATTTCAGATCCCCCTTGGCGACTCTACATTTACCCCAGTTACACAGACTTCATTTTTTCCTGAAACATATGAAGCAGAGGAAGAGTGATTAGTTGACTGGAAATTTTCTCTGGAGAGGTATTTTTGATATGGCGACCAAGGTCATCACCGTGACACCGGACACCTGAAAACATGGGCATATGAGAACTTATGCTACAGCAGAGACCATAAGCGTTTGCGCTTATTGTCGAACTATTGGCAGTCAATAAATCGGTGCAGTATTGCGTGCTGCAAGTGACTGTTGTAGGTAGTGATATGGTAACAAAACAGCCATAAGCGTGAAGCCTTTTGGGGGGCTTTTACTTAGCATATACATGTTGAGATCTCCGCCGCTCGATTTAGGTGAGATATGTAGAATAAAAGCTCTTCTGAACCTAGAAGAAAGTGCCCTTTGTTTTCTGAAGCTGGGCGGCACAAGACCTAATAAAGAGCC
Source organism: Dermacentor andersoni (assembly GCF_023375885.2). NCBI lineage: Eukaryota > Metazoa > Arthropoda > Arachnida > Ixodida > Ixodidae > Dermacentor > Dermacentor andersoni. The sequence goes on along the minus strand of NC_092820.1, from coordinate 110,902,895 downwards.
TGACCATAAAGGAGGATAAGATTTCATGGTCATCAGACGTAAGAGAGAACTGTTCAAGACCACTAGCGCACTCGTTACCAATTACGAGAGGGCTAATGCTCCCGCCCCTATGATCGCTTCTCCATTGTGTGAAACATTGGTGGTTTGGTGGTTCATAAGGAGTTTCTAGAAGGAGACCTCTTTTTGTTTTTGCGCATGCGCATGGGGTTGCGCCACAGTAGTTTTCGGCGTACAGGTGACAGACAGAGGGACGAATCCGCTAGCCATATACAGCTTCACTGTAAAAATCAGAACGATTTATCCAGTTAAGTCCACCGTTCAAGGTAAGTTGAAGATTTTATCAGTTGTGCACGCTCCCCGTACTCTTTTCTTTCGAAGAAAAAAAACTCCCAATACTGTCGTCATCGAAGATGACGCTAAGTCAGCGCGCATTTCTCGCCCAACCGCTGGGATGAAAGTTGTATTTCCTTACTCACCGCCCAGAGAATCGGCAACTTTTCGCGCGGCCTCGAAATTCTTGTCGGCCGCCACCACGATCACACCTTCAGCGGCCAGGACATGACAGACGGCCTCCCCGATACCGCTGGCTGCTCCAGTGACCAGCGCCAGCCGACCAATGAGCGATGCGCCTGCCGTAGTCATGTCGCTCTGCAGTCGGTGTGCACGAAAGACCGCTGGCTGCGTTCTCGGCAAGAGTTACAGTCGTGCTAAAACGGGAATCTATGACGCGTGCATGAAATGTTCCGTGCTATGGTTAATAGTACGAAAGCATCGAGGTAGTGTTTCCTGTCAGGCAGATGCTGAACATCTGTTGTCCTTGCGGGCTTAATAAATTTACCAAAACTGACCCATGCATTGCCGAACAATGCAGGTGAATAATAGTGCAAGCATTCAGGGCTTTGGCCTAGCTAAGCCTGCAAGGACAAAGAACATGTTTCAAGTCGCTCGCACGCGGTGCTTTCTTATTATGCACTAACCCAGGCTTTACCTTGGCACACTTGAAGCCCTGTAATATCTCGCCCCTTAACAATCAGCAAAGCGATCCATAGTTTATTTCAGTTACTGTGATGCTAAAGTGGGAACCCTTTTAACTCGTTCCCTGGATGTCAATGTTATCGTACTGAAACATTTCTATAAAAATGGTCAGATGTGTTCTCACATCGGCCGGAGCCGTCGCAAGCACTGGCGCTGCGGCGCGTGTGATGAAAGTCTGAAAGTTTATTTAACATAAATAAAGTGTACAATTACGAAGTACATACTTTTCGGACCCAACAAATTTGTTTAAGGGTCCGTACCAATAGTTATCAGGAAAAAAACACTTCTATGACAGCTGCTTTTTTATACTGCAAAGTCACCTGAAACAAAAATAGCTGGAATAAGCAAAAGAAGATAATACAGCAGTAGGGGTGGTTTCACACACGAGATACATTTTTCTAACAATTCTATTTTTTACGTCATCGAAAACATCGGCACAGGAAAAGAAAAAGGGAAGATGTGTGCAAGCATGCGCAGTGCTACACATTGTCACTAAGGGAATGCTTTGTTTAAGAAATGTAGGCAATGTTATTAGAGTGGTTAGGTTTCTATCAAGCCTATTCCAAACTGAGGTGCCTGTAAATTGTAGTGTAGAGCAACCGTAATTAGTATTTACCTTACGCAATTAAAAACGACAGTGAAATGCGTTCCCAACAGTGCGAAGTGAGGGACCGAGCGACACTGTTGTCAAGGCTAGTTCTTGATTAATGATTTGGTGCATGACGGAGGCGATGTTGTATGTTGTTAAACCGTAAATATTGAGGATGTTTAGGGTTTTAAATTAATCTTCACTTTTGATATGCGTATTCTGAAGTGCTATAATGCGAAGAACTATTTTTTGAAATCTAAACACCGGTGACGCTATTTCTTGCATAAACGTCGTAACTTATCCGAATACGTTATTACAGAGAAAATAATCAGTGGCCGTCATAAGGAGGTTGCCGATCTCACACGCGGGAGCCCTATCATTCAGTCACCTCATCAAATTAAAAATGAATAAGGTCCATACATATCTTAGCCAATGAGGCGTTGCATTTCATCCTGGATGACATTTTGTTCGTCAGGCACACACGTTCCAAGCTACTCAGCACACCTAGTTAAGCGGTTTAGTAGCTTTCCCATAAAGACGTGGGCCGGTTCTCACAAAAACTGTTACGCTACAAATGTCCGGTGGTGCCAATTCCAGCCAACCATAATGCTCGACATATTTTGAGCGAAGGCAGCCAGCCAAGCGCAAGAACGGCTTGCGAAAGATACGCTTTGCGAGTTCGGTCTCGCGAGCGCTGCCAGGGGACACAAGGCAGTCAGCTTCAACGTGCGATACAACACGGGTTTCGATCATCAACGGAAAACTATTATAATGACTCAATCCTATAAAAAGGATACGTGAACGCTGCTGATATCAAAGCTTCTCTTGAAGTAGCGCCAAATTACAAAAATCACAGATTCAGCGCAATGCCTCGCAGCCAAGTAAGTAAGTGTGCTAAGCAGCTATGCTGCCACGCACCACTTTCCATGGCTTACCGAACCCGTCATACGTCTGACCGAATGCATTTAGAAAAGTGGTTAAAGATTGGTCATTGCTGCGTGATACTTACATCGGGCAAATCGTACATCCAGATCAACGAGCAGAAAAGGAGCACACTTTAAACGTGGATAACGTAGGGCCATTTGACTCAGGCAGCAAAGTTGAAAAATTTGGGCCCGTATTTGTCGCTGCATGTACGACCGCTTTTTGGTTCAATCAGGAGAGAAAATTGCTCTCCGACCCTAAGCGAGAATCAAATCGACAGACTAACAAGCAGAACTGCCGCAGAGACTGCTTTTGATAGTTTACGTAGGAGTGCGTGCAACACAAGTTAGGAGAGGATTTAGAAACCAGAATATTATTTTCGTTTCATCGTCAGTGAGTGCTCGGTGCAGTTTCAAGGAAGACCTACGCTTCTCAATAGAATGTATGATTGTACAGAGCTGCCGCAGGAGTAAAACTGATGCGGGAGGAAAAGGGTGGGCTCGTCCGGGTTTCGAATCAGGGACTTTTCGCATCCGAAGCGATAATCATACCCCTAGACCAACGAGCCAAACTGCCGCAGTGATCCCTTTCGGCGTTTCAAAGGGAGTGCAACAAAATCGGCGAGGTGATTCTGAAAATCCGAATAATATTTTCGTTTACTCGTCAGTGAATGCTCGTTGCACTTTTGAACAAGACCTACGCTATCCAATTATTAGAACTCACGACACTTTGGCGCTGTTCTCAGAATAGCGAAGCACGTCCGAAATTTGAGCCCGGGACCTCACGCACCCGAAGCGCGAATCATACGCCTAGACCAATGGGTCGAAGTGTCGGACACATCACTTTCGGTGGTCTATAGGGGGTGTAATGCAAGTGATGAGATGATTCAGAAACCAGGATACAATTTTCATTTCCTCCTCAGCGAGTGCTCGTAACAGTTTGAAGGAAGCCTTACACAGCTCAAACAATAGAAGTTACGGTAATTCAGCGCGCTTCTAAGATGTAATACTGATGTGGCAGGAAAGAAAATTAATCAGCCTTTCTACTCTTTGAAGGAGGACTACCAGCGAAGCTGGTATGGGTTATTATAAAATGGCCAAATTATATAGATGTATGAGCATATATATGCTGTAAAGGCATTGATTAGTCAACGGTATTTAGGACCGATCGTTAGCGCAGGGCACAGACTCTCAGCACGAGCGGCATTCACGAGAAAGAATGCCGAAGGGTACAGCCCATTAGAAAGCACTCGAAAGGACGACCCGTTACATGGTTCCAATCCTCTAGAATTAACCCCGGGAACGAACACGGAGCCACCCGGCGACCTAATCGCTTATCACTATGAGTGGGTCATAGTAGGTCTTGAGGCGGTCGACGTTGACAGCGTCTCGTTCACGACGGCGCATGTCCGAAGACGGTTCAACGGGCTCGATCACGTAGTTTACTGGAGATGTGTGTTCGACGACGCCGTAGGGGCCTTCATACTTGGGCAGTGGTTTCGACGAGAGACCAGGTGCAGTGGAAGGGACCGAGAGACCCAAAAAGGCTCCGGGGAGGAACATGGGCGCAGAAGTGGTGTTACCGCGAACACTCTTCTGGCGCTTTTGGCCATTTGAAGTAAAGGCACGCGCGAGATCGCCACACTCTTCGGCATGTCTGACTGTGGCAGAAATAGGCGCACACTCAGATGCAGCCCGCTTCTACGGAAGGATTGTGTCGATTGTGTGCGACAGGGACCAACCGAATAGTAAGAAAAAGGGTGAAAATCAGTAGTGCTCTGAGTGGCGGTTCTGTAGGCGTAGGTCGCGAAGGGCACAAGACATCCCAACTTGTTTGGTTGGAGGCTACGTAAATTGCGAGCATGTCGCCAAGCGAACGGTTAAATCGTTCTAGGCCAATATTCTGCGGGTGGTAAGCAGCACTTGCGCGGTGCACAGCGTGGCACGCTTTGAGGATAGCTTCGACGACTTCCGACAAGAAGACACGTCCGCGATCGCTGAGGAACTGTTGTGGTTGACCGTGACGCAGTGTGAATCGGTGAAGCAGGAAGGAGGTAACATCACACGCTGTAGCCCCTGGGAAAGCGGCAGTTTCGGCATACCGCGCAAGGTGGTCAGCAGCCACGATGGCCCAGTGGATACAAGCAGCGGTCGGGAGAAGTGGCCCATGCAAATCGATGCCGACGCGCTCGAACGGCCGGGTAGGGCAAGGTAATGGTTGCGCAGGCCGGCTGGTGAGAGACGCGGTGAAGATTTCCGGCGCAGACAATCCGGGCACGAGCGAACGAACTTCTTAACCTAGCTGTACATTCCACGCCAGTATTATCGCTGTCAAATGCACTGGTAAGCTTTTAATGCTCTCGAATGTGGAAACTGTGGGTCAGAGTGGAGTGGCGAGTATATTTCAGAGCGCAGACTGCGGGGTACTACTAGTAACCACTGGCGGCCATCGGCGGTATAGTTGCGTCGGGGAGTAAGCTGTGGCGAATGGCGAAATGGTGGGCTTGACGACGTAACGCGCAAGTAGTTGGTTTTGCCGATGGATCAGAGAGCAAGTCTATCAGCGAGGCGATCCAGTGGTCCTTTGCGCTTCGGAAGTGATGGTCGATGGAGGAAACGGCAAGCTGGGATACGGATCAGCGGGCATTGTCATCGGGCAACGGAGAGCGTGAGAGGGCGTCGGCGTTGGTGTGCTAGCGGCCGCTGCGGTAGAGCACACGAATATTGTAGCCTTGCAGGCGAAGTGCCCAACGGGCAACCGGGCCTCAGGCCTGCTTCCGTGACGCAACCAGTAAAGTGCGTGGTGATCCATGACGACGTCAAATGGGCGACCATACAAACATGGCTGGAACTTATCAAGAGCCCAGATGGTTGTCAAACATTCTTTTTCCGTCACGGTGAAGTTATTTTGGGCTTTCGTCAGCGTGTGACTTGCATCATCCACAACATATTGAGAAAACAGGGGTTTTCGCTGTGCAAGGACTGCGCCGAAGCCAACAATGCTGGCATCAGTGCGCACCCTAGCGGCCGTCGCGTCGTAGTGACGCAAGATAGGAGACGGCGCAAGATGGCGAACGCCTCGTCGCACTCTGACCAGCACTAAGTGAGGAGCCCGCAGTTTCCAAGGAGCTCCGTCAAGGGCGATAAGATGGCGGAGAAGTTTGCTATGAATCGTCTAAAGCAGGAACACAGACCTACAAAACTGCGCAGGTTTTTGATGGATGTGTGGTTAGGGATTTCGGCAACGACCCGAATATGGGTGGATCGGGAAGAATTCCATCACTCAAGATGACGTAACCTAGAATTGTCAGGTGCCGGGCAGAAAATCGGCAGTTCTTGAAGTTTACTTGTAACTCTGCGGTTCTTAAACACGTTAGAACAGACCGGTCCTGTTGAAGGTGCCCGGGGTAGTCAGGAGGAAAAATAACGACGTCTTCAAGATAGCATAAGCACGTGTGCCACTTCAAGCCCCGCAGAACTGTGTCCATCATGCGGTCAAACGTTGAGTTCGCATTACAAAGTCCAAACGGCATGATGTTAAATTTGTAAAAGGCGTCGAGTATGACAAAAGCTGTCTTCGGCTGATCGGCGTCTGGCATGAATACCTGCGCAAATCTAGAGATGAAAAAAATTCTGAACACTATAGACTCGTCGTCTATGCGCGGTAGGGGGCACACGTCCTTACGAGTAATTTAATACCTACACTGTTCGAGTAACACAAGTTCCGATAATATAGCGCTATACTCTTAAATATAGTGATGCGGAAGGAAAAAGCAAAACGGGCTCGCCCGGGATTTGAACCCAGTACCTCTCGCACCCGAAGCGAGAATAATACCCCTAGACCAACGAGCCGAAGGTTGACAGGGAGCGTTTTCGACGGCTTCTAATGGACGCAACAAAATCGGACAGGTGCTTCAGAAAAGCGGAATGTTATTTTCTGTCCACGTCACTGGGTGCTCGTTACAGATTCCAGTGGGAAATTCCGTGATCAAATAAAATAAATTGCGATGCATTTGCACTCTTCTCTGTAGTGATACCTATGCTTGAGGAAAGAATGCATAAGTGGCCTCCTCCGCGATTTGAACCAGGGGTCTCTGCGTACCTTAGCCAGAATCATACCAATAGATTAACGAGTCGAGCTGTCGCAGAGACTGCTAGTGGTGGCTGAAGGGCCTCTGCAAGACAAGTGAGGAGATAACTGAGAGAGCAGATTAATATTTTTGTTTCTTCGTGAGTGAGAGCTAGTTGCAGTTTCGAGGAAGGCCTACGCTGTTCAAGTAACGCAAGTTAGGATAATTTAGCGTTAGACTCTGAAGTAATACTGATGCGGAAGGAAAAAGCAAAAACTGGGCTCGTCCGGGATATGAACCCGGGACCTCTCGCACCCGAAGCGAGAATCATACCCCTAGACCAACGAGCCGAAGGTTGACAGGGAGCGTTTTCGACGGCTTCTAAGGGAGCGCAACAAAATCGGACAGGTGCTTCAGAAAAGCGGAATGTTATTTTCTGTCCACGTCACTGGGTGCTCGTTACAGTTTCCAGTGGGAAGTTCCCTGATACAATAAAATAAATTGCGATGCATTTGCACTCTTCTCTGTAGTGATACCTATGCTTGAGGAAAGAATGAATAAGTGGCCTCCTCCGCGATTTGAACCATGGGTCTCTGCGTACCTTAGCTAGAATCATACCAATAGATTAACGAGTCGAGCTGTCGCAGAGAGTGCTGGTGGTGGCTGAAGGGCCTCTGCAAGACAAGTGAGGAAATAACTGAGAGAGCAGATTAATATTTTCGTTTCTTCGTGAGTGAGAGCTCGTTGCAGTTTTGAGGAAAGCCTACGCTGTTCAAGTAACGCAAGTTAGGATAATTTAGCGTTAGACTCTGAAGTAATACTGATGCGGGAGGAAAAAGCAAAAACTTGGCTCGTCCGGGATTTGAACCCGGGACCTCTCGCACCCGAAGCGAGAGTCACACCCCTAGACCAACGAGCTTCTTTTTTTCCTTTATTACCTTCTTGGTACATGACACAATGAAAGACATACAAAACACTAATATCGCTTTACAAGTAAAAGCTGCGAGTGGTGCACTGGCCAGCTCACACCAAAGGATTAAAAGCGTTTAAGTTTGGCGAGGTCATCCATTAATGGGAGCCATTCCGGCTGTTCTTTTTGAGCCTTAAACACATCTCTTACAAAAGACACATTTTCAATGAAATACTCTCGTGCAGGGAGGATAGTTTCATCTGCATGCCTAAACGCCATTCAATTTTTTCATATACTGTGTAAGCTTTTAAGCATAAACATGTCCCTCGGCACTTCATCACCGCTATCTACCGATAGAAATTTTATGCCGTAAGATGATATTGGAAGCTGCTTTTTTAAAGTTCGTTGCAAGAGGTCCCAGTGAAATACAGCGTCTGTGCAGTGAAGGAACATGTGTTCTATAGTCTCCGGTTTTCTACAGATTAGACAAATTGTGAACCATGGGACAAATATTCCTTTCTTTTGTAGCTATGGTTTCACGAGCAGTGTGCCAGTGTGCAGCTGAAAGAAGAAGGATTTCATTGAGGGCCGCACCGACATCTTTTTCACTCTCTTCAGTACATTCCCTTCAGAGCCAACACAGTATATGGAACGGTACAAAGGTATAGGCAACATAGTATCAATAAGGTCTTTATAAAGTTGTTTCCTTCTAACTCAGCAAGATACTGTGCAGGAAAGCGAACTTTCAAACACTGAAAAGCGTGCACAACCTCCCAAAGAAAGCCCCGCACCCGTACGCGTTTCACAGGGCTGGATGATACAACATATTCAGGCAGTGCCTCTTTCAACAAACTTGCATTACCGTACGCAGGAAAGCATCTTTTTGGTCTCGGAGGAACATAAATGTTGACACAAGTTGCCTAAGAAACAAATGAGCCAAACCTAGGCCACCCTTTCCCACGGACAGAAAGAGATTTGTGCGACTTGTCCTCCCCCAACTCGACCCCCAAATGAACACTGCGAAAACTCGGTGCAATCTCTGGACGCTGGTCCGTGACATACACAGTGCCTGCAGCACATACCATACCTTGGCCACCAGAAAGAGGTTACATACTGTGGCCCGAGCAAAACTTGAAAGATCGCGGCCACCCCATTTGTGCGTACATTCGCGTGTGCGCTCAGTTTCCGCTTCCCAATATTTTGCAGGTTCTCGATAGTGGTCTAGCGGTACTCCCAAGTATTTGACAGGTGACGTTGCCCACTGAACGCTCTCAAACATTTCAGGCGCATAATGCCATTTTCTGTGCGAGAAACCAAAACACTGTTCCCAGTTTATCACACTTCCGGAGGCTTTGCAAAACCTAGCCGCGACCTTCACCACTTCAGTTAGACTTTCTCTATCTTCGCAAAAAATGGCGATATCATCCGCATACGCAAGTACTTTAACTTCAGTGGACAACATCGTGAAGCCACACACTTTATCGTTTGATATAATTTTCAGGCAAAAAGGTTCGAGATACAGTGCAAACAACAATGGAGACAATGCGCACTCTTGCCTCACGGAAGAACGAACTGTGATACTTTCACTCAGCTGCTTATTAACAATAAGGTTTGCCGTACAACCAGCATATGCCATTTTGACACCTTCCAAGAGCACTCGGCCGACATTCACGTGTTCGAGGGTACAAAACAGGATGTGGTGGTTGACGCGGTCAAAGGCCTTTTCCATGTCCAGTTGCAACATGGCTACACGTTTATCAAAAGCATCGCAGCATTCTAATATGCTCCGTGCTACGTGAATATTTGTCGTTATCGTACGTCCTTTAATCCCGCACGTTTGGTGCTGGCCTACGATAGCTTTTATTGCATTCTGCAACCTTCTGCCCAGAACCTTCATGAATATTTTATTGTCCACATTCGTGGGACTCATGGGCCGATACCCTCTGACTGCCAATCTCTTAACCGGGTCTTCACTCTTCGGAACTAGGACGATGTGACTTCTTCGGAAGGACGGAGGCATCATCTGCTTTTCGTATGTTTCTTCAATTACGCTGTGTAGAATATGCGCCATGTCAGACCTAAACGCTTTGTAAAAAGCTGCGCCCAGCCCGTCGGGACCAGGTGATTTGCCGGAGATTAACTCGTCGATTGCGCGCTCTACTTCCGCTGCACTAATCGATGCCTCGAGCCCCAGCTTGACTTCATCTTCTAAAATAGGCATTAGTGCCAAAAACTCCGCCGCGAGGCCTTCTTCAACACGTGACTCGTGACCCAGTATTTCTTCGTAATAATCAACAAACGCACGTTGAATAGTGTTAGAGTCACGAGCCACTTCGCCCTTGTACTCTATCGCTTTTATCTCGTTCTTTACTGCATATCGTTTTTCGTCGTACAGGGACCGCTTTGTCGGCATCTCGCCAAAGCACAACCGTTCTGCACGTGCGCGTATGACCGCTCCTTTATATTTCTCTTTATCCATCAGTTCTAACTTATTTTTCGTTTCTTTTATTTCTTTTTCGTACTGGCCCGGCTGAGTACTTTCCTACCTCAGCAGCAAATCTAAGCGGCGCTGAAATTCTTTTTCGTCTGCCTTGTAGCTTTGGCGCAGCGCACTCGCTCTTTCTATAGCAATCATTTTTATTTCTTCTTTAAAATGTTCCCATTTTCCAATAATGTCCCTCTGATCACCCCTTTGCAAACAGTAATTTTTTCTTTTACTGTAAACACAAAGCGTTCATCCTCAAGAAGCCTTATATTAAATTTCCATAGTTCCCAGTTGAACTTCGACCTTTTGGTCTTCGTTCCTATTGTAACCTTTACCATGCAATGATCGCTGAACGCAACGTTTTTAATCAAGTAGTCACTGCACATTGGGACCAGGCCAGCAGACGCATAAACCCTGTCAAGTCTTGCATGACTTGCTTGTTGGAAATGTGTGAACTGCATACGGGCACCTTCTGACAGAGCACTCCCGACGTCTTCCAAATTGTGCTCCAGGACAATTTCATTCAAAAGTAACGAGCTCTGGTTTCGAATGGTCGCATTAGTAACTCTGTCTTCGGGCATGCATACGCAGTTGAAGTCACCCATCAGAATAATGTATCTAGGTGACTTCAGATAGGGCTGCGCCATTTCGAAGAAAGCTTTGCACTCATTTTCCTTATTTGGGGCATACACACATATTACGCGCCACTGTAAATCAAGATACGAAAAATCACACATCACTAAACGCCCGGTGTTCAAAACTGTAACAGGTTCTTCAATAACACCTAAAGAATTTCGAATTAAAATGGCACACCCTCCCGACATACCAACAGAATGACACACGCATACATTGTAACGGCTTCTAAAAGGCTCAACCATGCGGTTCGTCTGAGCTTCACTTTCCACCTTGGTCTCTTGCACTGCCACTACGTCCACATCGTTCTCAAACAGGAGGCGACTTAATTGATACTGACGCCACCTCGCTGCCAGTCCCCTTACATTAAACGTGGCAAATTTAAGTGCTGCTTCTGTTGTGCCTGCCATGTGCGCGACAACTTAAATAGGCCGAACGGCTTCGTGCTCACCTTCAGCCTTATTACACCGAGAAGTGAAGCTCAGCAATTTTCCCTTCTCAAGAGTTCTCGAGCCCACCCAAGAGGCGTGCTCGCTTTGTGCAGCAGGCTGGTGCAGCCTCAGCGCGCTGGTCGTCGTAGTCCCATTGTGGGTCGCCTCTCGTCCCTTGTCAAGCCAGAAGGGAGCCATGGTTCCTACGTCGGTGTAGTCTTCACCGGATTTTTGTCCGGCGGGATGTTGGGCTTCGGGCCAAACGTCGGCCGGCGCGGCCCTCCCGATTTAGGGGGTGGTTCGTCGACACTCGCAGAAGGATGCTGAACCTCTTCGACACAGGCCTTGTGGTGTGTCCTCTTTGCTGGAGCACTACTCACGCTTGTTTGGACGACGTCCAGGCCTTCTCCCTCCTCTTGAGGTTTTCCATGTACTGCTTCCGTAGCAGTGCTTGTGCTTAGTTCCGCTGCATCAATCTTCGGGGCTACAACATCCAACCTGCTTCGACGCAGTGGTCTGGTCTTCAGTCTGTGTCGCTGCCACGCCCCTCTTGACGGTGTTAGGCGCTGCCTGCAGAGTATTCTTTTGTGCTGTTCTCGCTGCCTCCTCGGATTCGTCCGCACCCATGAGAAGTTCGGAGTCATCTTCTCCTCTCATGTGCCCTGTGACATTTGCGTACGTTTTGACGCACTGCGATTGGTCATGGCCGAAGCGACGGCACTGACTGCAACGGGGAACTTTGCATTCACGTCGGACGTGTCCTGAAGTGTGGCACCTTAGGCAAAGCGGGGCTCTTCCAGGAACCACAACGAGGGCCTGCTCTCCAGCAATGCGTAGCTGGTGAGGCAGGTCATCAATTGTAACTCCAGGCTTCATTTCAAGGACACACAACGCGTTGACGAACCCTTGTCCATGACTCCCTGAACGCGCCAGCGTTCCTTGGCGACTTCCGTCACCGTTCCGTAAGGTGCAAAGGCTGTTGGCACATCTTCGTCTTGCACGTTGTACAAAATGCAGTGGATCTTCATCCTCACGTCCTGGTCATCCGGATCAATGACAATGCACCGTCGTTTTTTAACAGTCACTTCACGGGCTGAAAGCAGCTTCTTCATTCCTTCAACACTCTTGAACGTGATAGCCCAGATGTGATTTATTTGGTACGCCCCCAAGGCGACAACCTCGGGGAGCAGTGCCAAACGAACCAGTGCGTCGCGAAAATCCTCGACCTTGTAGGGCCTTGCTCTTACGTCGGCGTGCAAAAACAGCGTATTTACAACAATTCGACCTGCTGGTAGCCGCGGCAAAATAACTTCATAATCCTTGTCACTCGAGCCAGCAAACCTGTTTCCACGGCCAAGCTGGGCCGCTGATACCGCTCCGTTGGAGCACATGATGCGCACGTCCGTCACGCTCGGTGAGCGGAAGTCGACTCCCCCTAGACCAACGAGCCGAACGTTCACAGAGAGCGTTTTCGACGGCTTCTAAGGGAGTGAAACAAAATCGGACAGGTGCTTCAGAAAAGCGGAATGTTATTTTCTGTCCACATCACTGGGTGCTCGTTACAGTTTCCAGTGGGAAATTCCCTGATCAAATAAAATAAATTGCGATGCATTTGCACTCTTCTCTGTAGTGATACCTATGCTTGAGGAAACAATGAATAAGTGGCCTCCTCCGCGATTTGAACCAGGGCTCTCTGCGTACCTTAGCCAGAATCATACCAATAGATTAACGAGTCGAGCTGTCGCAGAGAGTGCTTGTGGGGGCTGAAGGGCCTCTGCAAGAAAGTGAGGAGACAACTGAGAGAGCAGATTATTATTTTCCTTTCTTCGTGAGTGAGAGCTCGTTGCAGTTTCGAGGAAGGCCTACGCTGTTCAAGTAACGCAAGTTAGGATAATTTAGCATTAGACTCTGAAGTAATACTGATGCGGAAGGAAAAAGCAAGAACTGGGCTCGTCCGGGATTCGAACCCGGGACCTCTCGCACCCAAAGCGAGAATCATACCCCTAGACCAACGAGCCGAACGATCACGCAGAGCGTTTTCGACGGCTTCTAAGGGAGTGCGACAAAATCGGACAGGTGCTTCCGAAAAGCGGAATGTTATTTTCTGTCCACGTCACTGGGTGCTCGTTAAAGTTTCCAGTGGGAAATTCGCTGATCAAGAAAAATATATTGCGATGCATTTGCACTCTTTTCTGTAGTGATACTTATGCTTGAGGAAAGAATGAATAAGTGGCCTCCTCCGCGATTTGAACCAGGGGTCTCTGCGTACCTTAGCCAGAATCATACCAATAGATTAACGAGTCGAGCTGTCGCAGAGACTGCTTGTGGTGGCTGAAGGGCCTCTGCAAGACAAGTGAGGAGAATACTGAGAGAGCAGATTAATATTTTTGTTTCTTCGTGAGTGAGAGCTAGTTGCAGTTTCGAGGAAGGCCTACGCTGTTCAAGTAACGCAAGTTAGGATAATTTAGCGTTAGACTCTGAAGTAATACTGATGCGGAAGGAAAAAGCAAAAACTGGGCTCGTCCGCGATTTGAACCCGGGACCTCTCGCACCCAAAGCGAGAATCATACCCCTAGACCAACGAGCGGAACGATCACAAAGAGCGTTTTCGACGGCTTTTAAGGGAGTGCAACAAAATCGGACAGGTGCATCCGAAAAGCGGAATGTTATTTTCTGTCCACGTCACTAGGTGCTCGTTACAGTTTCCAGTGGGAAATTCCCTGATCAAACAAAATAAATTGCGATGCATTTGCGCTCTTCTCTGTAGTGATACCTATGCTTGAGGAAAGAATGAATAAGTGGCCTCCTCCGCGATTTGAACCAGGGGTCTCTGCGTACCTTAGCCAGAATCATACCAATAGATTAACGAGTCGAGCTGTCGCAGAGACTGCTTGTGGTGGCTGAAGGGCCTCTGCAAGACAAGTGAGGAGACAACTGAGAGAGCAGCTCGTCCGAGATTTGAACCCGGGACCTCTCGCACCCAAAGCGAGAATCATACCCCTAGACCAAGGAGCCGAACGATCACAAAGAGCGTTTTCGACGGCTTCTAAGGGAGTGCAACAAAATCGGACAGGTGCATCCGAAAAGCGGAATGTTATTTTCTGTCCACGTCACTGGGTGCTCGTTACAGTTTCCAGTGGGAAATTCCCTGATCAAACAAAATAAATTGCGATGCATTTGCACTCTTCTCTGTAGTAATACCTATGCTTGAGGAAAGAATGAATAAGTGGCCTCCTCCGCGATTTGAACCAGGGGTCTCTGCGTACCTTAGCCAGAATCATACCAATAGATTAACGAGTCGAGCTGTCGCAGAGACTGCTTGTGGTGGCTGAAGGGCCTCTGCAAGACAAGTGAGGAGACAACTGAGAGAGCAGCTCGTCCGAGATTTGAACCCGGGACCTCTCGCACCCAAAGCGAGAATCATACCCCTAGACCAAGGAGCCGAACGATCACAAAGAGCGTTTTCGACGGCTTCTAAGGGAGTGCAACAAAATCGGACAGGTGCATCCGAAAAGCGGAATGTTATTTTCTGTCCACGTCACTGGGTGCTCGTTACAGTTTCCAGTGGGAAATTCCCTGATCAAACAAAATAAATTGCGATGCATTTGCACTCTTCTCTGTAGTGATACCTATGCTTGAGGAAAGAATGAATAAGTGGCCTCCTCCGCGATTTGAACCAGGGGTCTCTGCGTACCTTAGCCAGAATCATACCAATAGATTAACGAGTCGAGCTGTCGCAGAGACTGCTTGTGGTGGCTGAAGGGCCTCTGCAAGACAAGTGAGGAGACAACTGAGAGAGCAGCTCGTCCGAATTTGAACCCGGGACCTCTCGCACCCAAAGCGAGAATCATACCCCTAGACCAAGGAGCCGAATGATCACAAAGAGCGTTTTCGACGGCTTCTAAGGGAGTGCAACAAAATCGGACAGGTGCTTCCGAAAAGCGGAATGTTATTTTCTGTCCACGTCACTGGGTGCTCGTTAAAGTTTCCAGTGGGAAATTCGCTGATCAAGCAAAATATATTGCGATGCATTTGCACTCTTTTCTGTAGTGATACTTATGCTTGAGGAAAGGATGAATAACTGGCCTCCTCCGCAATTTGAACCAGGGGTCTCTGCGTACCTTAGCCAGAAACATACCAATAGATTAACGAGTCGAGCTGTCGCAGAGACTGCTTGTGGTGGCTGAAGGGCATCTGCAAGACAAGTGAGGAGAATACTGAGACAGCAGATTAATATTTTTGTTTTTTCGTGAGTGAGAGCTAGTTGCAGTTTCGAGGAAGGCCTACGCTGTTCAAGTAACGCAAGTTAGGATAATTTAACGTTAGACTCTGAAGTAATACTGATGCGGAAGGAAAAAGCAAAAACTGGGCTCGTCCGGGATTTGAACCCGGGACCTCTCGCACCCGAAGCGAGAATCATACCCCTAGACCAACGAGCCGAACGATCACAGACAGCGTTTTCGACGGCTTCTAAGGGAGTGCCATAAAATCGGACAGGTGCTTCCTAAAAGCGGAATGTTATTTTCTGTCCACGTCACTGGGTTCTCGTTACAGTTTCCAGTGGGAAATTCGCTGATCACATAAAATAAATTGCGATGCATTAGCACTCTTCTCTGTAGTGATACTTATGCTTGAGGAAAGAATGAATAAGTGGCCTCCTCCGCGATTTGAACCAGGGGTCTCTGCGTACCTTAGCCAGAATCACACCAAAAGATTAACGAGTCGAGCTGCCGCAGAGACTGCTTGCGGTGGCTGAAGTGCCTTTGCAAGACAAGTGAGGAGATAACTGAGAGAGCAGATTAATATTTTCGTTTCTTCGTGAGTGAGAGCTCGTTGCAGTTTCGAGGAAGGCCTACGCGTTTCAAGTAATGCAAATTAGGATAATTAAGCGTTAGACTCTGAAGTAATACTGATGCGGAAGGAAAAAGCAAGAATTGGGCTCGTCCGGGAATTGAACCCGGGACCTCTCGCACCCAAAGCGAGAATCATACCCCTAGACCAACGAGACTTTTTTTTTTCTTTATTGCCTGTTTACATCATACAGAAACAACCGAAGGATCTCAAAAACTTTTGAAATTGATCAACTCATCAAACAGTGTAACCCAATCAGGTGTTTCTGGCTGGGCTCGGTACAGCTCTAGCATATACGCTACATGTTCAATAAAATTTTCCTTTACAGGCCGAGCGTTAGTGTCGGCATGTCTTACCGACATTCGGGTTTTCCATATACTATGGAGGCTGAGTATCATTATCATGTCGTAGGGAATGTCGCCGTGATTCTCAACTGGTAAGTGCGGGATTCCATGTGGTGTAATAGGTAAGTCCTTTTTGATAGTTCGCTGAAGGATGTCCCAGTGAAATATGGGATCCCAGCAATTAATAAATACATGTTCTATTGTCTCTGGTTTTTGGCACAGTATGCAGTTGACTGTCCACGGTACAACCATTCCTTTATCTTGTAGCCACGTTTTTACAGGTAGAGTGTTTGTATGGTGCTTGAAGAAAAAGTATTTTACATGCGGTCGTATCGGCATTCCTTTAACGCGTTTTAAGACGTCTTGTCCACAGCCTCCAGTGTATATGCTTCTGTACACTGGCAGAGGTAACATAACATCCAGCAAATCCTTGTAGAGCTTTTTCTTTTTTACTGTACTCAAGTATTCTATGGAGAACCTTACTTTAAGCATGCGAAAGGCTACAACAACCTCGCGCCAATAACCTTTTATACGGTGCAT
Organism: Dermacentor andersoni; assembly: GCF_023375885.2. Taxonomy (NCBI): domain Eukaryota; kingdom Metazoa; phylum Arthropoda; class Arachnida; order Ixodida; family Ixodidae; genus Dermacentor; species Dermacentor andersoni. Next base: position 110,886,084 of record NC_092820.1, on the reverse strand, counting down.
CGCAGTCTTATTTGTAGAGACGATGAATTCAGGTAGTGCACTGTGTAAACAAACTTGCATAACTGTACGCAGAAATGGGTCACACTGATCTCTTAAAAGCATAAAACGCGACACAATCTGTCTGATAAACAGGTGCGACAGACCAAGACCACCTTTTCTGATGGACAAAAACAGGTTAGTTCGACTCGTTCGTTCCCAACTTCCTCCCCAAATAAACACTGCAAAGACTCTATTTATTTTTTGTAAGTTAGTACGCGACATAAACAATACTTGCATAACATACCATAACTTGGCAACTAAGAATAGATTGCAAGTAGGTGCACGGGCAAACATTGACAAATTTCGACCTTGCCATCCCTGCGTCTTCTCTTTCAAGCGTTCTGTTTCCTCGTTCCAATACAGTTCGGTGTCTTCGTAACATTGTAATGGGACACCTAAGTACGTTGTTGGCATTGCTGTCCATTGGATGCCAGCAAATAATTCAGGCTTCTCGCTCCACTCTCCATGTCAGAAACCTACGGTCTTCTCCCAATTGATCTTGCAGCCAGATTCCTTGCAAAACTCGCCAGTCAACCTAACCACCTCTTTGATACTTTCGGCATCTTTGCAAAAGACAGCAATGTCATCAGCGTATGCGAGGACCTTGACTTCCGCCGTTTCAAGCATAAAACCGCGTACACTTTGACTATTAATTAAACTCAAGCAGAAAGGTTCCAAGTAAATATCAAAAAGTAATGAGGAAATTGCACATCCCTGCCTCACGCTGGAGAGAAGCTGGATTGGTTCACTTAACTTCTTGTTTATAATGATGCGTGTGCTGCACTCTGAGTAGGCCATTTTTACTCCTTCTAATATCAGTCCGCCGACATTAACATATTCTAATATTGAAAATAGTACTTCATGTGACACATTGTCAAACGCTTTCTCCAAATCTAGTTGCAACACTGCAACCCGACATGAGAGAGCATCACAGCACTCAAGAACACAGCGAGCTACATGTGTATTGGTGGAAATTGTCCTGCCCTTGATTCCACATGTTTGATGCGGTCCCACTAGTCGCGTTACAACACTTTGAAGTCTCTTTGCTAACACTTTCGTGAATATTTTGTAATCACAGTTCGTGAGGCTTATTGGTCGATAAGACTTTACTGACATCAGTTTAACCGGATCCTCGCACTTAGGGATTAGCACTGTAGGAGCCGTTCGGAACGATGGCGGCATTCGCTGTGTTGCATACATTTCCTTGAAGACATTATGCAATAATTGTCTGAGCTGACATTTGAAAGCCTTGTAAAAGGGCGCACCTAAACCATCAGGCCCGGGAGCCTTTCCTGCACCAAGTCCATCTATAGCGTCTTCAATTTCTCGCAATGTGATTGGAAATTCCAGGCTTGCTTTAATGTCGTCTTCTAGACGTGGCATAAGATGAAGAAAATCTCGCTCAAACCCTTCTATTATTTTTTTCTTGTTCCCAAGCAGTTCACGATAATAATCTACGAATGCTCGCTCTATCATTGTGGGTTCGGAAGTTTCCTCGTTTTGATATATTATTGCTTGTATTTCATTTTTTGTCGCATATCTCTTCTCGTCACTTAGCGCCCGTTTAGTAGGCGTTTCCCCATTCCACAATCGTTCCGCTCGCGCTCGTACCATGGCTCCCTTGTATCGTTCTTGGTCGATAAGTTCGAGCTTACTTTTTGTTTCCTTTATCTGCTTCATTCAAGATCCAGCGTTCTGACATTCTGTAGACATGAGCAATTCTAGTTCGCTTGTTAATTCCTTTTCTTCTTGTTTTTCCTTGCGGCGCAGCGCAGTAGCTTTTTCTATCGCTTTTCTCTTAACATCAGTTTTGAGAGTTTCCCATGTCTCAATACAGTGATTAGTTTGCGCTGTCATAGAGGAATTAGTCATTTCACTTATATCTCTGATAAAGCTTTCATCATCTAGCAGTTTGGTATTAAACTTCCAAAGATCCCAATTAAATGTCGTTTCTTTTCGTTTTTGCCCTAAATCAAACGTCACTAGACTATGATCAGAAAAGGATACATGTTTAATCTCGTAACTTTGACACAATGGCACGAGCTGCATTGCAATATAAGCTCGGTCTAATCGCGCATGACTTTCACCTTGATAGTGCGTATAAACGGAAGCTTTGCCTGTCGATAACAGAATACCGACATCTTCTAATTCATAATCATTCACAAGTATGTTTAAAAACTGTGCGCTCGTATACCTTCGTTTCATTTGATTAGCTCGGTCTTGTGCTCTGCACACACAGTTGAAATCCCCCATCAATATAAGGTATCGCTCGCACTTCAGGTATTCTTCTAGCTGTTGAAAAAAAATTCTACGCGCACATTCATCATTTGGAGCATACACGCACAAAATGCGGCACCTAAAGCCAGAAAAAGAACAATCAAGTATGACAAATCGGCGAGTTCCACATATAATAACTTGTTCCTCTACAATACCAGCACTGTTACGAATAAAGAGTGCGCATCCTCCAGAAGTTCCAACCGCACGACACACGCAGACGTTATACATTGCTCTAAATGGTTGCACCATGCGGTCCGTCTGTTCCTAGCCTTCCACCTTTGTCTCTTGCACGGCGACAATATCTAAATCATTTTCTTGAAAAAGCCGGCTTAATTGGTACTGGCGTCTCCTGCTCGCCAAACCGCGAACGTTTAAAGTGCCTAGACGAAGGGGCTTCTTAAGGTTAAGTGTCATGGTTAATTTGAAACAGGTGGACCGCATGGAGTTTACCTCGATCTTTTATGTTGCCACTCGGTCGATTCTTTCCGGCGACGGGCAACGTCGCATCCAGCCAGCAGTTCTCGGGACGATGCCGCTGTGGCTCTGTTGCTAGGGGACTTGATGCCATGGTAGGTGCTCGGTGTTCGTAATTGGTGGAATCGCTGCTCTATGCGTTGACCTTCGTTGTTACGAGGGCTTATTTCCCTCAGTTTTCCGGTCAGGAGGGAGGCTGGGTTTCGGTTTGAAGCTGGGTCGTCTGCCCAATTGAAGGCCGGTCTTCACGACTGTCTTGGTGGGCGGTTCTTCTCCGCTACTTGCACTGGGGTTGCCCATTTCGCTGCCTGCATCGTCGCGCGGTCTCTTGGTAGAAGCACCTGGCTCAAGTTGCACTGGCTGTGCGTCCGCTTCTGCTTCCGCACCCAATGCTGCTTCTATGGGTTTGAATTTGTCCGCCTCTTGTGTTTCCCCCGTCACAGGGGCTCCGTTTGTCTGGGGTGTGGTGTTATCAGCAAAAACACCTTACCACGCGTCGGTAGGGACAACGTTTTGATTTGTGCTCTTTGTGTCGGCCTGCTTTCGCCCACCAGCGGCTTCTTCGGTGTCTGCTTCATCCATCACGAGCTCAGCATCCGCGTCGTTCGTTGCTTTTCCGGTGATGCTCGCATATGTGGTCACGCAGTCTAGGTCCGTGTGGCCGAAGCGCCTACACTGGGAACAGCGAGGCACACGGCAGTCACGTCGAATGTGTCAGTGGTGTTGCAACGGAGGCATAATGGTGCTCGGTTGGGCACAACAACTTGGGCGAGTTCGCTTCCTACACGCAACTGGTGGGGTAGGTCGTCGATAGTGACTCCGGCTCCAAGTTTCATGGCCACTAGGCGGGTTGTCGATGCTCTTTCCGTGATACCACGTACGCGCCATTTTTCCTTCGTTACTTCCGTAACCTTTGCATACGGAGCCAAGGCCGCACGTACTTCATCGTCGCTGACCCCATAAAGAAGCCAGTGCAGTTTCATTCGTAAGCCTTGGTCGTTGGGGTTAACTACCAGGCACCGGCGACTCTTCACTCGGAATTCCCCTTTTGACAACATTTCCTTCGTTGCTTCAGCGCTCTTCAATGTCACGGCCCAAACGTGATTCATCATGTACGCCCCCAAAGCGATAACGTCCGGAAGTGCTCCAAGATTTTCCAAGGCATCGCGAAAATCTTCCACTCGGTATGGGCGCGCTCGTAAATCCGCATGAAGAAAAATGGTATCCGTAACAACCTGACCTGTTGGCAGTTGAGGCAATACAACTTGGTAGTCCTGGTCGACTGAAGCAGAAGACCTGTTTCCGCGGCTTGAAAGGGCCGCTGAATCCGCTCCTTGGGAGCCCATGTTACCCACGTCCGCACACAACGGTGGCCGGAAGTGGAATAGACCAACGAGCCGAACGATCACAGAAAGCGTTTTCGACGGCTTCTAAGGGAGTGCAACAAAATCGGACAGGTGCTTCAGAAAAGCGGAATGTTATTTTCTGCCCACGTCACTGGATGCTCGTTAAAGTTTCCAGTGGGAAATTCGCTGATCAAATAAAATATATTGCGATGCATTTGCACTCTTATCTGTAGCGATACTTATGCTTGAGGAAAGAATGAATAAGTTGCCTCCTCCGCGATTTGAACCAGGGGTCTCTGCGTACCTTAGCCAGAATCATACCAATAGATGAACGAGTCGAGCTGTCGCAGAGACTGCTTGTGTTGGCTGAAGTGCCTCTGCAAGACAAGTGAGGAGATAACTAAGAGAGCAGATAATTATTTTCGTTTCTTCGTGAGTGAGAGCTCGTTGCAGTTTCGAGGAAGGCCTACGCGGTTGAAGTAACGCAAGTTAGGATAATTAAGCGTTAGACTCTGAAGTAATACTGATGCGGAAGGAAAAAGCAAAAATTGGGCTCGTCCGGGATTTGAACCCGGGACCTCTCGCACCCAGAGGGAGAATCACACCCCTAGACCAACGAGCCTTCTTTTTTTTTTCTTTATTACCTGTTTTACACACAACGCACGTACAAAAAAGGTAACACGTTTGCTCTCAGTAGAACATTCCACGCGTTAGAGTTAAAAACAGAAAGAGGTTGCTGTACTTTGGTAAAAACACCGGCTGCATATTGGGTAAAGCAGCTTGGTTAGGGGAACCGAACTGTGGCTAATTTGTCTAATATGGGCAGCCACGCTGGTGGCTCCCCTTTGGCCTTATGGATGTCACGTAGGTGCAGGATGTTTTCCACGAAATATTCCTGAGCAGAACGAGGTTGGAGAGCTTCATGCCTTACATCCATTCTTGTCTTCCAGACACTGTGCATGCAGAGCAACATTATTTTGTCGCACGGCACGTCTCCCGTCTCTTCAAAAGGCAGAAAGCGAATACCGAATGGTGTCAGAGGGAATTCTTTTTTGATGGTTCTTTGTAGGATGTCCCACAAGAACACTGAGTCCCAACAATCTAGAAATATATGGTCTATAGTTTCCGGTTTATGGCATATACCGCAATCGATACTCCATGGTACAAACAAACCCTTCTCTCTTAGCCATGGTTTTACGGGAAGCGTGCCACTGTGCACAAGAAAGAAGAAAGATTTGGTAGTCGCCCTGATAGACATTCTTTTTACACGTTTCAAGACATTGCGTTCAGGCCCTAGAGTGTATGTTGAGCGGTATATAGGCACGGGGCACAACATATCCACGAGGTCTTTATACAATTTCTTCCGGCCAACAACAGACAAATATTCAAGTGAGAAATGCGCTTTGTGCAAACGAAAAGCGCTTACCACTTCGCGCATATATCCTTTCACCACTACTTGTGGTGTTCCACATGATGTAACAATGAACTCAGATAAGGCATTGTGTAGTTGGATGTGTATCACAGTTTGTAGAAATGCATTCCTTTGGTCGCGTAGGAAAATAAACCTTGAGACTACTTGTCTTAAAAACAAATTACACAAACCAAGGCCTCCGTTATTCACGGAATGAAATAAGTTTAGCCTCCTTGCACGCTCCCATCCCGATCCCCAAACAAACATTGCGAATATCCTGTGCAATTTTCGGACACACATCCTAGACATACATAATACTTGCAACATATAGAACACTTTAGCCACGAGGAATGAGTTACACACAGTTGCACGCGCAAACATTGAGAGGTTCCGTCCTCCCCAGTTTCTTGTTTGCTCGTTTGCCCGATCAGTATCTGCTGTCCACTGCTCGGTCGTGTCGCGGTAATGTTCGAGTGGTACGCCGAGGTAAGTAGCAGGTGTCTCGCTGAAATTTAGAGTGTCAAAAATTTCTGGCGTAGATTCCCATTCACCATGCCAAAAACCTAAGCATTTTTGCCAGCTTATTGCACTTCCTGTAAGGCTGCAGCAAGTTCTTGCGGTATGCATAGCTTCCTGAATGCTTTCCTTGTCAGTACAGAATACTGCCATATCGTCAGCATAGGATAAGACCTTTACTTGACGTGATAAGAGCCGGAAACCGCGTATCTTTTTATTCATCATTAGATTTAAACACAGCGGTTCGAGATAAATTGCAAATAGCAATGAACTGGCAGGGCATCCCTGTTTTACACCAGAGTAAGCTGTAATGCTTTCGGTTAATTTTTTATTAATAATTAGTTTTGAAGAACAGCCAGTGTAGGCCATTTTTACTCCATCATATATGATGTTACCTACGTTGATGTGTTCTAAGAGGGAGAAAAGAATGCTGTGGGTTACCTTATCGAAAGCTTTTTCTAAGTCGAGTTGAATCATGGCTACCCGTCCGTGCATTAGGTCACATAGTTCCAATATACTTCTGGTCACATGAATATTCGTGAGTATGGTTCTCCCTTTGATTCCACAAGTTTGATGTCCACCGACCAAGTTTGTAATCACGGACTGAAGTCGCTTAGCTATAACTTTCATAAAAACCTTATAATCCGTGTTAGTTAGACTTATGGGTCGGTATGCTTCGGGTGACAGTAGTTTTACAGGGTCTTTGGTCTTTGGTAGTAGTACGACGTGGCTTCTTTTAAATGACGGAGGCATCATTTTGGATTCATAAGCTTCTTCTATAACTCTGAGGAGCATTTTTGCCATTTGATGCTTAAAGAATTTATAAAAAGCGGCACCAAGCCCGTCGGGCCCCGGAGCTTTCCCTGTAGGCAAGTCATCTATAGCATTTTCCAGTTCACTAACACTTATTGGTCTTTGAAGTTGTGTTTTTACTTCATCTTCTAATCGTGGCATCAATTTCAGAAAATGGGTGTCAAAGCCCTCTCGCACATTCGCCCCGCAGCCTAGCAAGTTTCTGAAACGTTGCACTAGCGCTCGTTCGATAACCTTTTGGTCTGTGGAAAGCGCACCTTGGTAGCGCAGTTCTGTTATTGCGTTTCTCGTAGCGTAGCTTCTTTCGTCGCTTAACGCTCGCTTGGTAGGTGTTTCGCCCATCCAGAGCCGCTCGGCACGCGACCTTATCATCGCACCTTGATATTTTTCCGAATCAATAATTTCAAGTTGCCTTTTGACTTCTTTAACTTTGTTTGCAAGCAGGCGGGGAACAGTGCTTTCCGCATTTAAGAGATAGTCTAGAGTACGCTGCAACTCGGTTTCTTTCTGTCTTGCCTTGTAGCGCACGACACTAGCTCTTTCAATTGCGCTCATCTTAACTTCACACTTAATGTGCTCCCACAACTCGACAGGGCTGATGAAGTCGTTTTCCTGCATTTCTTTAATTTTTGCCGTTATTACTTCGATAAAGATTTCGTCTTGCAGGAGGCTATCATTGAATTTCCAGAGGTCCCAATTAAAGGTGCTCGTTTTACGCTTTGTGCCTATTGTAACAGTCACTAAGCTATGATCGCAAAGCTTACATGCTTAACGGCATATGTTGTGCAAAAAGATAAGAGGCTTGCTGTCAGATATACTCGGTCAAGTCGGGCGTGGCTTGTGCCTTGGAAATGCGTGAACTGAACTCGCTTTTCTCGCAGTACATCGCCCATATCAATTAGGTCGTATTCCTGAACGATTGCGCTAAGTTGCAATGCGCTCTTATCATGTATCGGTAGGTTCTTGGCGTTGTCTTCAGCCATGCATACACAATTGAAGTCCCCTAATAGTAACACATTTCTTTCGCATTTCAAGATGGTTTCGATGTATCGGAAAAAATCTAAACGCTCACTAGCTTTGTTTGGTGCATAAATGCAAATAATTCGCCATAGTGCCTCTTTAACATAAAAATCGCAAAGTACTAAGCGACCACTTGCAGAAGCGATGACAGACTGCTCTACAATGCCGACGGAGTTACGCAAGAAAATTGCGCGCCCCCCTGATTTACCCACGGCGTGGCACACACAGAGATTATATCTTGACCGAAAGATTTCCACCATCACATCAGTTTGTTCCTCACTTTCAATTTTTGTTTCCTGGATAGCTAGAATGTCGATATCATTTTCTAATAACAGGCGGCTCAGTTGAAGTTGCCGCCTTCGGGCTCCGAAGCCGCGTACGTTTAGTGTTGCAACAGGCAGGGCTATTCCAGGATTAACAGCCATTGTAAGTGAAGTTTACACAAACCGACACAAGATACTGTTCAGATGAGTGGAAACTTACAACGCTAGACCAGTGACCACTGCTGTCTTTGCTGCACCCGATGCAGCCCGTCGCTTGGTTGAGTTGCCATCCTTGATTGTCCATTGTAGATGTAAGTCTTCCACCGGTCCCGCAACGAAGTGATTAGCCGAACCATGCTCCCGCTATCGTGGGGGCATGGACGGCACTGGTTTCCTGTCTGGTGGCACGGTAGGTTTTGGCTTGAAGCTAGACCTACGGGTGGACGCTGTTTTGGAGGGAGGTTCTTCTGCACACTTTGAGTCGGAGCGCTGGTCGTCGCTGCTCGCTTTTTCTCGCGGGCGCTTAGTAACTGCCGTAGCCGGCATTCCCATTGTGACGTCGGTGCACGTTTGTTCCTTCTTGTCTTCCCGTGTTTCGCTGGGCCCAGGCTCTGTGACAGTAGTTACACTTACGGCATCGCTTGCAGGTGTAAGCTTTTGCGGTAGTTCCTCAATGGCACTCTGAAGTTTCTGTGCTTCGTCTACATCGGGGGGCGTGACCTCAGGCGTCTTGTCCTCGCTGGGATGTGTTTCGCTTGCTGCTGCTGTCTCTTCGGCGTCGACCTGATCCATCAGGTGTTCGTCTAATATGTCGCTGCGACCCGGCCCAGTGACTTTCGCGTAGCTACGCACGCACTGGGTCTCTTCGTGGCCGTAGCGGTGACACAGCCCACAGCGCGGCACGCGACATTCGCGACGTATATGGCCAGTACAATGACACCGCAGGCAAAGCGGAGGCTTTCCTGGCACGATGACTAGAGCATGATCCTCTCCTACTCGCACCTGGTGCGGCAGGTCTTCGACTGACGTCCCTGCCTTCAAATGCAACGACACTAGGCGTGTATGTGACCCCTTGTCGTTGCAACCGGTAACACGCCATTTTTCTCTGGAGATTTTGGTCATGGTTCCGAATGGTGCCAGGGCTGCTTTGACGTCTTCATCAGGCGTGGTGTGGAGAAGCCAGTACAACTTCATTCTCACATCTTGGTTGCAGGGGTCTATCACAGCACAACGGTGGTCTTTCACGCTAAAAGCGTTGGTAGACAAAAGCTTCTTCTTGCCTTGAACGTCTTTGAAGGTGATGGCCCAGACGTGGTTCATTTGGTAGGCCCCGAGGGCAAAAACTTCCGACATGAGCTGATGACGGACTAGTGCATCGCGAAAATGCTCGACGCGATAAGGCCTTGCCTTCAAGTCACAGTGTAAGAACACAGTAGTAAGTACAGTAGTTCCTGATGGCAGATGTGGCAAAACAAGTTGATAATCCTGTTGGGTCGTTTCCGAAAACCTGATTCCGCGGCTCGAACGGGCCGCTACAGCCGCTCCTGCGGAGCTCGACATTCCACGACCGTACCGGACGGAAGCCGGAAGTAGAATCCCCTAGACCAACTAGCCGAACGATCACAGAGAGCGTTTTCGACGGTTTCTAAGGGAGTGCCATAAAATCGGACAGGCGCTTCCTAAAAGCGGTATGTTATTTTCTGTCCACGTCACTGGGTGCTCGTTAAAGTTTCCAGTGGAAAATTCGCTGATAAAATAAAATATATTGCGATGCATTTGCGCTCTTCTCTGTAGTGATACTTATGCTTGAGGAAAGAATGAATAAGTGGCCTCCTCCGCGATTTGAACCAGCGGTCTCTGCGTACCTTAGCCAGAATCACACCAAAAGATTAACGAGTCGAGCTGCCGCAGAGACTGCTTGCAGTGGCTGAAGTGCCTCTGCAAGACAGGTGAAGAGATAACTGAGAGAGCAGATTAATATTTTCGTTTCTTCGTGAGTGAGAGCTCGTTGCAGTTTCGAGGAAGGCCTACGCTGTTCAAGTAATGCAAGTTAGGATAATTAAGCGTTAGACTCTGAAGTAATACTGATGCGGAAGAAAAAAGCAAAAATTGGGCTCGTCCGGGATTTGAACCCGGGACCTCTCGCACCCGAAGCGAGAATCATACCCCTAGACTAACGAGCCGAACATTCACAAGGAGCGCTTTCGACGGCTTCTAAGGGGACACAACAAAATCTGACAGGTGCTTCAGAAAAGCGGAATGTTATTTTCTGTCCACGTCACTGGGTGCTCGTTACAGTTTCCAGTGGGAAATTCGCTGATCACATAAAATAAATTGCGATGCATTTGCACTCTTATCTGTAGTGATACATATGCTTGAGGAAAGAATGAATAAGTGGCCTCCTCCGCGATTTGAACCAGGCGTCTCTGCGTACCTTAGCCAGAATCATACCAATAGATTAACGAGTCGAGCTGTCGCAGAGACTGCTTGTCTTGGCTGAAGTGCCTCTGCAAGACAAGTGAGGAGATAACTGAGAGAGCAGATTAATATTTTCGTTTCTTCGTGAGTGAGAGCTCGTTGCAGTTTCGAGGAAGGCCTACGCTGTTCAAGTAACGGAAGTTTTTTTTTTCTTTTTATTGCCAACTTGGCACAATACCGTGAAAAACAACATCACAACATCACATTAAAAATGCTAGCTTGTGTCTGGCTAGCATAAGTGGGTAAAAAAACGCTTCACGGTCAGGAGTTCGTCCAGATAAACACACCAATCTGGCTTTTCTTCCTTCTGTTTGTACACATCTCGTAAATATGCAATGCTTTCGTTGAAGTTGTCCCGGGCTGACCTCGCGTTGACGTCCGCATTACGCACTGACATTCTGGTTTTCCAAACACTGTGCATTACTAGAATCATTAGCATATCGTACGGCACACCTTCGCTTTCGACGGGAAGAAATCGAATGCCGTAGGGTGTAAGCGGCAGTTCCTTTTTCAGGGTTCTTTGCAAGATGTCCCATAAGAATACGGCATCGTAACAATCGAGAAACATGTGCTCGATTGTTTCAGGCCTTTTGCATATTACACAGTCTACCGACCATGGTACTAACAACCCTTTTTCCTTTAGCCACGGTATTGTAGAAAGTGTGCCACTATGGAGCATGAAAAAGAAAGTTTTGACTGACGATCGGATAGTCATACTTTTAACCCTTTTTAAAACATTGCTGCCTGGCCCAGGATTGTACATCATTCGATACAAGGAAACAGGCATCATCACATCAATTAGGTCTTTGTAGAGGCGTTTTCTCTTGACCTCGCTGAGGTATTCCATTGAAAATCTTACTTTTAGAAACTGGACAGCCGCAACAATTTCATGCATGTATCCGCGGACATTGCGTTGCATATGAGCGCATGATGACACAATGACATCTGGCAATGCGTTCGCCAATCTCACTTGCATAACACTTCTTAAAAAAGGATTTCTTTGATTGCGATAATATACGAACCTAGAGACAATTTGTCTCACGAACAAATGAATCAAACCCAGTCCTCCCGGTCGCACTGGAAGGAACAAATTTGTGCGCAAGTTAGGATAATTTAGCGTTAGACTGTGAAGTAATACTCATGGGGAAGGAAAAAGCAAAAACTGGGCTCGTCCGTGATTTGAACCCGGGACCTCTCGCACCCGAAGCGAGAATCATACCACTAGACCAACGAGCCTTTTTTTTTCTTTTTTTTTTCTTTATTGCCAGTCCTCGACATATCACAACACAAATTCCTAAATGATATAAACAAAGACCAAAGAAGCAAAAAGGGATGAATACACAAACGGAACAAAGAACAGTAATATTTACATTCGCTGCCGTCCGCTACTGTGGCATGACGTTGTCGGATTAAAATTCCTTTAGTGCTGTAAAGGGTACAACCCTCGACAGCCACTCAGGAACAGGCTGTTGCAACTTCATCACTTCCACATACCGTTGCATGGATTCACAAAAGTACAGACGCGCCGGTCGGGCATCCGGGTCACAATGGTAACCCGCCATTCTTGCGCGCCATAAACAGTGGAGGCCCGTAAGCATGATCAGGTCGTACGGGAAACCTTCGTCGTCATATACTGGCAGAAACCTGATTCCGTGGGGATCTATAGGTAGCTCCTTTTTTTAGAGTGCTTTGTAACACGTCCCAGAAAAAGACCCCTTCCCAACAGTGGATGAAGACGTGATCTATGCTTTCTGTTTTTTTACATATAAGGCAGTGGGTTCCCCATGGCATGTAGAACCCACGTTGTTCAAGGAAGATTTTAACAGGTAGAGTACCGGTGTGTAATTTAAAAAAGAACGATTTAGTGGCTGGTTGAACTGGCATCTTCTTCACCCTTTTCAATACATCTAGGCCTGGGCCTCCACTGTACGGAGCTCTGTACATAGGTACCAGGAAAACACTGTCACATAAATCACGATATAACTTTTTCCGTTTTACACTCCACAAATATGCACTTGAAAAACGGACACGCAAAAAAGAAACACTCTGAACTATTTCCTGAAAGAAACCATGGACTGATCCTGGCATTATTTCCGTACCTACAACGAATTCGGGAAGTGATCTTGACAGCCTCATTTGGATCACCGTGCGCAGAAATGGGTCGTTTGTATCTCGAAAGAAGAATAATCTGTTCACCAGTTGACGCAAGAAAAGGTGCGCCAACCCCAGACCACCATCCTTCACACGTCGGAAGAGATTATCTCGGCTGCATCGCTCCCAGTTCGATGCCCACACGAATACAGCGAACACGCGGTGCAGTTTCTGCACATTAATACGAGAGCACTGTAGGACCTGCATTACGTACCAGATCTTTGACACGAGAAACATGTTGTGCACTGTAGCTCTCGCGAACATTGACAAGTGACAGCCGTTCCATCGGTCGGCTTTTTCTTTTAGTTCTTTTGTCCGCTCCTTCCAGTACTCGCTACTGTCCTTGTAGGCATCAAGGGTTGCTCAAAGGTACTTAACTGGCGTCGTGACCCAGTTTACGTTCGAAAAGTGGTCTGGTGTAGACGCCCATCTTCCATGCCAAAACCCCAAACACTTCTGCCAGTTAACGTAGCTGTTAGTGACGTTACCAAACTTTTTGACGATATTAACAGTATTCAATACACTTTGTTTGTCTTTACAGCACACAGCCACATCGTCAGCGTATGCCAGTAGCTTCACTTCTGCTGATTGAAGACTAAACCCCTTAATACATTCATTTTCGATGATGGCCAGACATAGCGTTTCTATGTAGACACAAAACAGGAGTGGACTGTGTGGACAACCCTGGCGAACGGAGCGCTTCACGTTAATGGGGGCCCCCAACATCTGATTAATTATAAGTCTGGTATAGCAGCTCCGGTACGCCATGGTCACCCCTTCAGTGATTATGTGGCCAAAATTAACGTGTTCAAGAATGGTAAGCAATATGTCGTGAGAAACACAATCAAACGCCTTCTCCAAGTCTAGCTGGAGGATGGCTACTGCATCGCACATGGCGTCACAACACTCCAGCACACTCTTCATTTTATGGATGTTAGTGAAAATGGTTCTTCCACGAATACCACACGTCTGGTGTGGGCCGACTACATCCTGAATAACTGACTGGACCCGTCGTGCCAACACCTTCATCAATATTTTGTAGTCGCAGTTAGTAAGCGCTATGGGTCTGTAGGAGGAAAGTTGCTTGAGCTTTTCGGTCTCTTCTGTTTTCGGTATTAGTACTGTATGGGACTGGCCAAAGGATGGTGGAAGTATTTTCAGTTCGTATGCTTCATTGAAAACTGCTGTTAAGATAGGAGCTAGGTGGCTTTTGAACGATTTGTACCAAGCGGCACAAAGACCGTCTGGACCTGGCGACTTCCCAGGATTCAGGTCTTCAATGGCTTTCATCACTTCATGTTCTGTTAATGGTCGTTCTAAGGTTTCTTTAACCTCACTCGACAGCTGTGGCATTCGTTGCAAAAATAATTTCTTGAAATCGTGCATGTTGACAGGCCTCAATGCAAAAAGTTCTTTGTAATGCTCAAAGAAAGCACGCCCTATATTATTGTTATCCGTTAATACCACCCTTTCACATTCGATAGCCTCAATCTGCTTACGTCTCGAGTGCTTTTTTTCTAGCCCCAGTGCTCTTTTCGTTGGCGTTTCCCCGCATGATAGCCTTTCTGCTCTGGCGCGCACTAGCGCACCTCGGAAGCGCTCTTCGTCGAATACCTCGAGCTTCTTCTTAACGGCGCGCATATCTTGTTGAAAGGCGCCAGGTTCCATGCATTCAAGCTTCGCAAATTTTTCTAGCAATGTTGTTAAATCCTTTTCTCTGGCCTTTTGTTCACATCGCAGTACGCTACTTCTTTCGATTGCCTTCAATTTAATGCTTTGCTTCAGCAACTCCCATTCCTCACCAAATTTCGTAGAACTGTCTGCTCCAAAAGAATTCAGAGCAGCCACTACATTTTCGTTAAAAGTTTCATCCTGTAACAGCTCTGTATTCAATTTCCACAGTTCCTAGACGAACTTGTTTCGTTCTTTCTTCCTGCCCACCGTGCATTTTACCAGGCAGTGGTCAGAATATGATATGGCCGTAACTGTGTAGCACTGGCATTTTGCAACTAAATCATAAGAAATATAGATACGGTCTAAGCGTGCGTGACTTGTGCCCTGAAAATGAGTGTAGCTTACGTCTCCGTGACCGCGAAAACACTCTGCGATATCTTCTAATTCGAATTCATGTGTAATCTGCGCCAGGATATCACTACTTTTGTCACATACCACGCGACGCGTAGACCTATCCTCAGCTTTCAATACGCAGTGGAAGTCGCCTACACAGGCTATCATTTTTTGCACATGTAAATGATGCTTTAAACTCAAAAAGAAATTTGCCCTCTTTTGCACAGTACTAGGCGCATAAATGCAAAACACGTGCCATTGGACATTACAATAGCTGAAGTCACAAAAGACCAGTCGACCAGAAGTACAGGAGAAGTAACCATCTATGGCAAGACCAGGGAGCTTCCTCACGAACAGCACACACCCTGCCGAAGTCCCTAAGGCGTGGCTCACTACCGTATAGTAGTTATACGTGAACCTTTGCACCATGCTCCCGGTCTCCTCCTCGCCGTCTACCTTGGTTTCTTGCACGGCTAAAACGTCGAGGTCGTGGTCCACTAGTAGTCTGTAAACCTGACTCTGTTTCCTTTTGGCGGCCAGACCTCGAACATTTAGCGTGGCGAGGCTAAGCGACGGGTTGGTAGCCATTATTGATGAAAACCGGAGGGGAGAAGGCCCGGAGCATGGTGCTCACCTTAACGTCTAGCTGACCGCTAGACGCTTCCGTGGCCATCCGGTGGCCGTCGCCCGGGTTCCTCTTTAGTCGGCTTCTGGGTAAGCCGACGGTCAGTCTCCAGGTTCGGCTTAGGCTTGAGGGTGGAGCGCCTTCCGGGTAGCGTCTTAGCGGGTGGTGCCTCGGAGTCACCGCCGGCCTTTCCGTCGACTTTCTCCTCGTGCTGCAGGGATCTCTTGACCGGTGCGGAGACGGATTCGACGCGGGCGCTAGCAGGTGTCGCGTTATCGTCCACCTCTGCCTGCGTTGCATCCGTAGCTGGCTGGTGGCTCTCATTTTCTTGCGGGGCCGTGTTCACGCTCTCGACTGTAGCTGCTGGTTCCTTGGGGGGAGGCATATTATTCCTTCCTCCTTCGGCTTGCTTGGTCGTCGTGCCGGTTTCTGCCGCCACTTTGCCGTTTCCAGCTCCCGTGGCCGCTTCCTCCGCCTCGGTCACGTCCATTACTTGGTCTAACGTCGACGGCTCGCTCTCCGCCGAACCCGCGGCTACTGCGTATGAACGCACACAGTCCGCGTCGTTGTGTCCAAAAAGCCTGCACCGCGAGCAACGGGGAACCTTGCATTCACGACGAACGTGGCCAGAGCCCCGGCAGCGCAGGCACTG